>NW_025335954.1:5356641-5728185 GCF_004798865.1 Varanus komodoensis
CCACATCACACTGCTGACTCATGTTTAGCCTGCAGTCAACCAGCACCCCAAGGTCCCTTTCACAAGTGCTGCTCTCCAGCCACTTGTCCCCTAACCTGTACTTACGACAGCTATTCCTATGCCCCAAGTGCAAGACCTTGCACTTACCCACATTGAGCGCCATCCTGTTGTCTCCTGCCCACTTCCATAGTCTGTCCAGATCCTTTTGGATCTGGAGCACCTGCTCCTCAGTTGTGGCCACTGCCCCGGTTTTAGTATCGTCTGCGAATTTGATCAGCAGACTGTTCACCCCTTCTTCCATGTCATTTATGAAAAGGTTAAACAGGATCTGCCCCAGGACAGAGCCCTGGGGAACCCCGCTTGTCACTGGCCGCCATCCTGACGATTCCCCACTAATGATTACCCTCTGCTTTTGGTCAGTCAACCATGCCCTAATCCACCAGACAGTGCTTTGGTGTATCCCAAAACTCCTCAGTTTCTCCACCAGGATATCATGGGGCACTTTGTCAAAGGCCTTGCTGAAATCCAGGTAAACCACATCCACTGCATCCCCTCCATCTAGCCATCTCAAAACTTTGTCATAGAATTCCACAAGGTTTGTCTGGCAGGACCTGTTTTTGCAGAAGCCGTGTTGTGTGGCTGCCAGCCTCCCTTCCCTGTCTAGCATCTCTAGATCTCTCTCTATTATGAGCCTTTCCATTGTTTTTCCTACAATGGACGTAAGGCTAACAGGTCTGTAATTTCCCATGTTCCTTCTACTACCCTTTTTGAAAATTGGGACCACTGATGCCACCCTCCAGTCCTCTGGAACTTCACCTGTTCTCCACAAGGCCTCAAAAATGGAGGCCAGTGGGCATGAGAGAACCCCTGTCAACTCTCTAAGTACTCTCGGGTGTAACCCGTCAGGGCCTGGTGCCTTTGTAATGTCCAATGCCCTGAGGAGCCCCTCGACTTCTGTGGGGGGTGACTCTAATCTGTGCCCCTAAGTCCCCGGCCTCATCTAATCTCCTGTGCAGATCTCCTCCATCCAGCTTTGGGGAGAACACAGAGGCAAAATAGTCATTTAGCATCTGTGCCTGTTCCCTCATATCAGTCACTGGATCTCCTTCCTCCTTATTTAGTGGTCCCACCACTTGTCTCCCCTTCCTCTTCCTATTTACATGCTGAAAGAAGCCCTTTTTGTTGCTCTTGATATCCTTGGCAAGTCTCAGCTTGTAATCAGCCTTAGCCTTGCGAAGAATCCTTCTGCAACGGGTCTCCTCCTCCCGGTATACCCTTTTGTCTGTTTGCCCCAGTACCCATTTCCTACGGAGGTTCCTCTTTCATCTAATCCCTCTAAGCACCTCCTTTTGCATCCATGGCGGTGCTCTCCTCCACCTCCCCACCTTACTAACTAGCGGTATCGTCAAGGCTTGCGCCTCCAAAACCTCCCTTTTGAGTGCTATCCATCCCTCCTCAACTCGCTTACGCTCCAGTAACCTATCCCAGGAGACTTTCCCCAGTCTGGCCTTCAGTTGGCCAAAGTTGGCCCTCTTGAAATCCCAGCTTCTAGTGCTTGACCTGCTGCACGTCCCCAGTCCCCTGATCTCAAAGCAAAGGATGGAGTGATCACTCGCATCCAGAGCTCCCCTTATTTGTACTTCATCTATCAGCTCCTCTCTTTTGGTCAAGACCAAGTCAAGGATGTCCCCCCCCCCCCCCCGTGTCGCCTCTCAGACCCTCTGTGTGAAAAATCCTCCCTCTATAGCCTCTAGGAAGCGACATGACCTGACAGTCACCGCCGAATGAGCCTCCCAACTAATATCCGGGAGATTGAAATCTTGCATAATTACTGTGTCTCTCCCCTGAGATATCCTTAGAATCTGGTTTGTCAGGACATCATCCAGGGTCTCAAGTTGACCTGGAGGTGATAACATACCCCCACTGTCAGGTCCCTTTCCCTGTCAAAACCCCTAAGTTTCACCCAGACTGCCTCTGCCGAATCCCCATCTGTGCTGTATTCTATCTCACTGCATTCTATCCCTTCCCTGATGTATAAAGCCATGCCCCCACCCCTCTTTCCCTTCCTGTCCTTTCTAAACAGATGATACCCCTCTATGTTCACATTCCAGACTTGCCTTTCATCCCACCAAGTTTCTGTGACTCCCACCAGGTCATACCCTCCTATTCCCAGGAGAGCTTCAAGCTCTTCCTGCTTATTACCCATGCTCTTAGCACTGGTGTACATGCACCTCAACTCCTTCCCACCGCTTCCTTTCCTTGGAGTTCCCAGCCTCCTCCTTCCTCCCATCCTCCCTGATACCTGGCCCCTCTCTGTAGGAGTCCTGTCAGTCCCTGCAGTACCTCTAAATCCCTGCTCCCAGAGCCCTGATCCTCTCCCCACACTTGTTCAGTGCAGACACATTTCTGGGGGGCCTGAACCCCCCCCCCCCCCCCTTCAGTTTAAAGTCTTCCAGATGAAGCTCGTTAGAGCATCTCCAAAGGACCTTTTTCCCATCCTCGTGAGGTGTAGCCTGTCCCTTGCCAGAAGTCCATTGGCAAGAAACCGAATGCCATGGTCGAGGAACCCGAAACGTTCCTTCTGACACCACACCCTAAGCCGGTCGTTCACCTCGGAGACCCTCCTGTCCATTCCTGGCCCAAATCCCTGGACCGGTAAGATTGATGAGAAGGTCACTTGGGCCTTTAGCTCCCTGAGTTTCGAAGTCCCTGGTGATCCCGACCACACCCTTCCTGGCCACGTCATTTCTGCCCACATGGATCACCAGGAGCAACTGGTGACCCCCAGAGCGTACAAGACGCTCCACTCTGTCCTTCACATGCCGGATGCGTGTGCCTGGCAGGCAGCAAACCTCTCTTGTCTCCAGGTTGGGGCGGCACACCGCTGCCTCAGTGCCCCTCAGCAGGGAGTCCCCAACAACAATCACCCGCCGCCGTGTCTTCCCGGTGGTGGTGGGCGGCCATGCCCTGGCCCTCGCCTTGCTGCTTGTCGTCCCAGGCTGGGGGTCCTTCTGGTCCCCCGAGGCCTCATCAGCCCCAGCCTCCCCAAGCAGAGAGAACCTGTTTCCCAGCTCTAGATTGTTGCCAGGAGGAGGAGGAGGAGGCCGTGCTGGCCTCCTCCTCCTGTGGGTGACATGCCTCCATGTCTCCGCAGCTGCTCTTCCCATGGTCTCTCCCTCAATCCTCTGCCCAGGCCCCCCGGGAGCAGCCCCCCTCTGGAGAGCTCTCTCTGCCCTCAGGCACCTCACCTCCTCCTCTAGCAGGGTCACCAGCTTGCACCGAGGGCAAATGTAACCCTGCCTCTCCTGGGGAAGAAGGGTGAACATGTCGCAGCTGTCGCAGTGGACAGCAACACCCGTGACTCCTGCCAAGGCCATCTCCTGGTCTGCCATTGGGATCCCTTCCGAGACCTTACCTTGGTCCCTTGCCTTGTTTGTCCTGCAGTTCCCCTCACTTGCCCAGTTCTCCCAGACAAAAACCCACACACACACGCAAGGATAAAATAAAATTTAAATTGGAGGAAAAACAAAGCACAGCACAGCACCAAAACAAAAACAAAGAAAAACAAAGAAAGGAAAACAAAGCAATTTAAAAAAACCCCTCAGTGTCCCAGGGAAAGGAGTCTGTGGGCAGCCCGGGCCACAGACAAGGGACAATGCCTTATCAGCCCCTCAGGTCGGTGGCCCCGCCTGTCCGCTTTCTCCTGGCCCCTCTGTCCTCTCTGGCCCCACCTCCCTTCCTCTCTGCTGCACCAGTCCCCTGGCCACTCAGCACTCTCTCCCAGCCTGTGCCTCTGTTGCTCTGCCAAGAGGCAAGAGCCAAAAGTATAAAGACTCAGTACCAGGTGCATCTCTGTGGACCCAATTCCATAATCGGGGTGCCACAACCAAAAAGGACCTTCCCCTTGTGGCCACCTTCCTCACATCTTTTAAAGGTGGCATGCAGAGAAGGACCTCGGTGGATGACCTTAGGATCAGGAAAGCATATATGGGAAGAGACATTCCTTCAGCTATCTAGGCCCTAAACCATTTAGGGCTTCATAAGTCAATTTGAGCACCTTAAAGTGGGCCCAGACTTCAATCAGTGACCACTGTAAATGATAAAAGACTGGTGTTACATGTTCTTGCCTTCCAATCCTTGTTAATAGGCAAGCAACCCTATCCTGTACCAGTTGGAAGAGTTTGGACCATATTCAAGGGCAGCCCCACACACAGCATGTTACAATAGTCCAGACACAAGGTTACCAGTGGATAACTTTTCCTAGGTTCTCCCTGTCTAAGTAAGGACAAAGCAAATTGGCTCTGTGGCCAGGAGCACCTTCTAACTGGTATTCCAGAAATAGCTTTGAGTCCTGGAGTACCCCCAAGCTCCAAACGCTGTCCTTTGTGGGGAGTGCAACCCCGTGCAGAACAGGACAGATACCATCTAGCTGGACAGAAGACTCATGTATCAACAGCACCTCCATCTTGTCTGGATTAAGCTTCAGTTTATTGGCCCTCATCCAGTCCATCACCCTGCTCAGACACTGATTCAGAACTGTCACTGCCTCATCTGGATTAGAAGAGGAAGAGAGGTAGAGCTGAGTGTCATCAGCGTACTGATAACAGTTCAGCCCAAACCTCGGGATAACTTCTCGCAATGTTAAACAGCTCTGCCATGGCACAGAGTCCTCCAAATAAAACCAAAGTAAAAACCTGTAGCATTATAAATATTTAAGAATAAAATAGCACATTTTAAAACAAAACTGGAGGCATAAAAGCCTGAGAAAATAAGTGTTTCCATGGCACTGGACAGACCAGAGAAAACCGCTAGGTAAGGCTTCCTCAGGAGCGTGTTCCACAATGAGTGGGCTAAAATGGAAAAGCCCCACTCATTAGCAGCCATTCACCTTACCTCAATTGGCAGGGATACTTTGACGATGATCTTAAGATATGGGTAGGTATATGGGACAGCATAAGCCTTTGGCCCCAGGTTATTTGCTTAAAGTCCTTGTGAATTGTTAAAGCAGTTTGAATGCATGGCCATTTCAACATTCTGCACCAGTGAATTCCATTGCTGCAAGAGCTGCAGGGATGCTGAGTAAACTTGGTAGTAAACATCTTTGTCTTTCTTAGATCCCCTTCAGTGATGACAGTGACCTGGAAGGCCCTCCAGAAGCTATGCAGGCATCGCAGCTCCCTGCTGCTCAGGAACTGGTGGCTGCTCCCAGACGGAGAGGCCTAAGGTCTGCATCTAGCAGAAAGCTGACACAGTCAAATCTGGCTAAAACGGACGGGTGCAATGCCAGCTTTTCAGCTGACTGCTCCCAGGAGGCAAAGACAAAGTGCCAGGCCGGAAGGCCTTGTGTCAGGAGAGTTGCCAGGCGAGGAAAGCAGCAAGAAGACATCCAGAAAGCTCTTTGTGAAGAAAGAACTTGCCAAGTTCAGAATGAACATACAGGAGGAGAGGAGGAGGAGGAGGAGGAGGAAGACAAGGAAATCTTGAGGACCATTGAGGAGGAGTTAGATGCCTGCTTTGAAAGCATGTGGGTTTCCAATGAGGGAAAAGCCTTTAAAGGTAAGTTTGGCTGCTTAAGAAATCCAGTTGTGTAAGATGGCAGGTGGAGATGTAAGAGTAGTCTGGTAGATGTCTCAGATTACATAGTTGTGCAAGCGCAAAACATTCAGGTTGATGCAAAGAGCGGGTTCCATTTTGAGGACTGGAGCTGAACTGGATGCATGATTAAGGCCCTTCTGAATCAAAATAGTGGGGCAAGATTGGCTTGACTGAGTTGCTTCCTCTGCCTGTTGGAGCTTTGAAGAAAGGCATGCATCATTCATGTCCTATAAAAAATGGACATGAAACTGCATTAGATTTCCCTAACTAGCTCCTATTTTAATGTTCTGGATATAACTGTCACCAGTCTTGTCAGCAAACTGTGGAGTGCAGGGACCAGAATTGCTAATTGAAGCTAAAATTGTAAAGGCATATGAGAGTCATGAGAAGGAATCTGCACACACACGGAAAGACAAAGCAGCTTCCCAGTCGGAGCAGAGGGGACAGTCATGTGAGAAATCATTTTTCTGAATCGTCTCTAAGGTTCTGTTTCCATTTTGGGTTTTTTGAATTGTGAAAACAGCATGATGGGCTCTGTGTTCGGTTCACTTTTAAATTCAATTTTCTGAATAATAAACAAGTGCCTTGTGGCACCTGAATGACTAACAAATTTATTCTGGCCTAAACTTTGGTCCCTTTTTAAAAATTTTAATTTGCAATTATAACAAACAAATGGAGGAGAAAGATGGGAGAAATGACTGTATCCATATTCCTAAGATGCAATCATGCATCTAATGAAGTTCCCAACAGTCACAAAAACATATCCCAGAGCAAATTTGTAAGTCTTTGAGATTGCATAGTTTTCCTGAAATAGACTATGACAGTGACCCTCTGGAAATCGTGGAAATTGTGTCTTTTTTGTATGAATGATAGTGGCCACAATCTACTTTCTTCCACTGATCATATAAATACATCTATGCTTCTGAGATTTTGGCAGACACTGCCTGCATGCTTTCAAGCATCCTGCTGTAAACCATGTGGACTAGAAGGTTTGTAAATTTACTTTTTATTAATGCTGAGATTTGGAGCAGGTAATTCCAGTGGCCAGCTGCATTTGCTGCATGTGTTGCAACAGAATTAATGGGTTTATTGTGGCATTAGTTTTCATGGATTGTGTGGATCCAAAGGAGGCTTTAGTCCAGGCACACTAAACGCTTAAATCTTTAAGGCAAAGTTTTGTCACTGAGATTTATCAGAAAGACCCTTTCTGTGCTTCTGTGAAATTGCAGTATACCTTCATCCCTAATAATAGGTCCTATTGCAATGGTGGGCAACTTGAGGCACTCAAGATATTTGAGCCTGCAGCTCTTATACTTCCTTACCATTAGCTTGGGCTGCTGGGAATTGCAGACTATGGCACTGTTCACATGACGCAAATGCTCATAATGCATTATTTAAGTCACAGTGAGGCTGTGGGGAGCATGCAGCTGCCATTTTGAATAAGCACTCCCTTTCTGCTGTGAGGTTGTGTGAACATGGTAAGCATAGATTGTAATAAGCATTCTCTGGGTTCGCACAACGTGACAATCTCCAAGTAGCAGCTGGATATGCCACTTGGCACCTGTGGTCATCACTGCTTGTCATCAGTTATATAACCCTTGGTAAGCTGTGGCGTGTCTGCACCTGGGCCTGCCCGGCAGCTGGCATTGTCAAGTTGGCATGGTTGTTCTTGGCAGGAAGTACAAGACAAGCCTGTTCAGAAGATGGCCAAGAAGTTCTCCGGCGAGATGTCAGTGCTGACTTGCAGGAAACATTCTCGGTTGTGGGGAAGAACAGCTTTGGGGACCCTTTCAACTTGTGCACACTTGCCTCTTCACTGGACATACCTGCCAGTAAGGACCAGAACTCCAACTCCTTTCTGTTGCAAATCTCATCGTTGTTGGAATGGCCTGCTTAAAGCCATGGTGATAAAGACAGTAACTGGGTTTGCACAACATGGCCACTCATTGTGGGTGACAAAACATGGAAGGTTACTGTGGCAGATGAGTCCAGGTTGCTTCTGCGAGGTGGCTGGTTGGAGGGCAACATCACCCTGAGAGCCCATAGCTTGCTCTAGGTGTTGTCATGTCATCTGAACCCAGGCCACTGACCCTTCTTTGAATACCAAAAAGTAGCAAGCAAACCACTTGGCAGGAGTAGCAAAAACTTACTTGCCACTCTTGCCAAGTTTGCCTAGGCCACTGCCAGTGGCAGATGCCCCACAAATGCCCAAGCGGCACTTGGGGAAAGGGTCACTGGCTTGGCATTTCCTACCACAAGTGCCAAGCCCCCTTTTCCTCTCTCCAGCTTCCCCATCCACCCCGCCCCCCATCCAGAGATTGTAGAACATTTTCCAAGTTGACAACCCTTCCAAAGTGCGCAAGAAACACACTGCAGAGGCTGTCATTGGTTGGCCCCTATTGTAATTTTTATCTTTCTTTTAATCAGACCTGCACAACTGCAGAGGTGCACAGTACTATCGGCCCAAAAATGAGACACCTTACTTTAGCAATGTCCTGTGCAGCAGTGGCTGTCAAAACACTGGCTACTAAGCAAAGAAACAAAGCAGGCTTGGTGGAGATCACTCATTTTCTCATCCATTCACCCGCTTGTTGGATGGCTTTTTAAAAATTTAACCTGTGAGGTTGCTGCGAGGATGAAATGCAGAGGGGAAAGAACCCTATCCAGTATTCTGAGCTCCTAGGAAGACAATTATGTAACAAAGAAGTAAAGGAGCTACAAATGTAACAACTAATATTACATACTTTTCAGGTTATTTATAAGTAACCATATTTGTATTGCACAGTGGCTCCCAAATTTAAAGAACTAATGCAGTTCAAGCTAGAAAAATGAGCTTATCATTCACCTGTTGCACCTGTTGCAGGCTTCTTAACCATGGACTCTGTCTATGACTCCTTGCAAGCTGCCTTCCACTCAATCAGCCATTACCCTCCGGGTGCCCTCTACAGCCATATTTGCCAGCTGATGGCCCTGTGCACTGGAAGCCGGGATCCCATTGCTACAGCCTACCTGGTCTCAGAGTCCGTCTCCATCACTCTTCGTCATCAGATAGTGCCCATGATTCACAGGAAACTCAAGTAAGGATTCATACCAGGGAAGGACAGTGTGGGAGGGTGGTGTACGTATGTCAATCTGAAGGATATGGTGTTGGAAAGTTTTGCTTGAGGTGTGCAAGAGGAAAAACTACCCACCCTTAGGGGAGTCCAGCTGTCTGAGTTTCTGATTTGAGCAAACTGCCTGACTAGCAGAAGGTACATATGCTCAGAAGAGTGACTCATGCAAATCCTCAGCAGGCAGCCTCTGAAGGCAAGGCCATGATTTTGCATTGAATGGAAGAGCAGTAACATCTGATGCATTGCTTCTTGGTGCAAGATGAACTCTGTGAATCATGCAAAGGTGCAGTGGGTTGGTTACTTGAGACCTCCAAGAAGTTTTCCCATTGTTGTGCATTGTTCAGTGTGCTGTGCCTGACACACCGTATTAGATAGTCCTTAGCACTGCTTTCTCCAAACTGCCTTCCAGACGTTTTGGGCTATCCTATCATCACTGACCATTGTCCACGGTGGCTGAGGACTGACTGGAGTTGTCCAAAATATCCAAAAGGGGTGTAAATAATTATGGTTGTAAGAGTCCCTGAAATGAAACACGCTCTTGCTTGCTTTTATCTCCTGTAACTGCTTTTTTCACCCTCAGCAAAATGAAAAAAGTGTCAGTGGCCAACACAGCCAAGCAGTTGGAAGCCTTGAGCCTGCAAAAAGGAAAAGCTGATTCTCGGCTCCAGTACCTCTCAGAGCTACAGAACCTCTTTGAGTTCAGCTGCCCTAGCCTGCCAAAGTTGGAGACGGAGAACTTCAGAAAGCAGCTGCAACAAATCCCCCATGGTATGTAACTGTTCTCAGTGTGGTGGATGGGATGGTGCATGCTGCACGGTTAGCAGGCAGTGCCATTCCCAATAGCAAGGCAGGCCTATGGCTCTCTGAGTGGGCATCTTGGGGTGGGCATCTATGCAACTACAGCAGAAAAGGTGGCAAATCTTGTTACCTTTGCACAGCTGTAGGGAACGTCAAACCCAGAGTCAAAGCTGGCCTCTTGGTGGCCAGATCCTGGCCCCTTGGTGTTCTGTAGTTGTCTCCATCCCTTTCCTTCAACCACCAGTTATTTGATTGCTTCCCAGTTTTTGTGCAGGTTCCTATTCTGAAAGGCTGAAAAGTCTCTTTGAGGACCAGGGCTAGCCCATTCATGATGCAGGATGACGAACCTGCATGAGGCAGTGGAGCTGGAGAAATGGCAAACTGTGGCCCTTTCTTTATCCTCCCACACTCCAGACCTCACCTCAGTCCCAGTCCAAAGAGGCTGCTGCCACCTTTAGATGGCATTCTAGGGAATCTGCCAGCTGCTTTCCTGCCACTGAATTTGCCACTGTAAGTAATTGGCTGGTGGAGCTATTCTGGGCCTTTTGCATGATTCTGACAAGTAACCAGTATCTCATGAGAGTTCAGACACATTCCACAATATACTGGGAACTCAGAGCCACATGCTGGGATCTTGCAGAGACAGGAAAATCACAGAATCACCAGGTTGGATTCATAAAAATCCAAACTCAGTCGAATCTGTTATAGATTCTCCAGCAGCTCTGGTAGGCCTACTCTGTTGTGGTATGCACACTTTGGAACCCTCTGACGGGAGTCAAGAGGAGGAGACAGCCGCAAGTTTTAAATGCCGCTTGGAAACACACCTGTTCACAAGAGTTTCCCTCACCTATTCTAATACTGCAGTATGGGTTGTTTTCCGTATTTCTCTTGCTTTGGAATTGGTAAATGGTACGCGGCATTGCTGTCTCTTACTCTAGGGGTAAGAGTCTGCATATTGTCCTTGGTGAGTATCCAGCCAGAAGCTGTCGGAGACATCCTCTTGTTGACACGGCTGGAGAAGGATACTGCCCCTGTGACCCTCCAGATACAGACTGCACACAGTAAGGTAAGTGCCGAAGGAAGTAAAACATCTGCACAAAAGGTCCAACTTGCTGAATGTTGGCACTTGCTTATTATCACCTACCTCTTCATTCCTCAGGCACCCTTAAGCACAGTGCTTGGTGAGTTGGATGCCATCCTACAGAAACAGAAAGAGACCTCAAATTTCACTGAGAAGAAGGACTGGTGGACTGGCCGGATTGCACTGGACCAAAGAATGAAGGTGATGTGTATTATGGGGTGGGCAGAATTCAGGCTTGCAGCATCTACACTATTTTAAGACAGTCCTGAAATCCACCAAGTGCAAAAGGCATATACTTGGAATTAAAGTATTCCAGACTGAAAGGAACTCATAGTCTTTGCATGTAACAGTCCATTTCTGATAACCTGACTCTTTCTTCTTTTTAGCGGTAGAGTTCAGAGTGGGCTGGGAGAAGTAAATTTGTTGTTGCTGTTGTTAAGATAGTTGGGACTCAGAAATCCTTGCCAACCTACTGCAAATCACCCAAGACTCTACCGGTAGATCTAGATCTACCTTTTGCCTACCTCTGTTGGCAAAGGTCTTTTAGGGGTGGGGAGGTCCTGGCACTTCATATTGGCTCCATGCCGGAAGACAGAGATCCCCGTGACTGAACAGAGATGCCAACGATTAGCAAGAGGAAGAGGAAATGATGTTAATAACAACCCTCGGCCTTGCTGAGCGGGCAGCAATGATCATAGAGAGAGCAGCTCTTTGAGCTTAAGGGTCACAACTCCTTGCCATCTCTGCTATTCATCCTGATTCCTTTGTGCTTTGTTCTTCTCCCCACCTACTCTGCCTGTGGTTAGCACCCTGACTGAAAAAAGACCGGGGGGGGGGGGCAGGAATTTGAGTTGCATAGGAGAATAGGATCTGCTTCCAGATGCCACAGGGTTTGTGCTTCTTGCCCTCTTCTGACAGCAGGCAAGGGGCTGCCCCTTTTGAGGAACTCCTGTCTCCCTCCCCAGGCTTTAACAGAGTCCTTGGAAATGAATGTGCTGAGCTGCTGGAGAGGTGCCCTGCTACCAGCCTGTGAGGACCCAAGCTTGGCCAAAGAGGCCTCCCACCTTCAGACTTGTCTCAGGAAGTGTGGCTGTAAGGATGTAGACCTGGCACTGCTCAAGGTGAGTGGCCTGTTGGAAGCCTTTAGCATGGAGGGGGGACTTGTGGCCCTCCAGGTGTTGCTGGACTACAACTCCCGTCATTTGGCTGACCGCCATAATGGCTGGGGCTGATGGGAGCTGGGAATCCAACAATATTTAGCAGGCCACATGCTTCCCCCAATTCCCTGTCTTAGCTTCTAGAAAGAGCTACTAGTGACCTGCTGGATCCAGAAGAGAAGTCCAGTCTTCCATTTTGGAGAATAGATTCCCAAATCCTTTCCAGAAGCAGGACATGAAGGGGGCAATTTACCTTTTGTGCCAGCTTCTTATATTCCATGGTACACTGCCACTGACCATGGAGGTTCTAGGTAGCTTCCATAGCTCTTGATAGACCTACTTTCTATGCATATTTCCAATCCTCTTTTGAAGACTTCCTAATTGGTGAGCATTGCCACCTTCTGTGGCAGCAAGTTCCCTAAGTTATACACTGTGTGAATTTCTATGGGTCTGGGTTTTTTCCCCCATCTGTCCTTCTGATTCTGCTGTAAATTTGCTTCACTGGTTGACTCTAATTTTAATATAAAGGGAGAATCCCTTTATCTACAAACACTCATACAGTTCTTAGTTTTTAAAAAATGTTTTTAGCATACAGTCTCCCAAACCCTCTCACACTAATGCGCCCCCACCTTTTGTCTAGGTCATTTACTTTAACCCTTTAATGTCTTAATTGCTCCCCCTTTTCTACTACTCTGTGCTTTTTGCCCTTGTACAAGCTACTGCTATATTGGACAGCCTCACTAGAGATTGTGTAGCAGAGATTATGTATGTTTAATGTCCATTCTCTCCTCCTCACCTGCAACAGGTAATGCTGACTGGATCGCATCTCTTGACCACCCAAGATGTGCAGTGCTTGGTGCAGGGGCTCAGCCCAGCTCAGCCTGAGAGAGCCCAGAACCTTCTGCAGGAGGTAGTGGACAGACTGAGATCCTGGACCAGTCAAGCGTCAAGTGGCCACTTGGTCCTCATGCTGGATAAAGTGCGTGAAGGAGGTTTCTACGCAGGCTTACAACGGGAATGGTGAAATGGCAAACCCAGGGCTGCATCTTTTGCTTATGAGGGTTGCTGCTGCTTTGGTTTCCTTCCCAGTAGGGGACAAAAACGAAAAGCATCTTCTCGTTGGAATGGTTTGTCTGTTGTAGGGTGGATAACTTATGGCCTACCAGAAGGTTTGGCTTGCAAGTTGTGCAGCCTGATCTATCAAGTGCTGCCCAGCTTTTTGCCTGCCTGGCATCATTCCCCACATTTTATTTATGGATAGTATCTTTAATCTGCTCCATCATATATGTTTTCTGGGTGCATGGCAGATAAAATAATAAACAGTAACACAAATGGTTAAACGAATCCACTACAAAATGTATTGGGTCTACAAAAGCTGCACTTCAGATAGCAGATTCTCTCTTCCTGATGGTCAGGTGAGAAGCAGCTGCCAAGTTCTTTAGGCATGGGGAGGGCTGATCTCTCTTCTTAACTGAGCCACCCACCTACACAAGATTCAAAGATTAACGGGTGCTTCCAGAGAGATATTCCTAGAGTGACCAATCAAAAGACACTGTGAAGGTATTTCCCTCCTTAACACATGTGTTTTTATTTTTTGGTAAAGGAAAAGACAGAAAAATCAGGCTGGAAAAAACATGGGAGGGTTACACATACACAGTGACCTCTGCAAGTCCTGTAAAGTTCCATGTAGAAGGCAGGGTGATGACGGCACAAGAGTCTTGTCTGGAAGCACCCCAGTCTTCAAGAGCTGAAGGAGGATCAGTAAATCAGATACTTGCATAACTTCCCCCCGCTTCATTTCTGTTGGAAAGAGTCATAAATTCCTCCCCATATCCTACATAATACTATTTAATTTAATGTGCATCACCCACATGGCGATAAATTGATGGGCTTGCAGTGAGGCATGGCTGATTCTGCAAAAATACCAAGCTGTCACCCAAATCTGTCTACTGTCATTAGCCATCTTTCTGCAATTTGTCATGCACTTGCGGAACATAATGTGACATATTGCTGACTTGTACTGTTGAATGAGCCTAGCCCCCGGCTGGTACCCTCCAGATGGGTTGGACCACAACTGTCATCATGCTGGCAGTGATGGGAGTTGCAGTCCAACACATCCAGAGAGAAGGCTGGCCTTGCAGCTCTCTTACACGAAGATCGATGAACTTAACTGGCAATCCTCCTTTCCAGCATCTGCAGAAGCTCCCCTGGGAAAACATACCATGCTTGAAAGACCAGTCAGTGACCCGGCTACCATCCCTGCGTTTCCTGCTTGGTTCCTCACTTACTAAAAAGGTAAAGCACTCCAGCATTGTCAAAGAGGGAAGAGCTTGATCTAGACATGAGTTGATACACTACCATTTAAAGATGGATTTTACAGCAACATGCATCAGCATGGCTGAAGCTAAGTAGCAGGTTTATTGCATGCCTGAGACTTCAGGAGTCCGGTGCCTTGATGAAAGGGATTGTAGAGGGTTTTCACGGAGGACAGGCCACTAATCATGATGGGAATATATTATCTCTCAGGGTCAGGGGCAGTGGGCCTCTGCCTGCCAGTTCCTGGAAACACAAGCAGGAGGTGATATTATACTCCTTTCCATCTTGTGGGCTTCCCATGGGGACATCTGGGTGGCCACTGTGTGACAAGAATGATGGACCAGATAGGCTTTTGGTCTTCCTATTCCAGCATGGCTCTTGCAAGTTAAAAATGTTCTTGAACTCCCTTCCTTCTTCTGTGGCTTGTGGTCTGAAACCTGGCTCATTCATGAGTCTGCTGGAGCTGCTTGCATAGGAATGCTACTACTTTTCTTTGATTTGCATTGGTTTGGGGGAAAGAGAATTTGGGACTGTTGGATGAATCAGCCTTGATCTAGCAGTCCCTTTTACTTCTGATGCTAAATCAGACATTGGCCTGACCAAGTTGTGTACCCACTCTTGGGACAGGAGTGGGTGTTGTTTGTTTAATCAGTTCTTCACCTGCTAGAAAATTTGGCTCAGTGATTTGTGTAATTTAGGCTGCTGCCATTCCTGGGAAGGTGCAAGGAGTTTTGTGCTGCACTGAAATGTTGTCCACAGTGAAGTCCTTTGCAAGGCACACACTCTTTTTCTGAACAGGCCTTGTAGATTGAGGCTGATCAAGACTGAAATCTGTGCCCATTATATCCCGTTTAATAAAGCTACTTTTCTTTGAACAGTATCAGCAAGAAACTATCCTTAACAACGGGGTCAATCGCAGCAGCACCTTCTATGTCTTAAACCCCCACAGGAACCTTCCTCGGACAGAAACAATGTTCAAAGACTGGTTTCAAAGGTGGGTATCCAGTGGCACGTACCGTTGCACATATCCGCTTGCAAACCAGGTTTCTGTACAACTTTCCAGTAGGCTTCCTTTTTGATCAGTGGGAGCTTGCTGTTGTGCATGCATGTCCATGCACACACCTGGGAGGCTACTTGTTTGGGTGAGTCTGACAGCTCAGATTCTGAAGATGAGATTGTTTTTGAAACAGTTCAAACTGCAGCTGTGATTCAAGCTCTTGAAACTCCACAGGAACTAACTATGGGGGAGATTAGCCCAAGGGCAGACCAAGGGACCGGCCTACTCAGCCATGGGAACAGAGAGTTGCAGGCCAAGGGAAGAGTCTTTAAAATAGGTAGTTTTTCTGATTGGGAACTCCAGTGTCCTGAAGAAGTGGACCCGGTCTCTAGCTATTATCAGCAGAGAGTGGTCCATTTAGGTGCACAAGAGGAAGAGTGGAGGCATGCCTGCTTTCACAGCACCCCTTCTCTGAGGGCAAGATGCAGAAGGGTTCATAAAGATAATGAACAGCAGAAAGAGTTCAACATTTCACTTTGTGTATGCTCAGAGACTTGACTATAACAATGAAGATCAATTGCAGAGAAAGGCTGGTGAGACTGATACTGCTTGGAGGAAGAAGCCTGGCTCACAACGTGCAAAGCTGACTTAGTCAAACACAGTGCAGTTGGTACTATCCATGTTAACTGATCTCCCCCCCCCAATCCCATCCTTGTTGTTTGGTAGTGAGCCTGGGTGGACAGGAGTCGTGGGAGAGACCCCCTGTGCAGATCAAGTACCCCTGGCCCTTGAAGAACGTGATCTCTACATGTGAGTACACTGCGAAGCACTAGGATAAAGGCAGGTATCTTGATGTGACTGGGGCAGAGAAGCATGCTGTTGGCAGGACAAGACAAGCCCTCTGTGGTAGCTCCTGAGATTGGGCAAGTGGCTTTGCAGTCCAGTTCATCCTGTTGTCCTGGGCAAATAGATTCTTGATGTTCTTGATAGTTACTGCGTTTTTCTGAGATTTTTATAGAACTCAAAGCATATGGTGGGCTTTCCAAGTCATGCCCTGGCTGCTGCTAAGAAAAATGTGAGCAAAAAGCACTGAGAATGGAGAAAAGAATATGCATAAACATGGAAAGGCTTGCTGAGGCTTTTCATACTGTCGCTTGGTCCTTTCACTGCTGTAGATAAGCCTAAAATCCCAGGAAGTCAGTTTGTGAAAGCTACACATCACAAATGAGTGGCAAGTTCAGTTCACGAGAAATGTTTTCAAAGCTGAACTGCTTTTCTCTACTGCCCCCTCAGACATTCCTGGATAATTCAAACTGCAGTGTAGAGACACTCTTAATAAAAACCCTTGACCTTTCAAGGAGGCTTCATTCTAGAAAGCTCAGCATGCTGCTGCTACCTCCATTATGTTTACTAAGTGGGCAAGTGTGGGAGGGCACCACTGTGGATGCAAAGAGAGGTGGTAAGAAGGATTCGAAGGAAGAGGGACCTTCACAGGAAAGGGACACTGAGGCAAGTGGACAAAAGGGTATACAAGAGAAGGTGGCATGATGCAGAAGGATCCTTTGTAAGGCTAAGGCTGATTATGAGCTGAGACTTGGGAAGAATGTCAAGAGCAACAAAGAGGGCTTCTACCTTCACGTAAAAAGGAAGAGGAAGGGGAGACAGGTGGTGGGACCACTTAAAAGGTAGGGAGAGGACCTGGTAACTGATGTAAGGGAACAGGCACAGATGTTAAATGATTATTTTGCTTCTATGTTCTCCATAAAGTGAGTTGGGGGAGTTCTACCTGGGGGGCTAGATGAGGTTATGAGGGGCATGGAATGGAGTCGCCTCCCTAGAAGTCAAGGAGCTCCTCAGGGCCCTGGATGGTACAAAGGCACCAGGCCCTAATGGGCTATACCCGAGGGTAATTTGAGAATTGACAGGGTACTCTTGTGTCCATTGGCCTTCATATTTGAGGTCTCATGGAGAACAGGAGAAGTTCCAGAGGACTGGAGGGTGGTGTCAGTGGTTTCAATCTTCAAAAAGGGTAGCAGAGGGAATATGGGGAATTACAGGCCAGTTAGCCTTATGTCCTTTCTGGGAAAGATGATGGAAAGGCTCATAGTATGAAAAGTTCTGGAAACCCTAGATAGGGAAGGGAGGTTGGCAGTCACATAGCACAGATTCCATAAAAGCAGTTCTTGCCAGATGAACCTTGTGGAATTCTGTGAGGTGGCTAGATGGAGGGATGTGGTGGATGCTGTTTACCTGGATTTCAGCAAGGCCTTTGACACAAAGTACTGCATGATATCCTGGTGGAGAAATTGTAGCGCTTTGGGATATAATGGTGCACTGTCTGATGGATTAAGGCATGGTCGACGGACTGCAAGCAGCTGAGGCTGTAGTTTAAAAAGATCCAGAGGTTGCCTTTTTTCTTGAGATGCTGTTTTTTTTTTTCCTTCCTGTAGCTATGCTGGGCATGGTGCAGGTGCACGTTTCGTGGACTCCATCCTTAAGGTGGACTGCCGGGCTGTGACTCTTCTTTTTGGCTGCAGCAGTGCTGCCTTAGCAGTGCAGGGCAACCTGGAGGGAACCGGCGCTGTTCTCAGGTTCATCATGGCAGGATGGTAAGTTGCCATAAGCCCTGCTTGCTTGCTTGCTCAGTCTTTAAAATCCGAGATCAACATAAGTTGTAGACCCTGGGATCTTGTGGGTGTGGTTCCCATACTGAATATGAGGGTCGAGGTACGCGTTGGAAAAATTCATACACTGCGCCGGATACCTTCTCTGCTAGGTCTGCTGGAGCAAAGATGCCCCATGGAACAATATCCAACAAAATACATGCAGTGACATCTTCAGGTTGCGATTCTCCCGTGTCGGCACTGCAGCCAGCAAGTACAGGGGGTCCCTTGAAGCAGCCTCATTCCCTAGAAAGCAAGTTTGTGCCTCTGAGCCTTGTGATGTGCCAATAAAAATGAACTACCTAACTTGGCCAGAGGTGGACAGAAGATGCATTGCCAGCTATTTGGACTTCAGCTCCAATATTCCGGAATGCTGAAAGCTGCCCACTCCATTCTGCTCTGCAATTATGAGAAGTCCTGCCCATTTTCCCAAGAGCTGATGTTTGTGTTTGTGAGGTATTCTTTCCAGCTTGAGTACAACTCCATTTTTTAAAGGTCCTCAGTCCCTGCTGGAAGGTAGCAAAGGGGTATTTTAGTGGTTCAGCTTTTCATGAATGAGGTATGTGTGGCTGGGGGATCTTTGCCTTTCCTGTAGCTGGAAAAAAATTCTCTCTGGGTCAGATTAGCTAGTGACATTGAGGGGAGAATTAAGTTCCCAGAAAAGTGTGTGTGGTGTTGCCCTTGGCTAGGCAGTGCAATTAATCACCTGCACATGTCTGCAGCACAGGCTGTATGTGTGCAGGGTTGGGCTCTTGCCTGCTTGGTGTTCCCTTTGCAGTCAAAGGCTGAGCTTAACAGTCCCTTGATTCCCTCTGTTTCTACAGTGAACTCTTTTTCCTCGATCCTTTTAACTCTGAAAACATGAGGGATGCTTATCCCTGCTTTCCCAAAGAAAAGCTTCAACAAGAGTGAGGAGACACATGTAGCTCGTAAAAACCTAGCCATGGGAAATCCTGTCACTCTGATGAGTCTGGGCAAAGATTTTGTCCTGGCTGCAATTAGCAGGTAGAAAAGGCATTCCCAGAGGCACCATGAGCGAAGGCAGCTGCTTGGAGCAGGAATGAGGAACATTTCATGGGTGGGGCCCAATGCCCCTTTCTCAAACTGGAGGTTCCATACCTGCCCCTTGTCAGGGCTGTAGCCGCACCCAGGGCTCCAGCTGGTCCCTCGCTCCAGTGGCGTTTCAGCCAGGACCAGCTTCACTGCATGAGGGCTGTCCCTGCTGTGCAAAGTCCCCCTCTTCAACTGGGACAGCACTGGAGATTCTTATTGGGAGCAGAAGTGGCAAGCAGCGGGGATCTTCATTGCTATTTTCAGAGAATCCAAGGAGGCTCCATAGCCCTGGCTTACTGTCATTATCCAGGGCTCTCTCGAGAAACTAGCTAGTGAAAATCTTGTGCTCTCTTGAGACAGCAACTCCTGCATACAGGCTTAGATTGCAAGCATGACTTGTGTGTTTCTCATTTTCCAGTCCCCTGGTGCTGGGTAACCTCTGGGATGTGACTGACCGAGACATCGATCGCTACATGGAGGCACTTCTGAAAAGTTGGCTCGATGCAGGATCTGGAGCACCACTGCTGCACTCTGTCATACAGTCCCGTCAGGCTCCCAAACTCAGATACATGATTGGTGCTGCCCCCATAGCCTATGGCTTACCCGTGCACCTGAAGTAGATAACATGAGAAGTTATCTGGCCCAGGGTGGTTTGACCTGGACGAATTTTTTCTTACACTCTGAACTGACTTCAGTGCAATCAGCTCTTGGGAAGAGAGAGGATAAATATTTGGGTGAGGCAAATTGGTTTGGTCACCAGTTGCCTTACCTCATCTTCAGTAGCCTGAATTGCCTTTATGAGGGATATATCTTAAGCTCCCATGTTTCAGAATATTTAACGTTTACATAGTGTACAAATCAAATTTCAAAGATTGTAATTTATTCTTAAGTCTATTTATATTTTAATGTTTCAAAGCCTGAATAAACATTATAGCAAATTTTCTCTGTGCATGGGTATAACCAGCCCTGACCGCTCTCTCACCTCTGAGAATAAGCATCCATCTGGCTTGTTGAAGCATAGATGTTTTCCCTTGCGAATTTACTTACATTTATGCCCTGCATCTTCCTCTCCTAGCTTTCCTTAGCAGAACATAATGAATTATGTAAAAGAGGGCTAAAAGGGGTGTGTGTGCATGCATCTATCTATAAAGGATTTGATAAATTAACATGCAGAAAAATGGTGCACACATGAGCATCAGTGTTTTATTGATACAGAATACGGGCTGGCTTGATGAAGAACTTATATCAAACCGGGGGGTGGGGGGGGCATAGCTTTAACTATACAAACAGCAGCAAAGAGCTGTAAAGCTAAGATGTACCCAGGCTGCTTCATATCAAAGCTTCTGAAATGGATCTGGTTTATTCAAAGCTTTAAGACTGCAGCTATGCAGTTTTAAAAATTGTAATGAGAATTAAAATGAACTTCATTACTATTAAGTCCCCAGCTTCTGCACCAGAATATTCTGTTTGCTATTATGCATACTTCTATACATGTCCCCTATACATACCAGGTGTGTGGTTGGAATATAGAGACCCACTCCCAAATATCAGAAGTCCAACTCAAAACAAGATGCATCTCAAAAGTATCCATATTTCTACTACAGTCGATCTGGTGCCCTGCAGACGTTTGGATTTTACCTCCTATCTGCTTCTCTCAGACCCAAATCAGGTCTGGATCCTGGCCAGATTTCACTTTATCTGTACCAACAAGAATCTCCAAAAACCTCCTTCCATCCAAGGAGTCCCCTTCCACTTTGTTCGAACTAGCCTCTTCCCATAGAGTTTAATTCTATTATTTATTTATTTAAAGTTTTTATATGCCGTCCCCATTGCTACACAGCCTCGTAACACTGAATGCAGATACTAGCACTCTAATGTCATGGTGATTTGGGAAAACTCCAAATGGTGAAAGAATGGCACAGAGAAATGAATACCCTACGCCCCTTTTTGACAATGTCTTCCACCACTGTTTGAACTACTCTGCAGTAAGGGCAAGCGCCCTTGGGGAATTCTGTAAAAATTCAGAGATTGGGGACAAGGTATCCAGTGTCCTATCCTTCTGTAGGGAAAGCCATGAAAGCCTTCTGGCTACTAACCCTCTAAGTCCCATGGGTGATTTCCATGGTTAGAAGGCAAATCCATGTTGTGAAACTGAGTCCAGAGATCCCCTGCAGAGGGTTTTCTCCTGTGGGGTTTTGTATTTGCTAATGTGAGCCATTGAGCTAGGCATGTTTGCTCACCTCCATCTTTTGGCCAGCACCAAGTTGTCTTGTACCCATAGTGTATATTCCAGGCTGTACCAAGTTGCACTTACCAGCCCCATTTGTGTGAATAATGCATAGCAGTCAGCATCCACATGTGGTTGCCCATCCAAGCTGCAGGACAGGGCCATTCCAGCTTAGCAAAAACAAAGCCACATGCTAGCCACTGCACCAAATTCTCTCTCACACACAGGGAGCCTATTCCAGCATATGCCAATTGGCTGTAAGGATGTTGCTAGTCCACCATCATCACCCCAACTGGTAGAGTGCTTTCAGTGGTCCTTACCTGTAGCAGCTTCATGTGGAAATTGTTTTCCCTAGGGACCTGTGAAATCATTTTTTTAAAACAAATATGATTTCTTTCCTTTTACTCCCTTTTAGCTGATCTGGGACAGCATGTGCATGCCCTTCTGTAATCTACATGTCTGTTTTACCTGGTCCTTGGTGGGAATCTAGACATATAACATGTTCCAGGTGTAAGAAATCCATGCTGGGTTTTCACCAGTGCTACTAAAGTATAAACATTCTATTACACACTGAACCAGTATTCTAAAACTGAAAACTTAGAAATTAGGAAGTCCACTTACATCAAGTTCATTGATGTAAGAATATAAAGCAGTAAGGCCTAGAATCTGTGCTTCCAAATAAAAATGCCCACAACATGCACTGTAAGGTGCCTGTACATTTTAGATGCACCCCTTGACAAATCCAATGAATAACCTGAGAGTATGGAAGCGTTCGTTCTGTGAATGTATGCCATTCATTTAGCGTGAAGTCCTATGCAGGTTTAGATAGAGGGGAAAGGGCTCTAACTTCCAGAATGCCCCAGCCGCCCATGGCTGGCTGGAGCATGGTGAGAGTTATAGGCCTTTCTTCTGCTAAACTTGCATAGGCTTGCGCCTTTAGGTTTTAAAAGCACAAGGCAGCCTTACAAGCTCCCTTTTGATGCAGAGTTTTGAAATCACTATGTGTTCTGCACCAAAACAGTAGAAACAAAATATACATAGTGAAAACGGGACGGGGCGAGGGGGAATCACTGATAAGTTGCTATTAAAGTTTGTGCAACAGGCAGCAATGCAACACATCCAGCCCTTTTCTCCCGCGTATAGTGGTGTGAAATTACTACCGGTTTTGTAACCCTTCCGACTGTACAAAGATCGCTCTGGAAACCTCTATTTTAAATACCGAGACCGATACTCGTTACATTCTCATCTCTATAAGAGAATCCGATCGTCGACCGGAAGTGAAAGGTATGCGGACTCCCTCTCTCTGTAGGATGGGGCGGGGCTACTGGAGGGAAATGGGTCACAATAGAGGCGCACTGATCATAGACTCGATTGGCTAGAGGGGATCCTCCCGCCGTGGCCGCCCAGGGTGGCGTGCAGAGTAGCAGCGCTTCTCCCTCTTCGCCAAGATGGCGCAGCAGGTGAACATTTCGGAGCTCTCCCTGCCGCAGCTGGAGGTGCTGAAGAACCAGCTAGACCAGGTGAGAGAGACCGCGGGCATGCGGAGGTGATCAGAGCTGGAAAGTAATGGCCCGCACTCCCCGCGAGAGCATGGCTGCTCCCGTGAATGGACTGCCCGGCTCCAGCCACCCACAAGGCAGGAGGCGCTTGGCCAGCCCCGCCTAAGCTGTGCTAGTGTCTGGAGGCTTAGGGTGTGCATGGCTGCGCGAAGATAAGTTCCGTTGGACTTACTAGGACTTTCTCTTGAGTTACTGTGGGTAGGACTGCAGCCTTTTTGGGATCTCCTGTGGAAGGGGTAAAATCTCAGGGAGAAGCGGAGAAATGACGGGCTGAGGGAAACCCAATATGGTAATGTTGAGGGGAGGCCGGGTAGCTTCAGGGGACTCAACAACATTTACATCCTGTATTGTGTTCTGGGCAGCCCCACCTAGGACTAAATCCACAATTGCCTCCCCTCTAGTTGGTTCTACAACCAACTGCTCTAGGGCACGGTCATTTAAGACATCAAGAAATTTATCTTCTCTGTCAGAACTGGAATCTGCATTTATCCAGTCAATATGTGGGTAGTTGAAGTGTCCCATTATTATTACATTACATTTCTATACCTCCTGTTGCCACAACTCACTGGACAGTTCACGACTTTTTAAGTCACCCATCCAGATTTCAACCAGGCCTGACCCGGCTTAGCTTCTAAAGTTAGGCAGGATCAGGCACTTCAGGCTATATGGAAACATCATCATCATCAAGCAGTCTTACAGTATTGCCTTTGTTGGAGGCCTCCTTGATTTCATTTTCCATCTAAGATCACCCTGAGCATTCTGGTCTGGGGGATGACAGCATGCTCATGACAAAGTTAGTTTTGGAACCAGGAATTTTCACCCAGAGTGCTTCTGTGGAAGAATCTTCACACTTTAGATCAGGAGTCCTCAAACTTTTTCAGTAGGGGGCAAGTTGAAAGGCGGCAGCAACATGCGTGGGCTGGTGAGGAGGGGGGGCCTGGGCGCACATGCCGGTGAAGTGTCGTTGGGTGCGTGCGAGGTGGCATTGGGTGCGTGCGAGGTGGCGTTGGGCGCGTAAGGTGGCGGCTCACTCGGAGATCTCCCAGCGAGTCCAAAACGATCTCCGAGTGAGCAAGCCACCAGCTCCCGCCCGCGACAAGCATGCGTGCGGGTGGGGGGGCGGTGGTGCGGGCTGGATGAATGGGCATGGCGGGCCGGATCCATCCCGCGGGTCATAGTTTGAGCACCCATGCTTTAGATTATCAAATCTGCTGGACTCTATGCCCCCTTTAACATAGAGGGCAACACCTCCTTCAGCATGCCCTTCCCTGTCTTTCTTACAAAGTTTATACCCAGAGATGACCATATCACATTGGCCATCTTTGTTTCATCAGGTTTCTGTAACCTCCACTATATCTAGCTTTTCCTTTACTACCAGATACTCCACCTCTCCCATTTTAGTCCTAAGGTTCTAGCATTTGCACAGAAACACCTAAGCACAGTGTCCCCTTTTAGCCATATACAACTATTGCCCTGGCACTTAGTCCTCTCCAACTGGTTATCTTGCCTTGCTGTAACTTGTTGCCTACTTCCTCCCCTCCTACACTTGGGCAATCTGAAACTTCCTCCCTTTCATCTACTAGGGTTGACTTGACCTCAACTGCATGCTTCCCAGCTCCTGTCCACTTTCCTCCAGGGATCTGTTTAAAGGCTGCTTTGCCACCAATTTTTTTTTTTTTTTTTTTTGGTGGAGGGCTACACGACAGCCTTTCTGGTTCTATGCTGATTCAGGAGGAACCCATCCTGTACAGGCCTAGCTAGTTCCAAAGTGTCCCCCAGTGCCTAACAAATGTGAAACCCTCCTCTCTATACCTCTGTCTTATCCATGCATTGAGACACCTCAGCTGCATCTGTCTAGCTGGCCCTGTGTGTGGAACTGGTAGCATTTTGGAGAAAGCCACCTTGGAGGCCCTGGATTTCAGCCTTCTACTTAGCAATGTACATTTGACTTCCAGGACCTCATGACTACATTTCCCCATGCTATTGGTACCAACACGGACCATGACCTCTGAATCCCGCACTGCACCATCTATGAGGCTATCTAGACAATATATGTTAACCTTCACATCAGTTAAGCAAGTGACCATGCACTCCACACGCCCATCACAAGCCCAGCTTTCTGTGTTCCTAATGACCCAATCTCTTTCTACCCAGAGAGAGATCCTCAGTGCCAGTGGATACATGCACAGCTTCCAAGAAATGGGTCTCTTTAAGGGATCATTTTCCTCTTCCTTAGAATGATGCTCTCCTTTCCTGAGACCCCCTTCTCCATAACTGCAGAGGACCTGTCACCCAGTAGTTAGGACCCTGCCTTGAAGGTCTTGCCATCCAGCCTGTCTACCTCTCTTTTCTTTTCCAGGTCAACACACTTGGCTTCAAAGGAACAAATATGTTCCCTGAGAGCCAGGAGCTCATTACACCAAGTACATACCCATGACTTCTGTCCAGTTGGCAGATAGTGCAATACAGTGGATGATACCACACCCCTGCTGGCATTCTACTGTCATAATTAGTTTAATGGGTATAAGCAGTTTATTCACCTGAAAAAACCTAGGGGATTTTGGATTTTACTAAGTTTCTTTATTCTCCTGGTGAGGACGATGGATTTACTTTTCCTGATTACAGAAGGGAGAAGAGTTCTGTGCCCTGGCCTCCTCACCCTGTTGAGGGTGAGGAATAGCTCCACTCTCTTTTCATCAAATCCAGAAGTTCTGAATTAGTGCCTGAGTGCATATTAGACTAAGATGAGGGCCAATAAACAGATTCAATCCAGATAAGGTGGAGGTGCTGTTAGTGTGGGGATAAATATTATTCAGCTTCTCCTGGAGGAGTTACACTCTGGAATGCACCACTGTCCCTAAATGATCTAATTGGCAGAGAACACTGTTTATCAGCTTAGGCAGATATACCAGCTATGAGGTATATCTCATTTTTTAATTGTTATATTGTTATTATTTATGTATTTATGTATCCTTTGTGAGCCGCCCAGAGGCTTTGTTGCGATGGGGGCGGCATAGAAATGTTTTAAATAAATAAATAAATATGAATCTACCTGTAGGGGCTAGCTTAGTGACAGTTCTCCATGCTTTGGTAGGCTGCCATTCAGATTCCTGCAATGCATTATACATGGGGCTGCCTTTGAAACTTCAGCTGGTCTAAAAGAAGGCAGGGAGTTTATTAATGGGGACTGACCAATATGATCGTATTATGTCAGTGCATTATGATCTGCACTGGCTGCCCATCCTCTTTTGAGCCAAATTCAGAGTTTTGGTATTAAGTTACCTAGTTCTAAATGGGTTGGGCTAATGGTTGTTGCAGAAACATAATAAACATAATATTTTGATTTTGTCTTTTATGTAAACTTTTATTGAATTATGTTACTGATCCATGTGATTTTGTTGTATTTCAATTTTATGTATTATGAGCCATCCTGAGATGCCAAGGCATAAGGGGCAGCATACAGGCATACATAATTAATTAATTAATTAATTAATTAATTTTACACATTGGGTGGTCACTGTGTGACTAGAGTGTAGGCTGTTAGGCTGAGTCAGCATGGTTTTTCTCATGCTCTCGTGTGGTTCTTATGCAAGTCTTGTAAAGATTCAGCTCTTTGCCTTGGACATGCCTTGCACAGTACAACTCTTCAGCAGCATCGTGCACACAAAGCACACATGGGCTTTCTTTTTTAAGCTTCCCACTTATTCTTTCCTGGCTGGGTTGTGATGTGGTCGGAGAATCAGGTGGCTTCGGGTGACAAGGATTTCTCATTCCCCCCCTTTCCCCTCAACTTGGGCTACATGCATGCGAACTCACCAAATAAATAATGCTTTTATGTAGCACTTTCTAGAATTTCCAAAGCTTCACATACATTATCTTATCAGTCTTTGAAACAGCTCAAAAAAGTTGGCCTGTGATGTGTTCTGGACTGTTACTATCACGCTACATTAATATCCCACCTTCTATCCTCCTGCGGAGAACTTAAGGCATCTTGCATAGGCATCCTCCACTCCATTTCATTTTCAACAATTCTTTGAGGAAGGTTAGGCTGAGAATGAGCAGCTGGCCCAGTCACCCAATGAGCTTCGTGGCTGAGTGGGACTAGTATGTAGATCTCCTTAATCCCTGTCCAGCACAGGCTCATTTAGGTTGCATCCTGTATTCATCTACCTGTGAGTAAACTTCGGAGCAGTTACTTCTGAATAAACTTAAGACTTGCACTATTGCTGATTTTGTAGCTGAAATAAAATGTGAACCCAAGGGGTTAGGGTGTCCCTTTGGGAAGATGATGGTAGTCCACAAACATTTGTTTGCATACTTGCTTAGGATGTACATAAGAACACCTCTTTTAAAACCAGTATTCATGTGAAAAAAGTAAACTGTGACCCTGGAGACAGGAACTATGTTTTATCTTTTTATGGCATGTAGATATTGTAGGTGTTTGGAAAAAAAATGTTGTTGTTGTTTTCTATAGCTCAGTGTTTAGTACATGCAGGGGGAAAGCAGAAGAGTCTGTGCTAAGGTATTTGGATGATGGAAACCATCACTGGGCTGGTTGTTTGATAGACCATGCTGCAGTCCTAGTTCTTAGCATGGCAGTTCAAGCTCAAATGCTGAGAATTTCGCTGAAGATACTGAATGTCATTGAATCCAATTCTATGCATGTTTAGACAGAAAAAAGACCTATAATTCCAAATCCCCAGTTCCCCAGTTTTTAACAGATTAACAAAGTATACTAAATATTGTACTGTTTCATGTAAGATGACTTGGCTGGCATGCCCAGAGGTCCTGATCTATAGTCTTGCTATTTTGATCAAACGCGTAAGAAGCTGTAAGACATGGAACATATTCAGTTGATTTAAGAGCATATGTGACTTGCTCTGTTAACTGCTGGGTTAGACTTCGACCCATATAGTTCTTTACTCATTGTGGGGATGGGCTACTTCTGGGGAAGTGTGTGAGAAAGTTACCACACAACTAAGAAACAAGCCATCTTTCTTCATTCATTCCCCCTGGTTTCTGATGTTCATTGAATTACAAGAAGTTTGTTCCTCAGGTGTTCTGCTTTCAGGATAAGCGAGATCTTATGTTCAGTCAGTCATGGAATAAATACGGAATCTTCCATTTGGATATTACTTCCTACATCCAATGAGAGGAACAGGAATGAAAATGGATATGCCCATGGACTGTTCCCAGTCTTGTGTCAGAACAGGCTAGCATGCCAGAAGAGGGTCAGCAGCGGGAAATTGCGCTCAGTTACCACAGTTATACCTCAGTGGCCCACATTATAACGTTCAACTTTCTATCCACGTAGCCTCTTCCAAGTGAATGTTAAACAAGGAGGTCCTAGAAATGGTGGCCTAGGCAGGACTCATCAGTGGACCTTAACTACAGACATGTTATGCAAGAACAAAGTGCAAGAATGTGATTCCTAATAATGATCAAATAATGAAGACTTTCACTTCAATTAAATATCTAGTGTAAATACACCCAAGTATGCAGGCAAATGTATGATGAACAGTGCTGGGCATGGAAGTCACAAATTGACAATATTAAGCAGTGGAGTGTTATAACTATGTGAAATGTAAAAATTGTTTATCTGTTTAACATCAATGAAAAGCAATTCTTTAAACAAACATATTGCACGCACACATGCATGGATATCATAAATAATGAATACTACACTGTGAGAGCTATTACAGAGCTGGCAAGACTTTTTTCTATGAAAGCAGATGGTGTCCCACTAAAGCAGGGGTAGACAGCTTGGTGTCCTCCAGATCTTTTGAAGTGCAATGCCTATGATCCACTGGCTGGGGTCAGTGGGAGTTGTAAACTAAAACATCTAGGAGGGTACCAATCCCTTCAATGAATTGTCCCAAGCCTTTACTGTAGCTATTTGTTGCCTAGTGGCCCCTGGTGGCAGAGCTACAGAACACTTCTTTCAGAATGCCTGATCCAGTTGCAATCTGTAAGCCAAGGCAACAGGTCCTTCGTGGCTGAGCTTTTGATTTTATATACCCTTCTGTAGGAAGTAGAATTCCTTTCTTCATCGATCTCACAACTCAAGATGGTGCAGACAAAATATGTGGAAGCAAAGGATTGTCTGGCTGTATTGAATAAAAGCAATGAAGGCAAGTGACTGTTTATTTTTTCAATGTATATCTTTTTTTTCCATTGCAAAATGTCACCCAAAGCAGGTTGCAATAGTGAAATCATTTACCAGTAAAAAGAACACTAAAAAGTAGTGGCAATGGATAATCATGTTTAGGCCACATGGATATATTTTAATCCTAATAATCTTGCTGAGCAGCTGAAAAACAAAACAAAACATGACCTATATGCAAGCAATACTGTGAAAAATTCAAAATACTAGAATTCTAAAATTTGAAGGCAGTGCACCCTATCCAAACTAATCATTATTAAGTGTACATCCCAGTAAAAATGTAGGATTGTGTAAGTACTATTCAGAGTAGACCCATTGAAATGGATGAGACACATTAGATAACATTTGATACAAGTGATAGACAAGGAGTGGGGCATCCAATTTTATCCTGAGCCATGAATCCATAATTGCTCCTCTTACTTCCTTCTTTGTGAACGCCTTGCACTATTCCTTCTTGCAGCCCTCACCCAGCTGCTTTTTGTAGCCCTCCAACAATAGGCTTTCTTTTGATAAGGTGTTCAGTGGACTAGTGGAATGATGGTGCAGCTTGTATGAGTATAATTGGATCCTGGACATGCAGAAGGGTTGATCTGAAGTGCAGCCCTGCATATGTCTACTCAGTTGCTTCCACTGAACCAAATCTGGCATACATCATGGTAAATAGATGTGGGATTGTAGCCCTAAGCATCCTTAATTTCAGGACATAGGATAAACATGGAGTTTGTGCTCAGCTTCTCTTCCTATCTGGAAGAGTGTCCTTTTTCATTCTTTCAAGAAAATTGATTTTTTTCTGTACAATGAGGGTAGGTATGCCACATTTCTCATACTTTGGGAGGCTGTAGGCCTGTTTATGATTTTTATTGGCCCACTGAAATCATTGAGCTGTATGAGTCTTGTCATCCAGTTTGGAGTCATTGTAACTTCTGGGTTAAGGAACCTGCAACTAGCAGAAGATGGTTTAAAGGTCAAGACATCTGAATTCTTCCACTGGCCTATCTGGCAACTTTTGACCAGACATTTACCCTGCTCTACACTGCATGAAACAGCAGCGGGACATACTTTATTGCACAGTCTTATAGCCATGCATGAAAGACAGGTGGAGGAGTTTGTCAGCCGTCTCCATGACTCAAACTATTTTCACTTTTAAATTACCTAGTAAAATAAGCTGAATTGAACTGTATACATTCTCTGTAATGTAAAATACCTGTTTTGGGTTTGTTTGTTTGTTTGTTTGTTTCCTTCTCAGGTAAAGAACTTCTGGTTCCACTCTCCAGCTCTGTATCCTTTCTGTGCCAACAACACCCCTTTTTAAGTTTTCTTTGCTAAGCTACTATTCTGCTATCCTGTAATGATTTGGGTTCACCTGCAGCACCCAAATGCAGATATATATTGTAATAAGTAGCTGGATTTCATCAGACCTATGAGACTCTTCTTCCCTGTTGTTCTTGATTTTTGTCCTCTTGTCCCAAGTGTCTTTGGGCCAATGCTTAGTGTGTTGGCAGAAGCGGTGCTTAAGAAGCTGCTTTATACTGAATAACACCTGTGTTGCATCTATTGTCCAGTTTTATCTAAACTGACAGGCATCAGCTCTCCAGTGTTCAGGCAAGGTTTCTTCCCAGCCCTACCGTAAGATGCTGAAGAGCAAACCTGAGGTTCCTGCATGCAGTCTTGCTTCCCGTACACATGATGTCAAGCTAATTTTGAGGTGCAGTTGAAGGGCAAGCCGGCCCCCCTTTTCAAGACACTGGGGCCACCAGGGTTGCCTCTCCCCAGTTGGACTTTCAATTGTTCTTTGTATGAGCACTCCCTACCTTTTGTAATTATTTATGTTTACTTATGGCACTGTAGAGTGTTTAGCCCTGTGTGCAGTGATGCCACATCTCAGAGTTGTGTTGCTATATATTGTGGTGGTGTGGCCTCCTCAGCTAAGATATCTGTTGCATCTTCAGGCTAAAATAACACTCCAAGCTGTGTTTGTCTGAGCAAACTAAAATATATTGTGCTGCTTTCATGAAGTAAATCATGTTTGCATGGGTTATTGTCATTCCCGAATCTTTTCCCTTCTCTGACGCACACGGGTCCATCTGGCACAAGTCTCCTATCCCTGTCTCTGCAAGAAGTGATTGCTAAACTTCAGCTCCTTAACTGAAGGATCACAAAGAACTGGACAGGGGGCAGGAAGGAACTAATCAAAGTTAACGAGAAGTCAACATGACAGTCCAGCATTGAGGATTCACCCATCTGCTCTATTGTAGAGAGGCAGTGGAGCATGGAGGCGTGGGATCCTAGGCACTAATGATGGAAATTATACCTTAACACCATCTTGCTGTGCTTGGAGTAGCCTCTGCCTCAGCTAGTGTTAGGGAAAAGCCCTTGAATTGTGTAGGTCTGCCTAAGAACCACACAGAGAGCTTTGGCTAGGATCGGTATAGAAGTAAAATAAGTAATAAGTGTGTGTGCACATGCAAGGAATTGCTACATTATGAAGACTGCAGGAGTCCTCCTCCCTGCATTGCTTCAACTTTGTGTTTACAAAAAGCTGTAAAAGGTGGTGGAATACAGGTTTTTAAGATGTGCAGGGCAAAGTAATTGTTCTGCAGCTTGCAAGGCTTGGATGGAGTCAAGTCTCCACGGATGACACAGGAAACGAGGGGAAATGTTGCCTAAATATGTCTACTTAATTAGATGCTTGATTAGTCCCTAATTAAAAGTCCCAAGGGTGTGTCTATGGGGCTTTTTGCAAAGAAGGAAAAATGCCTGTCTCTATCTTTAACTTATAATTTGTGTGTGTTCATGTCTTCTTCCTGTGCCTCTGCCATGTTGCAACCAAATGATGTTCTCCAGATCAATTTTGCACAAAAGTGTAAATGTAACTTCCATAACAAACTTTTATTGCAGTGTTTGGGATATTTTAGTGCCCTTTTCCCCTTTTGATTCTTTTTTTAAATAAAAATTGGAATACTTCAGCAAATATGAGTAGGATAGAGTGTAATAAATGAATAGGCAAGTGTTGGCCTCTGATTAATATGGAATTATGTTGCCCATACAAATATAAGATGTGAAGATCTTATTCTCTAAGCTTGTGCACTTTCCGAATTTTCTCCATAGCCATGCAACCTAGAAATATTTGGTTGTCTCAGCACATATAGCAATGTGTAGGTTACTCAAAGCCTTGGCTGAGTTGAGAGGTCTTGTAGCCTCTAAGAACCAGTAATATAAACCAGCCCAGCATAAATCTTGTTACAATATTTTACAGAATCACTTGGGTATTTCATTATTTATTAAGGCATTGAGTCAACAGGCAATCCTGTTGCTTGTACCCTTGATATTCAAATTGCTCATATTTGGAGGCTTCTGATAATCTAACGCAGGGCTGGAAGAGTAAAGGAGAAGATCTTTGCCTCCCCCAAAGGGATGGGGGTTTTATACTCTCCTTACTCTTCTTCCCTCACCAACCACCAGCATGCCATTTTCCCCCTCTCCGAAGATAGTTTTCCAACCTCATAGGCCAGCAGGTGTGGTTCTTCCAGCTCTGGCTGCAAGGGAAGGGTCACTAGCTCCTCTTTCCAGGGGGGATCCCAAGTATCCTGTGTCCCCTCAGAAAATGTCTAAGGGGAATAGGATTGCTCCCCTTTAAACTATTATAATATTATTCCAGAGCAGTTTACAAAAGTTACATGAATTATTACAGTTGCTCAACTATCGCAGGATTAATTCCTTAAATATGTATACTTCAACAGAGCTCAATTCTTACATGGTGCCTGGCTTCTATACCCTTCCCCTGTGTCAGAAATGCGATTCTTTCCTCATTTGGTTTCTCCCTGGCTCTTGTGCATTTCCTTAACATCTTATTCAGATGTACGTTCCTGGGAAGCTTTCTGATGTTGGTCAAGTATTGATAGATGTAGGGACAGGTTACTATGTAGAAAAGGTAAGAAACAAGTGCTGTAGCTTTGCATGAAATTTAAGTCAGGGTAGCTTCGATTCGGATTAAATGGCAACTCCTGCATCTGTTGCACTCAGAACTGCTTAGTGTGGAAAGCATGGCTGTAAGCCCTGAAATGCTTTGGTGTGCTAGGGACTTGCAATGGGAGCTATAATTAAAATCTTGTCCAAATTTTTGTTGTGCTCTTTGGCAAGAGGTTATCAGTAGGCCCTCCTGGTCCCATCGTGTATCAGGTGTACGAGGTAGGAGAAACTGTGAGGTGGTTGAGATTGTACTTGCTTTGCCTTGCTGGCACACAACCATAGCTAGTGTCAAAATATCTGACATTACAAGAAAGGGCTTCTGGGCAAAGAATACTATGTTCAAGCAGCCCCTTTCATTTTACATACTCCTGTAGATTGTACCGACTAGTGTGGATGGGGGATCACAGCCCATTCGTCTGCATCAGAGATCGATTCTCCAACAGTCTCTGAGCACTAGCAGTTACCCAGCCATGCCTGAAGCATTTGTGAAAGAGTTGCAGTGTGGGTTGGGCTGTCAAAGTACAGGTTCTATGCTTCAGTAGGTGTTGTTTCCATGAAGTTCTTCGCCATCATTCTGGCTGATGCATACTTTTTGGTACCACTTGCCCTATTTGCATCAAATATGGGGGGGCTTTGAGAGAAGATGAGAATTGTTTCAAAAATGTGCCTTAAGCAAACTAGAACAGTGGTCAGGCATACCTCTTCAGGCAAAAAGTCTAACCAATTTCAAAGAAATTCAAGAGTTTCTTAACAAGGGTTTCACACATGCTTAGGGAATAAATGTATAACAACTCTGGGTATAAAGTGCTCAGGGAGAAAAAGCATCCTGAATATGAGGTATGCCAGTGTGGTTAAAGGTTTAGGTCCGCTTTTTCAAACTTGGATGCCTCCAGATGTTTTGGCCTGCAACTTCCCATTAGCCACACTTAGCATGGCCAATGGTCAGGATGATGACAGTTGTAGGCTAAAACATCCAGAGGAAGTGAGGTCAGAGAGGGGTGCTTTAAATAGTATTGAGTGTGCTGCTTTACCAGTTCTAGCACAGCATTCTTTATTTCCAAAGCCATCTTGGTGGTATGAAGGGGTCACAGTGCCTTTGATCTTGCAGTCAGTGGATGATGCCAGAGATTTCTTCAAGAGGAAGATTGATTTCCTGACAAAACAGATAGAGAAAATCCAGCCAGCACTGCAGGAGAAGCATGGAATGAAGCAAGGTGAGGGTATGGGGCAGGCAAAGACCTGGAGCTGGTTGCAGCTTTGCTGATCACAGTGCACAGCTGGAATGAGTTCTTAACTGTTTGTTTCTTGTTTGCAGCTGTGATAGAGATGATGAGCCAGAAGATCCAGCAACTAACAGCAGCAGGAGCTTCACAGGCAGCAGCAATGAAAGCCTAGCAAGAATGGATCCCTCATATGCCTTTAAAGTTCACCCATTTTTGTAATGTAACCCAAAATTGTGCCCCAGAGTGCAGTGCTCCAGCCAGCTGTGCAGCTGAGAGTGGAGAGAGGGAAGCTCACTGTTTGAATACATGTGGGATTTGAGTATGGCAGAACCTGTTCTGGAAAGAACACCTTGAGAAAGATCCTGTCCATTCAAACTGGCAGGCTTTCAGTCGCTCGGTTACTGAGGTGGCTATCTTGCAGGTTACAACATGAAATTATCTTTATTCTGAAACCCCGTGAAAACTTTGGTTGTAAATGAAATTGTACAAAATAAAGAGGTAGGATTACAGAGCAAGATGTATATGTGAATTGACTGGATGATCTTCAGAAAAGACAGTGGTGACTGGAAGGAACTAGGAGGTGGGCAACTATTGAAACTTTTTTAAATCTAATACCAGCGATACTCTGATTAGATGTATGAATGAAACAAATGTGAAGGAAAATAGCTCTAGGTTCAGGATTATTTATCTTTCTTCCTTAGCAGAGTCTTTCCCAACCTGGTGCCCTTTAGTTGTATTGGATGCAGCTACTCTAAACCCCAGCCTGCTAACCTTGGTTATAGCTGCAGTTCAATATATCTGGGGAGCACTAAGTTGGAGAACTCGAGCCTTAGCATATTTATTCAGAAACAAATCCCACAGGACTTGTTCAAATTTTTGAGTCAAAACCTTCCAACTTCCTCCTCTTGGCCACACCACAAGAGGTGGGGCATATGAGCCCCATTAGGAGTCCAGCTAGCCTCAGACATGCACAATCCCCGTACATCCTTTTCCAGAACAGCTCTGTAAGGGGCTCAATATCCTTTGCTTCCCTTTTAGGTTCAAATAGTTTATCCCTGTTCAGATGACATGAAAACATAGCATTAATTGAAAGAAACAAGCTTTAAGCAATAGGTTTTGAAGCTTGCTAATTTCAACAAACCAGTTAACCAGTTTAGAGCAGACAACTTTCTAGGGCAGTGGCCACATTTGGCAGTTTGAGAAATTGTCCTGAGCTGCCATAGGAGGTGTATCGCAGGGCATATATCCTGCCCAAGAGACTGAGTACAATGCAGGGAGAGGGTCTGAGTCGTGGCACATACGCTACACATTTGAATCTACTTTTCAAAACCTATCTCACAGTAATTGCAGCTGCCTGGAAGAATGTTTGTTAATTTAAATCCAACAAGCGAGAGGAAGGGCAGGGCACCTTAGTGGCCATGAAAATAGGTCTCCAGGAATACCACATAATCTACTCCTGCTTTAGGGTTTGCACACAAGAGCATTAAGCCAGTTAGTTTAAAGCAGAAACATCCAGTTTCCTCATAGCCACACCAGAGTGGAAAGGAGTATGCAAGCCTAAGGTTGGCCATCTGATTTGGTCTTCTGTCTGGACACAGCTATAAAGCTCAGAGGGCCTTAATGCTTTTCATAATGATTTGCTTAGTACTGCAGCCTTAACATACCTAGTTAAGTCCACAACCCAGATCTGTGTTGTATGACCCTAATTCCCTGTTTTTCACTTTGCTTTTAATGTGCATTTCAAAGGCTTACATTCATTTGCTCCTTATAATTTTAGCACTTTATTTCCACATGAGGGTACAGTACACTGAAAGACAGCGACTCACTGTATACATGTGACACTGTGAGCAAGCATGTATTACAGTGCATGGGAAGGGCCCATTTGTTAAAGAATCATCACAGGTTATTCCCCAAGGACATTTTTGTTTATAGATTCCCTCATAACTAGAGCCCTTTAAAAATTCTTCAGTAAATCCTACTCTTATTGTTTGAGGGTCTAAGCATAAAAGTAGACATCAAGGATGTTTATGTTTACATAAAAATGCATTTCTTCCTCTACCACAACAAAGTTATTCACCTACTGGAGCCACCTTCAGCCTGGTGTTTTCCAGGTGTTTTACACTTGAGCTTCCACTGATTAAGAATCCAGGGAGCTGTAGCCCAGTACATCTGGAGGGTACCATGTTGGGGCAGGCTGCCTTCCTGTGGTCAAAGCCATGGGGCTTCAAACTATGGCCTGTGGAACAGATCCGGCCCACACCGCTGCCCCCCACCCACACGCGTGCTTGCCGCACAGGTGGGAGGTGGTGGCTTGCTCTCACTTGGAGATGGTTGGGAGATCTCCCAGTGAATTCAAAACCATCTCTGAGCAAGCAACCTGCCGCCCCACACACGCATGCTCATGCACACCCGATGAAGCCTCACCGGCCCGCACGCCCAGCTCCCCCCTCACTGGCCTGTGCGTGTAGCTGCCACCTTTCAACTGGTCTCCTGTTGAAAAAGTTTGAGGACCCCTGGTCAAAGCAGTCTCTTGGTTGCTGAAGCGGTCCAGGGCTGGTCATTGGTGCTTCTGAGCATGCCTTCTTGCTCTTTCCTCCTTTATGAGTGAACAAAGAGGCAGCATATGTGCCCCACCAACTCCTATTGTAGGCAGCAGCATCTCAGGCACCAGGCAGGTGGTCAGGGGGAGCCCAACAGCCTAGATGCCATGAATGGGCAATACTCAGTCCCCACAGCTGGGCAGGGCACTGAATGGTTCCATGAAGAAGTGGGCAGGAAGGGAAGATGCCCATATCCAGTCAGTGGCAAATGGGAAGGAGGTAACAGATTGGAATGACTTTTGGTTCCCACTCAGCAGAGCACACTTTCATTTGAGTATGTACAGGCTATGTAAAAAATTAAGTCTGCATGTGTGAATCGTGAGTGTGGGCAATGTGGCACCAACCAGCCAGAACAGTCACCTGGCCTTTTTGGTATTGCAGATCCATCACCTAGACACTTCCATTTCTGACACAGTAGCCAGGTTTCAATAACAATTGTACAGAACAGGAAGTAGTTAACTGGAGATAGAGAAACCAGCACTCCTGAGAGAAGGGGATGCAGAAAATTTTATTGACAAGGCTGATTTCAACCTCCCTCCCCCACCCCAAAACTGCCCTCACATCTCTGTTTGCTAATTATCTGTGCCCCTTCCCTGAGGCAACTTAATTCTGCTGAGCAGTACTCTCCCTCCTGGAATTCTGTCTTCCATCCAAAGCCCAAGAAGCCTGATTTTGACTGGTTCTCTTCTCCCTCCCTCCCCTTGTAGAGCTCTAGATAGGCTTCTAACTAAGGAATTGCCCCCACATTATGTACAACAGTAGGGTCTCCGGGTCTCAGAAGGTAGGTGGGGATTATGGCTGTGCAGGGTTTGGGCACCACAATCAAAGCTCTTTCCCAAAACACCCCTGAAGTCCAAGCTCTGTGCCAATCTCTTTCCTCTTCCCTTTGTTGCTGCTCGGTGGTTTTGCACACTGGTTCTCAGGTCCTGCGGCCTGGCCAAGGAAGACTCAGATTGCAGTCAAAGAGCCACCCTGGACTCCCACCTGTGGCCGAAGCTGTCAACCTGGGTGTACAGTTAGACTGTGGCCAGAGTGGGCCAAAGCCTCAACGCACAAAGATCGGCTTGTGTACGCGCTTGTGCCGGATGAGTGTGGTACTCTTTGTGAAGCACTCCCCACATTCCACACAAATAAAGGGCTCTGATGGGGTCACCCCATGGTGGGCGACACGGTGACGCTCCACCTCCGAAGGGGCACGGAAGCGCTGCCCGCACTCCGGACAGGGGTGGCCAATGGGGGAGTCCGTGTCGTGGCGAAGGCGCTGGTGCTTGACCAGGCCGGCAGTGTGCGCAAAGCCCCGGCCACACTCCGGGCAGCGGAAGGGCCGGGCGCCCGTGTGTGTCCGCCGGTGCTTGGCCAGGTTCTTGCTCTGAGTAAAGCTGCGGCCACAGTCCCCGCAGGTGTAAGGGCGCTCGCCGGTGTGGATGCGCTGGTGCTGGATGAGGTTGGAACTCCAGCTAAAGCTCTTGCCACAGTCACGGCAGACGTAGGGCTTCTCACCCGTGTGCGTGCGCCGGTGCTGCACCAGGTGAGAGTTCTGAGAGAAGCTCTTGCCGCAGTCGGAGCAGGTGCTGGGGCGCTCCCCCGTGTGCGTGCGCTGATGCCGCAGCAGCTTTGACCAGTGGCTGAAGCTCTTGCCACACTCATTGCAGATGAAGGGGCGCTGCTTGCCGGGCCGTGAGATGACTGCAGGGGCTCCCACGACCTCGCCGTCGCCGTAACTGCCAGGGGCCAGCGGGCCCCCCTGCCGTTCTGCAGCTGACCCGTCCTGCTGGGAATTGGCCTTCCAGTTCGGCTGTCCATGTGTGGTGGGCTGGATGGACTCATGTTCCAGGTAATCATCCTCACCCTCACTCATCGCACCTTTGTCAGCTGCAGGGGAAGAGAGCCATGCACATCCATCACAAGAGTAATGCAGCAGCAGCTGCAGGGTGCCCAGGTGTTTAAAAAGGGCCCTCTTATGGAATCTTGCACCCTCTTATGGGCAGGGCTGTATGTCACAACGGCCACGTGCAGCCCTTCAAACACTGCCAGACTACAGCTCCCATCACCTCCACCCACTGGCGATTCTGGCTGGGGCTGAGAGGAATGAAAGAGTCCCCAACAACTGGAAGAGTGCAGCCTCCCCAACCTTCCGTGAGGTACCTGTGTTAAAAAAAATCCTGTACCCAAGCAGTTCAAATGTTATGCAGGAGCCACTTATGCAACTTGCATTAATTATGCTCTGCACATTTTTCCCAGTCTGCATAGTTTCTTCTTCCATCCTTATTACATTTTTGTAACTGGCTGAGCAAAGCAAGTTCGGCATTCTTTGTCTGTAGTCTGGCAAACTAAAGAGAAAGATTCTGCAATGAATTTTTCATTTTGCATCTGTCCAAAAACATGCTCTACTTTTCAGATTCATATATTCCTTTGTTCCCCATCTTTCTAGCAAGATAAATGGCACTCAGGGTGACTTATAAATAAAACAAGATTAAAATAATAACACAATCACTATTTATTTACATTAATAGCCCACACTTTTTCCTCTTGCAAGGAACCCAGGTCAGCTTACATGGTCCCCTTCCAGTTCAGCCACCCACTTGACAGCCTTGAATAGTCCAACTGGGCATTTACACAGATGGCAATCTCCCATCTGAAGCTGGCCACCTGCTCACCCCCTTGTGCCCATTTTCAAGGAATGATGTAACATATGCAGTCATGCAAAATCTGAAGCAAGGCCTCTTCAACACATTCGCTAAACCCTGATAAGGAACTAAGAAAGATGGAGAGCTTCCGAACTTCCATATAGCCTGAAGTGCCTGATCCTGCCTAATCTTGGAAGATAAGCAGTGTTGGGCTGGACTGAAATCTGGATGAGTGACTTGAGTCCTGCACCGAGCAGGCAGTTAGATCTGATGGCCTGCTAGGCCCCTTCCAGCTCTGTGATTCTATGAGAGTACTCAAGTTCTACCTTCAACCTCTACAAATCTTAATCACTCTTCAGGCTGCTGAGTTTAGCAAGCTTTGTCCACTTTATATCTACACAGTAATGAGAACTCCTCCTCCTCTGTCCCAATTACCAATACCAGGCAAGGAGGCTAGATTCTGCACTCGATATCATGTGCTGTGCCTTCACTGTGCTTTAGCAGATTAATGCAATGTGCACAACTCTGCTTGCAAATAGGAAACAGTGGATTCGTGAGGAGCCACACTCGCTCAGATTGCCATCTCCATGTCCAACAGCACTTGCTGGCTGAATTGTTTACCCTCCTTTCTTGGGAAACAGCTTCTACTGCCTGGACTGGCAATAGCGGGCATTTTAGAAATATGTTTATATTTTCTTACTGGAACGGCTGAAGTGAAGTGGGAACCTCTTGCTACCACCATCTTGATTTCCCATGAACAGCTCTGGGAGTACTCCATAGCTATTAAAAAACCTGCTGAACTCTACCAGGCAGAGAGAAGTCTCATTATATATGGGCACACCACTACGAAGCATGTACATATGTAGTGTATGTGGAATATGACCTAAATATACAACAACTGAAGGCTAGTGAATAAACTTACTGAAAGAGCTGAGAGCTATAACATGCAAAGTATTGTGAAACACTCCCCACATACACGAAGTTCTACATTACTGGATATAAGTGCATCTTTCTAAATAAATACCATAGTGACAAAGAAAGCAAAATGACAGGCAATGGCAATCATATTCTGCTTCACTGAATCTAAGAGACCTTGAAAGAGGGTGTGAAGCAGTGATTAGATTATCGGCCTAGGACTCAGGAGAGCCAGGTCTTAGTTCCTACTCAGCCATGAAGCTCACTGGGTGACTTTGGGTCAGACACTGATTTTTAGCCTCACCTGCCTCACAAAATTAATTGTAAAGGAGGAAGAGGATCATTTAAGCTGCCTTGGGTTCCTTACAAGAAGAAAAAAATGAGATATAAAGATAATAAATAAATAAAGACTTCATTAGGTGCTGTTGCTAATTAGCCAAAAGTGTGGATTCATATACACACATCTTTTAGTTCTTTTCCAGAAAGGACAGTAAGCTCCCTAAAAGCCAAAGTCTTCTTTAAAAACTTTCTCAAATTCTCTCCAGTAACACAAAGCCAAGACAAGTCTGTTGTCTGCTGTTTAATATTGGCAAGAGTAATAAAATGGGCATACAAATCTGCATATCAGGATCCAGAGGTTAAAAAGCGTGGAGGTGTCCACTTGAGCATTTATTTCTTGCCCTGTAGTGTTTGCAATGGGTGTGCTCCTTTTCTTCAGCTTGGTGGGCAACTTCAGGAGGGGTGAGGGTCATTCATCCTTGTTTTTGCAGGTTGTACTCTTGCACTCCCAAAAAAATTGGGAGGGGAGTAAAAAATAAAAACAAAATGTCATTTGTAACTGCTACAGAGTCCTAGGAGTGTCAAAATTAGCAAACAAGCAAGCTAGTTTTGACACTTTTGGTGTGCCATAGCAACTCTGGAAGCCATTTTGTTTGATTTTTTTGGTTAACATTTATTATATTATTTATTTCAATTTGTATGCTGCTACAACAGCCCATATCTGGGCTCGCTGTTTTGGGGTGTTCCAAATTTCAGGGGGTGGCAGGGGGCTGGCCCTGCAGGTCTGGAGGCTGCAGGTCACATCTTGCTCACCCATGGGTAAGAGTATTAGAGGAAGGGAGAGTCCTAGGTTCAAATTGCCACCCAGTCAGAAAGCCTACCAGATTTTGGGCTGGTTTTTATACTCCCTAAGTCTATAGGATTGTTGGGTAAATAATATGGGAAGGGAGATGGACATTGTATTCAGCCCTTGTCTCCTTGAAGAATGGGCAGGATATTCACCCAAGATTCTGTAGCTGGCCCTGAGGGTGTCCCTTGTGTAAACTCCCCTTGAAATCCTACCAGCTTCTGAGCTGTGGATGTCCACACTGCCTGGATGTTCATGCTCCATCTCAAAGGGAAGATTTTTTCAAGCCAGAATGCTTCTGTTCTAGGGAAAATAAGAAATGGTTAGAGAAATGGTCCAATATTTGCAGGGTTGGTATTAAGATACACAAAATAGCAAAGCTGGGTTAAAGAGCAAGACTGGCATGCCCAGCTATGGTCTGAAGTCACATGGACTCCCCTTTGATTGTCTCTTCTAGTGGGCTTCACGGCAGCACAGAGAGGCCTACATAGCTCTCCTAATCTGTGGTCTTCCACTGGTGTGGGGTTGACTTGGACACAGCAAAGCACCAGGGCTGAGGACCACAAGGAAGCCACATTTCTGCTCCAGATGACCTGCCCCGTAAGTGCAAATGGGTGGAGGCAGCTCAGCACTCGCCCCAATGTACTTGACACATGTTAAGAACTTCCCTTTGAACTATCTCACGTGTTCCAAGGGTTGAGCCCCAACCTTGAAATCTTACCAGATATGCCAAAGGTGAGTTATCCCAGATCCACAGTACACAGAACAGCTTCCCCCAGCTGAGTGCCCTTCTCATGCAGTGGACTGTCACTCCAATGCTTGGCCTCAACACACCTGGAGGGCACAAGGCTGGGACACAGTATGACCCTGACCTGTATTATAAGCACCATCTCTGGTTGCGAACATGAGAATTCCTTCTGTATCATATGATGGGGAATGAGCTCCTTTGTTCTGAATTACAGGAAAAGTGTAGGGCAGCTGTACCCAATGCTGGTGTGTTCTAGATATATGGGCCCACAACTACCAGCTTCCTTAAACCAGATGAGGGTGATGGGAGTTGAAATCCAAAAGACCTACAGGACATGAGGCAGGTGCAGACTCAGTCTTTTCACATGGGCCAGGAAGCCAAAGGAGCTGCCCAGGTCCCCTGTAAGAATTTGCACAAGCAAAAGCTCGTTTTTTGCTTTTCTCCACTTTAGCAGGTAGCTTCTATGCTTTCTCTCAAGCTGCTTCCCCAAACCCACATCAGGAGCATGCAAATATGTGCCATCCTGGCTTGAAAACATATGGCTTGGGTATGCCCAAACCAAATTATAACTTTCTGTAGTCTAGTCGGCAGTTACTGGTGCCCTAAGGGGCAGGAGGACAACCAAGCACTGAATTAAAAAATACAGGCACTGTATGTATGTATCCATCTCAAGAGTAATTCTTTGTAGAATCAAAAACACACAGCCCTGGAAGAGATGCACTACACCACCAAATATAACCTTGGCCCACTTCCCACTAAAGTCGGACATGAATTATCAAGTCAAATCCAGTGCCAGAAGTTGGCAAAGCAGGAACTCCCAAAATGCCCCTGAGGAATAACTGCGTGCTCATCTCCTGTGATATAGCCACTTAGGGCATGAGGTAAGCTTGCCAGTTCTTCCAGTATAGATGATCATGGCCATAATATCACTTTAAAGAACAAACATTAAAAAATAGCATTTCCACCACTGATTTCTGCATGCCAAGTTGCTTAGAGCACAACAGCAGGAATCAGTTTCCTTCTCTGATTAGTTGGCAAGGCAGATTTCCCCTTTTCAACATGCCCACATATATGGCAATCTGAAGCCCTGCACCAACTATCATCCAAGGATTATATGGCCACTAGCAACAGGTCCTTTTCATCTGTGGCACCCAGATTCCTACCCCAGGGAGGTCCTTCTGGATTCTTCTCCTTCAGGAAACAAGTTAATAAGGCAATGCTGCTTAACAATGCTTTGGAGGGAGGGAACAGATTGCTCTTTGCAGATGCTTCCGTTTTTGTTTCCAGCTTGGATTGTTCTCAGTCATGGTTATATCTTGGTTTCCTGTTTTACTTTTGCTTTACATGGTATCAGAAACTTTTGCTTTACGTGGTATTTGTTGGTCACCACTTCCAGAAGAAACTCCCTCCCTGTCTCCTGTCCCTACTGCAAGCAAACAGGAAGGGCACAATGTGTACAGCAGGGAACAAGAATGGGGCCTTCATGGGACATAAGCCAGGAATAATATAATTGAACCAGAGAGCCAGTGCAGAACACTGGTTAGAATGTTGGACTGGCACTCCAAAGAACTGGGTTCTAGTCCCCACTCAGTCATGAAGCTCACAGGGTGACTTCGGGCTAGTCACAGGCTCTCCACCTAATCCTCCTCACTGGGTTTATTTTATTAATTTATTTAAAACTTTTATATGGGTGTTGTTGTAAGGATAAAATGGGGAGGAGGAGAATCTTGCAAAAGTTGGGTCCCTTAGAAAAGGGTGAAAGGTGGGTTATTAATACACTAACAGTAATGCTGCTCTGTATAATGCTCTTGGGTATGGGACAGGAGCTAATGGGGAAGGTGAGCACCTGACAGGCAGATGAACCCGTCCATGTCAGGGGCTGGAGAGTCTGAGCACATGCACAAACACACACATGCACACCCACAGAAACTTTGCATGCTGTTTGTCCGCTGATTTATTTGTAGCCTCTTCTTATGCAATATTTAAGCACCAATCCTTCATGGACAATTAGTTACAGTGCAGTCCTATTGACTTTCCTGAATCTCTTGGAAAATTTTGATACTGTCAACCATAATATGCTCAATTGACTCTGGGAATAGTAAAAAATAGTGATATGACTTCTTATTGTAGGATCTTTTCCAGGCAGTGCCTGGTGGTGGAGAGGACTTCCTGCTCAATTTGCCCTTTGAGTCAGGTGAGGCAGGGTTAGTGTTGGACTGGTGCTTGGAAGCAGTAGTGGAGTGGATATGGGCCAGTAAACTTGGACGAAATCCTGACAGCTGGTGGCTGGGAGGTTCTTGGGTCTATGAATGAGATAAATGGCTATTCCACATGGGGTTGCATTATCCCCAGAAAAGCAGGCCTGAGATGCTCTCTGATCCAATTGAACCATTGCAGAGCCCTTTGAGCCGAACCCAATAGTGTCCACTCTTCCTCAGTGAAACATGCAACCACCTCCTCAAAGGTCAACAGACCCAGTATGGCAAATGCATAGCAACTCTTTCCACCCCTTCATAAATTGGAAAAGCAAATGAATTGCTGACCCTGTTCTGTCACCAAGCAGAGAAGCAGCTCCACACAGTTCTCCTGAGCAGTGGCAATTGTGTGCTGGCCAACGCAGCCTTCTCTCTGTTGGAAAACCAGGTAGCTGCTTAGACCACCATGCCCCATATCTGCTCCCCTTGCTGCATTTCGACTGCTGCTTGGGAACAGCTTGCCATTGCTCACTCTATGACCCAGGCCTCCATCTCCAGGGGCGGATCACATAGGACCTGCTCATGGAACACCCAGCCCAGCCTCTGAGCTTTTGGCTCCTTTTCTGGCTTTGGCCCATAAAGACAAAGATGGTAAGAGCTAGCTACAAAACTCCCAGGGGCTCTACCCCTAATGGGAGCAAAACTTCGAAGTGCTCCTACTGTATGTTTTGGTGGGTGGCAGAGTTGGCACCTCTTGCTGAAGTCACAAGCCCTTCTGTATGCATCTGTTACACTTATCAGATGGAAATATGTTTTGTAAGAAGCATTGCAACTGGGGCACCTCCCAAATCAGGGAAACTGACTTTTCAGTTCTGGCTCTTTGGCCTAAGCCAACAGTATAACCCAGAGCAAAACAGGAACCTCTTTCTATACCCACCCAAATGCTGTCACCAAATAATATGGCATATTGAATCCCCATAATAAATGCATTATCTAGTTTAGTATGCAGTATTTTAATGGTGTGTTATTCATTAATGAACCATGGATACCAACTGACTGCATCAGTAAGTGCACAATCTTCTACATGTTTAGACAGGAAAAAAAAATCCTACAATTTCCAGTGTACCCTGCCAGCCATGCTAAGTGGAGTACGTTTGGAGTTCTGGAATCTTCACTTGTCTATAAATGCATACAACTACACTTGAAACTTTAACATTAATTGAATCCAAAGGAGAATCTTGGTATCTCAGGAAATTACACATCATCATAGTATTGTAAATATTATTTATGGTAACTGAAATCAGATGAAATTAACATTTCATTATCCAAACAAAACTAATCATTGCAATAGCAAATGAATTATCTAATATTTAAATAGGTACCCTACTTGAATAACTTCATCCTTGCTTTTATTTTGGCAAGCTGACTTTTTGCTGACACTATACTTTGGCTTGTATATAAATGAAAAGCCAGCACTTTTTAGAGCACTGGGTTGTTGTGAATGACCCAGCATGCTAGTTCACACTACTCAATTTCTCCCAGCAAAAGCAGCCAAGGAACCCAGGGATTCTCCATACCTTGGCTGTTTAATGTGAGACCCTATCTTGGAACTCTGACTTTCCTCACCTGACAAGCTACGATTGGAACTCAGGACAAACCTGGTAAATGTGCCATTTAGCTGCTCTATTTAGCTGCTGACACTGACAGGAGCTGCCAAGCAGAAACAATTGAACAGCATGAATTAGTACCATGGCTCATTTATAAAAGTCCAGGATTTTTAAAACCAGGGTTGTAATTATATGAAAACCAGGCCTATGATACATTGGTTAAACATTGGAAGTTTTTAGGAAATCTTTTACCAGTTTCAATTTACTGACGATGCACTCATATGATGCAGCCAAACATACTTATTTTATTTAATTTAAAGATACTGCATTTATAGCCTGCTTTGTTTTCTCTCTCTCAAAGCATTTTGGGAACCTCATCTTCCTCTCTCCCACTATGGCCCACCACTTCCCCTACTTAAAGTGCATCACTTGGACTAGCCTGCTGGAAATTCTGGGAAGGGGCTTCTTATTTGACTCTGTCCTGCCTGAAGGTTAAAGGGGAATGATTGAGCAGGTGCTCATATATATATGTGAGAACAGCAACACACACTAGACTTCTTTCAAAAACTCAACTATGTTATTATTACAATTCATCGAGGAAATCCAAGAGGAAAAGAATTCAAACTGGAGGAAAGGAAGTAAGTGCAGCATAGCTAAGAATTGTCCCAGGTTTCATCTAGGCTCAAGGTTGTTCTGGCCTCTGAAGAGATTGCAGAGGCCCCACCATTCTTTCAAGATGCAAAAGTAGGACTGAGTCTTCTGTTTCACTCCCATGGCCTGTGAGTGGAGACAGAGTACAACAAGTGCAAGTTTTTTTGTTTACTAACCTTTGAAAATAAACCATTATGGTAGGAACTCTCAACTTTGTGGGGCTCTAGGGCAATTGCCTCCTTTGTCCCTTCTCTCACATACACCCTCAAGCCAATCCTGGGAAAAATAGGTCCATCCTTTTTAATAATATTCAGGCAAATGGATATTTGTGCAGAAGCAGATATAAAGAGTAACCAATACAGGAAACCCCAACTTGTTCTGAGTAGGAACTAAAGCCTGTAATCTGATTTCCAAAAAGCTGCATAGTCAAACCTTTGGTGTTCAATGTAGCCTCAAAACAAGGTTGCTACATGTAAATTTGGCACAATATCCAGATTTGGGGGGGGGGGGGCGACCATTACAGCATCGATGAACTAGCTGCAACCAGGTATATGCACAGGGATCTAGCACTGCTGAAGACAAAAAAGTATTGTAAAACAGGGCCCTCATACCTACAGCTATTACCCCTAATTATATCAAACTGCAACTAAAAATACCAGAATCACTGTATTAACTCACTGCACCCAGCACGGGGGGTTGGATGCAGATTTCGGTCCATACAACTTGACTGTGGATTTAGACCTTGCCCTTTCATCCCCATGTCAGCACCTCTGGCTCCCTACTACACAGATCCTACTGAATGGGATGAGCTGTAGGGAGGACAGAGGCACTTTTCACGAGTAGAGTCCTTCCACCACAGAAGACTGATCCTGGATCCAACCCAAGGACACTCAAAGACCAATATATTTCTTCTTCTTATACCCCAATAAGCCTCAGTCCGATACACACTTTCCTGGGGTTAAGTCCCAGAGAACGCAAGGGAGGGCACTTCTAAGTAAGTAATCCTGTGTTGAACTATACTATAAATCTGCTAATGTTTCTAATTACTTAATATTACAGAGACTACTTTTTAAATGAAATCTTATTTTTGAAAAGGGAAGACAGACTCACACCACCTTTGCAAATTGATTCGTATTGCTCCACTCAACATCTGCCCCGTAGGATAAGGAATTACCCTCCTCTCCCTCTTACTCAGCCCTACAAACCTCCAGCAGGATACCCTGAAGTCAGCGCAGAAGCACCCAGGGGCCGTAACTTTTAAATGACAGCTTTCCCTATAGCGCGGGGTGGCCATCTTGGGATCGAGCAATGTCATTTGGGGCAGCAAGCGAGCAGGAGGTGTGAGGGAAACGAGCAGAGAATGCCTCTCGAAATGTTGAGATCTTAAAAGCAGCTCGAGATCTTAAAAGCAGCTCTACATCTCAGAAGAGAAAACCATTGCCAGCTTGCACCGGAGGGAGAGAAAGAGAGAGATCGCAAGCGAGGAGGAGGAAGAGGAAGGAAACTATAACCAAGGATCGCAGTCGAAAGAGCTGATCAACCCAAAACCATGCAATCTTTTGCGTTGCGACTGACTGGACAAAGCAACGTTGCCCACTTGCATGGGGAGGGCGAGGAGGTCAAAGGAGAATCCATTCCCCAAATCACTTCCTAGAGACAATTATCCCCCCTCTCCTCCTTCTGACCCCCCCCCCATTCCTCGATTAAAAACTCACTTGCCCCGGGGGTGAAGGAGGCGAGGGAACCTCCCTGATGCTTCTAAGCAGCGAAGGAAGGCTTACCCAAGGCAGCGATCGCACTAAAGCTCAACTCCCAGCTCAAGTCAGGGGGCCGCTGGGAACAGGAAGGTCCCAGTTTTAATTTAATCCCCTATTCCTCCTCCTCTCGGCTGTATTTCCTGGTGATCGCTAGGAAGAGGGAGGAACTGGTGCCTCTATGGTTGAGGCGGCTATCCCTAAATGCTCTTTCTTAGACGGGAAGATTCAGTCATTGTATGTATGTGTATTTGGCTCTCTCCCCATCCCCACTGCAGGGATGGGGGTTACGGATTCACTCCTGCAAAAAAGTAGGTGAAAGACTCGCTTTCTTGGTTAGGAAACCCGCGGCGGTGGCTTGCTTGTTACAAACGGTTAGCAAAACCCATTTGACGAAGGGCGCAGGAGATTCCCTCCGGGATCAAAATAGGAAGTGTGCACCGCAAGCTCTTGGATTATAATGAACGGCGTACTTGCTTGAAAGTAAGTTTCTCCGATCTGACTTAGTGAAAATTTACTAGAAAGGGAAATGTGGGTGTTCCGCGCAGTTATCCTTTTCGGAATATTATTTATATATTATTAATACATATATTATAATAAATATTATAAATTAGCCATGTTAAGTCTTCGGAATACAAGTCCAAGAATTAAACATAGCACTGTCAGGGTCTCCTTACCAATGGCGGGAATGAACACTCGGACGTGCAGTAAGATTGAATCGCCTTGCACCGCAGCGTTTTTATTGGTGAGATCACCCAGGCTCCCTGCAGTTACGACAGCAAGCTATCGGGTAGTGGTCTCCACCGCCAACTACAAGCTTTTAGAACATATACAGAGTGTTTTATATGTTCTGAGTCACATGACATAGCCGCAGGGTGGATAATGACAAGGGGAACACAATCAAAAGAATGTGAGAGATCTGGCTCAATACAATAGCCTTGATTACAGAAGATTAACGATCACTGGGGCACCGGGATTATTGTGGGTCTTGGCATGCAAATGAGGGTGATTTTAGTACTGCTAGAAGAACCCGTCAGGCCGCCTTATCAGTTTTATTCGCTCTTAGCACAAGAATAGATAGGCGTTAACTTTCCTTGGGAGCCCCATTCTGCAAAGGTTTTTCCAACCAAGGTAGTAGCCATCTCTTAAAGCAACAGCTTTGAAAATAACACTAAACAGAAGCCTGTATTGTAATTCTTTCTGAGAAATCATGGAAGAGATGTTCCAGGTTTGATTTTATAACACAAATAAGCAACCCTTTTCTACCAGGATTTATCTGAATTTTCCCAACAGCCACCATGCCTACTGACTTGGAGATGTAAAGAACTTTATTCAGGTTCAAATTTATTTAATTGGTTTTAATTCTCTCTTTTTCTAAGAACTGCTCCCTTTAATTAGTTGAATTCCTTCTTAAGAAACTGAAGTTTGTAGCTTATTTAAGAAGCAAAAAATCTCACTTGCAGGCAATTTTTATGAGCTAGTTACAGCATTTGTAGAGGAATGCTGACACAGCATTCCTTCCACTAGAAAAATTTCTTCTCTGTTACTGTTAAATGCCATCAAGTCATCTCCAACTTATGGTGACCCTATGAATAAGCACCCTCCAAAATGTTCCATCCTTGACAGCCCTGCTCAGCTCTTGCAAATTCAACGCTGTGATTTCCTTTATGGAACAGATGCATCTCATATTTGGTCTTCCACTTCTTCTGCCTTTGACTTTCCCTGGCATGATTGCCTTCTCCAGTGTGTCTTGCCTTTTCAAGATATGCCCAAAGTATGACAGATTCAGTTTACTCTTCACTTTTTGCTTCTGGGAAAGTTCTGGGTTGATTTGATCTAGAGCCCACTTAGCAAAGTTCTCCTCCAGTACCCTGTTTTGACCACATCAATTTTTTTCCTGTCAGCTTTCATTTCCATACATAATGATGAAGAATTCAGTAGTGTGAATAATCTTGGCCTTGGTCTTCAGTGAAACATCCTTATATTTTATTATCTTTTCTAGTTCTTTTTTCGCTGCCCTTCCAAATCACAGTTGTCTTCAAATTTCTTAGTTGCAGTCTCCCTTTGAATTGATGACTGTGCCAAAATAGGCAAAATCTTTCACAACTGTAATTTCTTAATTGTCATGATTTTTGATATCTTAGTGTTCAGCTTCAGTCCAGCTTTTACACTTTCTTTTTTCACTTTCATCAGGAAAAGTTTCAATTCATTGCTGCTTTCTACTAGTACAAAGGTATCACCTGTCTATCTTAACTTACTGATGTATCTTCCACCAGTTTTCATACCTTCTTCTTTTGACCTGAAACCAGCTTTCCTTATAAAATTTTTTGCAAATATATTGGACAGGGCAATAAAATGCATGCTTGTTTGATGCCTTTGCCCACAGGAAATCATTCTGTTTCTCCATATTCTGTTCTAACTGCATCAGGACAATCAAATGGTAGGGCACACCCATTTCTTTCGGAACTATCCATTACTCCTCATGATCCACACAGTCCTAAGCTTTGCTATAGTCTATGGAATGACGATCTTCCAAAATTCTTTGGTGCACTCCAACAGCCAACATATATTTGTGATATGATCTTGAGTGCCCCTTCCTTTTTGGAATCCTGCTTGAATATCAGGCATTTCTTATTTTATATATAGTAAAATTCCTTATTGCAATACTTCAAGCGTCACTTGCCTTGCATGGAAAATTAAACTCCTTTGCATCTCTTTTCAAAGGGACTGAAAGGATTGGAGTATTATATGTTTCTCGCCTGAGTGCTATTGTTTCGTTTTCCATATTTTTTTTAAGGATTTGGGCAGATTCTGTCATTGCAGCTTGGAATATTTCTATTGTACCCTATCTGCTCCTGTTGCTTTGTCCCTTCTAAGTGCTTTCACAGCAGGCTTCATTTCACTTTCCAATATTCCATTTTCTTTCTCATGGATTCCTCTTCAAAGGAGTCTCTCTTTTTATCTCTTCTGCATATTTCTTCTGTACATTCTTTCCACTTTCTCTATATTTTATCCTGGTCAGATGGTATGTTCCTCTGTTAGTCTTTCAACATTCCTGACCTGGGTTTGAATTCTCTTTTGGCTGCTAAATTTTCTGGAAGAGGTCACTTGGCCTTTGCTGTTTTGTTGTTCTCTTCTATTTCTTTGCACTGGCCATTGTAACAGACCTTTTTGTCTCTATGTGATAGTCACGCAAAAGTTGCATTCAAGTTTCTGATTCTATTTCTGTCACCTTTTGCTTTTGCTTCTCACTTGCCCTTAACAATTGCAATTGTTAAAAAAACAATTTCTGCTGTCACCCATCTAGCCTTTTTCTTTCTTTCTGCTGCAGGATGATGATGATGACAATGATGATGATTTTGGTGCATTCTTTCCCTGAAACCATGTCTTTGGTTTCAGTCCACAGTTCTTTTGGTTCACAGTCAGTTGATATTAGTATTTTTGTTCTGTACATCTCCAGAATAGGCATTAATGTCAGATATTAAAAGACTGGTCATAGCTAGTTCTATTGATTCTACAGACCCTTTCAAGGTCCAGAGATTTCAAAGAAGAAAAGTAGGCTCCTTTGGGGTCCTTCCTTAGGGATGTTGGTAGACTTGAGAGTAGACATATGAAGCAAATGGCACCTTATTGTATCCAAAGTCTGGGGTAGAAATTATCTGTGGAAATGTCAAAAGCTGCGGTATCTGTGCTTAGTGTCAGAGTCTCTTTACCAACTGGGAGAATGAACACTCGGACCCGCAGGGGAGATTGAATCACCTTGAATCCCAGTGTTTTTTTTGGTGAGATCACCCAGGCCCCCTGCAGTTACTTAAGCTACTGGGTAGTGGTCTCCACCGCCAACTACAAGCTTTTAGAACATACATAGGATGTACATACACAGAGTGAATATACACAGTGTCTGTGTGACATGACATAGCAGCTGATGAAGCAATGACAAAATAAGGGGAACACAGTGAAGGTGTATGTGAGAGAAGGAACGCAGTGGCAGTGCAGTGAGGACTATGAGAGGTCTGCAGAGGAGACTTAATACAAATAATAGCCTTGATTACAGGAGATTAACATAATGATCACTGAGGCACAGGGATTATTGTGGGTCTTGGCAATCAAATGAGGGTGATTGCAGTGCTATTAACCTGGCAGCCTTATCAGCTCTTACTGTTCAGCAAAAACAATAGCCCTGGCAGCTTCTCAGGCAAGCTATGAGTTCCCACTTCTTAAAGTAACAGCAAATACTGAATCAGGGGTCCTCAGACTTTTTCACCAGGGGGCCAGTTGAAAGCTGCCAGTGCTGTGCAAGAGCCGGAAAGCACGAGGTTGGCGTGTGCGTGTGTGCGCGCTGAGGTGGAGGTGGGGTGCGTGGTAAGGCGTGGTGAGGCAAGGCGGGGGCGGGAACACACCGCGAGGTGGGTGCATGAGGCAGCGTAGCGGCTGGCTTGCTTGGAGATCGTTTTCTCTGAGCGAGCAAACCGCTGCCTCCCCGTGCATGGGATGAGGTGGGCGGTGGCGGGTGCGCACATGGGCGTGCATGCGGTGGGTCCAAATGGGCATGGCAGGCTGGATCTGGCTCCCGGGCCGTAGTTTGAGGACCCATGTGCTAAACAGTAACCTGGCTTGGAAGTTCTCTTGCTTTGAGAAAGACGTGCGGAGATGTTGCAGGTCTGATTTTATAACACAAAGGCACATATAAGCAACCTTTTTCTACCAGGATTTATCTGAATTTTCCCAACATTAGCAACCTGTGAGTAAGTCCCGTTGTCAGTGTACACATTTAGAATGGCTGGCAATCCCTCTCATTAAGGATTGCCAGCTTTTTTCCTGGCAGTGCTCCTTTTCCCTATAAACTGTCCACTTCACATGCAGAAATTTGGCGGGTGTTTAGGAAGCTACATTGGTTCATGTTGTCTGGAACTTGACTATTCTGTCCAGCAGTGCTTCTGTAAGACAGCCTTCCCTTCCATCATCTGCTTCCTGGCCCGTCTAACTGGAGCTGCCCAAAATTGAACTTCCTTTTGTTTTCTGTTTTTTTTTTTTTTCCATGCAGTGTATAAGCTCTGCCACTGAACTACAGTCTCACTCCCTTTAGAATGAGTGGTTAATCTCCAGGAAATCTTTGTCTGATAAGCATTCGTTTATGGGCAACAGAGCCCAGCCCATGTTGCTGTGGATTTATGTCTTCTGCAGGCTTTCATGTTTCACCAGTACACAGAAAAGGACCCCCTGCCCTTTTGGTGGTGTAGTCCTGGTAGTTCTTTTCCCATGGTGGATGAAGGAAGATCAGTGATGGTGTACCGAGAGTAGCCAACTGAACTTACTAGGAAAAAGAACCCTGGTCATGCTTCCTTCTGTGCTTTTAACAACTGATTCTGATTTACATGCAGCTGCAGATGACGCTTCTATAGGACAGACTTACATAATGACTCTCTGCCTTGTCTCCCGAACTAGTGACTTTTATAAGAACCCCCTCCCCTCAAAAAAAATCCCTCCCTGCAAAGCAGTCAATCATAAATTTATTTTTCATTAATTTAAAACATTTATAGATAAATAAATGTAGCAGTCCTAACACATTTTGAAAGGTGGGAGGAATCAAATGTTTACTGAACTAACCAAACCTGTATTTCATTAAAGAATGAGTTCCTATGTATCTTCAGTATGTATAACACCACTTAACATATCCAGGATTTTTTAGGACAGCCTTTCAAATAAAACAGGATGACTACCAGAAAGTGTGCCACATATAACTAAATATATGTCAGTCTTATATTTAATCAGAGTTCCTCTTGCTACCTTGCACAGGAACCCCAAAAATTTAAAGGGAAGCTGTTGGACTCAGATTTAAGCTGGATCAGCTGCTCTGGCACAAATGTATTCCCTCGTCCCACTCCTTCCCTCAGCAGCTTTTTTGGCTTCCTGAAATGCTACACAGAGAGTCAAGCTAATGATGTGGGCTGTAATGTGTTGAAGGATCCCCAAAAATCTGGGGGTTGAGCTCTATTCTATTCTAACTTGTATAAGTGATAGGTGTGAAAGGATGATTTGAAACAAGGGAATAAAGAGATTTAAAAGGGTAACAAAGAAAATTACTTAGCCCAAAAGAGGGGAGGGGCCAAAATCAGGTAGCACAAGGTATGGGGAAACAGGCATGTAGGCAGGAGGGCCAAATACTTCCTGATTGTTTATTGACAAGCTGGGCAGAACAAAATGAGCCTATTGTAGCCCACCGGGGACAGGGCTGGATTGGGAAGAAGGGTCGGTGTTGGGGCAGTGCGGAAAGAGTGTAAACTCTCAGTACCCTATTAGCCAATTAGGAGAAAGGAGGAGGGAACAAGCAGCTGGGAGCAGGGTTCAAAAGGGGTGTGTGAACATGTGCTCAGGTGAACTGAAAAATGGGAAGGAAATCATTCTTTTCTGTTCCCTTCATTGCAATAAAGTTTTAAAAAGAACTCTCTGCAAGCCTGGAATATTTTTATCTTCCAATGGAAAGGAAAGTGTTCATAACATAAGTGAAAAAGAATTGCCTCTAGTATCTGGGTGATGGCATCAATATTAGCAGGCAAAGCTTTTTCTACATAAAAAAGGCGTAATGATAAGCATCATGTATTTAATTTCTGTCTAATTTGCAGCTGGTAAAAGTCCAAGAGAACCTCAAGTTAGCAGCTGCACTCCTAAGTACTAAATTGTACCCCTCCCCCCCAAAAAAGAAATGCCTGTCGAGAGTACCAGTCCTTTGAGTTTCACCAAAAGGAGTGAGGTGGATATCATAATGATAATAGCATAAATATGCCTATCAAGCTTCAGTGTAATTTGCTCAATGCTCAAAAGAGGTATTGCACTATTGTACGTTTGAAATCTTTCTGTCTGTAAAGAGGGTGTGGGGTTAAGATGAGCTCTATCCAGACATTACTGAGAGCATGAAGGGAAGGAGAGAAGCAGATCATATGCAGTAACCTGCAGGGGCTATCTGGTTTAATGTTTGGCCAACTAAGAAAAGCCCTGATTTTCTGCTACTTGTGTCTAGTCTATCATTGCCCAGATTTTGCCTTTTGGGAGTGCGTTTTAAAAGTATTGCTAGTGTTGGGAAAATTCAGATAAATCCTGACAGAAAAAGGTTGCTTATATGTGCCTTATGTGTTTCATATGTGTTATGAAATCAAATCTGCACCCCTTTCACAGGAAGCACCGGATTTTCAAGCCAGGTTACTGTTTAGCATTTGCTGCTGATTTAAGAAGGGGGAACTGATAGCTTGCCTAGAAGCCACCAGGGATATTGTTTTGCTGATCAGAAAGAATGGATAAGGCTGCCAGGTTGACAGTACTTCAGTCACCCTTATTTGCATGCCAAGACTCACAATAATTCCTGTCCCTCAGTGATCCTTATGTTAATATCCTGCAATCAAATAACATTGTATTAAGCTCTCTCTGCAGAACCCTCCCCTTCTTTTGTGTTCCCCTTATTTTGTCATCAACTGCCCAACTGCTGAGCCCATGTGACTCAGAATCTATAAAACATTCTGTCTGGGTCTGGGTGATCTTTCAGTAAAACTGCTGAGGTTCAAGGTGAAAGGGATCTTTCCTAACTGAACCTGGTTATCCTTGTTGCAGCTGCCATTGAGGCTTCCTCAGATTTGCATGAGATCTGCCATCCTGCATGATCCTCTAAATTCTTGAATTGAATCTTGGCAGGCACACACAAATGCTAAGGCACCATCCAGTGCACTACCAGGAAAATTAAAAGTTTCCACCAGTGATCTTGTGGTTATTTATTAGATTTATATCACAGCTTTTCTTTTTTTAAGGAGGCAAAGCCGTTTTCATTGTTCTTCTGATGCTCTCAATCTTATATTACGTTAATTTGTTACATTATGGCTGTAATCCAAATTAGACCATTGGCCCCACTTAACTCACTGGGTTAAGTGTAAGCAAATATCACCCCCTATAGATCTCTGTGGAGCTATATGATGTCCATTGTGGTATTGGATGCATTGACTAATAATCCTGAACTCTACTGAAAGAGTGAGCAAAATTAAGCCTGTCTGAGCAGACTAGTTCTACAAATGTTAACCCAGAAGACAGTCCACTGAATTCAGGGGCAGGGTCTTTCTAGCAAACGTGTTTGGCAGGGATAGACAACTCGTAGCTCCCCTGGATTTTCGCCTACAACTCCCATGATCCGTCACCATTGGCTATGATGGCTAGGACTGTTAGTTAGTGTAGGACAAAACATCCGGAATCCACAATTTGGCCCAGCGGGGTAATGTTTAATATTCCAGTCTTTGACAGCAGCCGACGAGACCATACCTAGGGCAGCGGCCTTATATGCACAGCTGCGAGAGGATTGGAAGGAAGAGGCATGAGGGGTGGGCTTTATCTACGATTCTCTGAGTTTATTGGAGGAGACTTATGAAAGGGGCAGGGTCTCCAGAGGAGGCGGGGAAAAGCGTCTCGGCTTCGCGCGCGGGCCTACTCATATTTCTCTGGCGTGCCCGGAAGCGAGTGTCTGTTGAGCCTGCCGTGTCGGTATATTCGCGTCCTGTTGGCAGAGGTTGAGCTTCCGGGTCGCGCTGGTGGTGGAGGGTGCGCGGGTCCGATAGGCGCCGGGCCGGTGAGTGCGGCTGAGTGGTGACGTAAGGAGCCAGGCCTTCGCCTGGGACGATGCGGGATCGCGCCAGCCTGTCTCTGTGGGCGGCGGGGGCGGCTGCCCTGCTTGGCGCGGGGCGCATGTGAAGGTTACGGGGCGAAGATGTCACCTGGTGTTGAATCGCCCGCTCGGGCCAGGCTCTGCTTTTTGACCTCGGCTAGCGATGAGCAGTCTCTCTAGATCAGCTTTTTTCCTCCCAACACGTTTATTGCCATAGGCAGTGGACTTGCTCTTTCTGCAACAGCATCGCTGCCCCCACTCTTGCTTTATTGTGTACCACAGGGATGACTTTGTTAATCTGTTGCAGCAAAAAGAGTCCTGTGGCACCTTAAAAATTAAGGCATAAGTGTTTGTGAACACTGTGTTTTTAAACGGATGCATCATATATCCATCACAAAGAATAAGGAAGTGGCTGTTGTCCGTGAACACTGATGTCAGAATAAATTAGTTAGACTTAAAAGCGAGATGCCAGTAGATGGTCGGTGTAAAAAAGTCATAAATAAATGGTGTCACAAGATGCCGTTTATATCATGAGAAAGTAGCACTTATAGATATACTAATATGTCCTTATGCATAAAGTTACATAGAACACCTGCCCTTTTGGAAGTTGTATAACTTCCAGTCAATATCAAAACCCCATTAAAACAGTTTCGTTGGACTTTGAAAGCTAACAAATGTTATTATAGTATAAATAAACTTTGTGGATTAAAGATGCTTGAAGTGTAATCCTCAGTGATCAGGCAAACACACACAGTAAAAAGAAGAAGTCTGTAAATAATGAGATGTAGTTAGATGGAGTCACTGAAGCGGTGAGTGAGCTTAAGTGGACTCCGTGGGATGGTGGAGGACAGGAAGGCCTGGAGGAATGTTGTCCATGGGGTTGCGATGGGTCGGACATGACTAGCAACAAGAAGTAAATAAAATGCAAAAATACAAACTCTGTTGTTGTAAAGTGTAAATAAACAAGCCACAGAATTACTCTCAGGCAAGTACTACAATGGAGTTCCATTCCTCCTCCTACTCCAGCCTGGTAAATTTGCTAGAATTTCTTATTGCCTATGGCTACTGCATTAGTCCTTAAATACTAGTGCATAAACATATGTAAAGTATCAAGAATTACCATTCACAAAACAGTGATAATAACTAGTGGTTCATTAACCCCTATAGTGAAGTAAAAACTTGTTGCTAAAGCATTATAAAATAGTGTGAACTATCTCAGATTTCTCAGAACTTTTATTCAGGCTGGACATTAAGCATCTGGAAAACACCAATGCTTGCTGATAACTATTTGGAATTCTACTTGGTCCTAATAGAAAGTAATTATCTCCTTTCTTCAACAACAACAACAACATTCTAATAGATCAGCTTAAGTTAGTTTATGTTAAGTTTATTCAGACCACTTTTTATAGAAGGAATTAAAAATGAAGTTCTATATTACATTGCTTATTATAGGTCTCCAATTCACTTATTTCTTATGGTTGGTAATGGGTATGTTGTACCTGTCTATATGAGAGAAAGGAAAAGCATCATGAATCTTGACTGCAGAGTGGCTTTCACTTGAAATACATTTTTGAGCCTGGTGTAATGAGATACAGGAAATTTAGTTCTTTAAGGACTGGCAAAACGATTGCTAAAGATTTATTGGTTATTGTTAATTACTTTTTTATGGCTCCACAGTTCTTACAGCTTAAATTGGAGAATTAGTCTATTATGTATATATTTGTTCTATCTCTTTCCTAATTAGGATTTAGTAGCAATCATAGCTGTGCACTCTCTGCCTTGCACCTGGCACTGGATTGTAACATCAATCTGAGTTCAATCTCTTGCATCTTCTGCCACCTAGCTTTTCACCTTGCTTGCAGCTATGAAAGAGTGAAGTAATACTTGTGTCACAAGTGCAGTAACTTTGTAGCCTGAAGAAACATTTGTAAAATGGCAATTTGCATAGCTTAATTTGGACATTAAAAACAAAAATGATGTTATTAAAATCAGGGGAGGCATAACCTTTCATCATTGTATACTTCATTCCAGTTTTAGTATTTTCAGTGTATTATGGGTGTTTTACTTTAGAATTTGGAACACTTAAGAAAAAAGAATGGTCAGGTATGATGGAAGGCAAAGCAAGATAGCTGTTTACAAGGTGATCATAGGTTGTAAGTCTGGGTTAGTAGATCTACCATGTAATTTGATCACACTTTTTAATATTCTGAAGGACCAAATAATACAACCAGCTTCTCCATATAAAAAATAATGGTTGCCTTGTGCTTTGCTTGTCTGTAACCTTGTCCTGAGAGTGATACAGAATAATTATTTTATGCCACCTCTTTATTTTTGCTGATTTTCATGGCATCCTATATGAGGCTTAGAGCAGATTCACCATCACATAATGGTTCCCCAGCTGAAATGTGACTAGACCTTTTTGGAAAGCATTGTGTTTTGGCTTCTATGGCATCTTCAAGTCATTACTCATTACTGGAAATGGAAAGGCCCAGCATTGGGTCTTGAATTAAGAAAAACCATGCAGCATCAGACCAAAGGTTCATCTGTACACATGCTGGCAAACCAGCTGTCCACAGGATCCCTCCAGCAGGATGGGTGCAAGACCTCTGCCTGCCCAAGCTCCTTGGCAGCTGGTGTATGAAAGCATGCCACCTATGGTGAAGCAGGCAGCACACAGCCAGCAAGGCTAGTAGCCACTGAGACTCTCCTCCCTCATGAATCTGTCCAGTTGCTTTTTAAAGCCGCCACTTCCTGTGGCAGAAAATTCCATAGTTTAACTATACACACAAGTATTCAGGGGGAAAAAACATCTTCAGGGGGATAAGAACTGTTTTCCTGGAAAAATGTAGTTCCTGAAATACATGTTTTCTAATTTTCAGAAAGAAGGGATTTTTTCCCCCTTTCCCTTAATTTTCCTGTTCTTTTCCCCCAGGGCCTTCACATTTCTACTTGATGCTTCAGTGTTGAAGCAATGTGTAAACCAGACCCTAAATTTCAGGTCATTCTTGCTGACTCTAGTCACCTTTTCTGCTTCTTTGTTTGTAATATGTATCATGGCATCAAGTATCTTCTTATTTACAATTATTATGTGAAGCTTGATAGGACTTTGTAGGTGAAAATTTGTAATTTTAAAACCTTTTAAATGTTATTTTGTGTATGTTTTTCCCAGGCAATTTGGAGCATGTGAAGAAACCCAAGGAAACTAAAGTTCCAGTATGTGGTACATCATGCAGAGCATTCAGAGCAAATATTCTTTGTCAGAGCGTCTAATTCGGACTATAGCAGCTATCCGATCTTTCCCACATGACAATGTCGAAGATCTTATCAGGCAGGTATGTGAGGAGGCAAAGAAATGTTAGCTGTGTTCTGAAAACTTGTATTTTGCTATTTCCCTGAAACTCTATGAGCTTGTGTCAGATTTCAGTGATGCTGCTTTGCTGCTACCCTAAGCAGCACTGGGGTCTGTTTCTTGGTCATACTGCAATGTGACAGAAAGCTTGAGATTATTTTTTATACATGTTACTGAGGCTGAGAACACGATCTACCAGAATACTTTAAGTGATATGACTGTATGTGCTTTCCCTCCACTAGGATTGTGGAGGTAGCTAGGGATTTTTAGTTCACAAATCTGAGCACCCTCACAAAAGGGTACACCTGCATGGTGAGCTTGTACACAACATCAGTTGAAACTCTCTGAATCCAACCTTTATTTGTCTATATGTTGATATTGCCAGTTTTAATCTGTATCAAGTTTATAAGACCTCATGGGTGTTTTAAAGCAACAGCCTAAGGGTTAAACTAAGGATTAAACTCAGTCACTCTGCATCAGATCTCATTTTTACATGTATACAGTCTGGAGTCCAGTCCTGGGCAAATCTGGGCTCTTAGGAAAAGACCGTTGCTAAGCAACCTAGGAAAGCTGCTGTCAGTTTGACTTGGTACAAGGCAACTTTTGATCACTTCCCCCACTCTGCAGAGGGTGCTCCTAAGACTTCAAGTTAGTCATTTTCCTTGAGCTATTGGATCGTGATAGGGCCTGCTACCCACTTGATTCATCTGTTTGAAGAACATGTCCTATTTCTTTCCAATCCTGAAACAGCCAAACCACACTCAAAGAAATGTTGGCCACTTTCCACACTGCTTTGAACAGCAGCATCAAAAATATATCCCAACTAACTTTGAAACTCTTGTGCCTTAAACACCTGCAAATACCAAAGGACTTGCAACAGCTATTTCTATGAAAGGCACATCAATTTCATCTAATGGAAATTAAAAACATGGGGGAATATGAAGTTATCCATTGAGGGATAGCCCCTGTAGAAAAGATTATTCTGCCCAGCCCTTTTTTTCTTCACATGATTTCTGTAACCCTATCAGATAAATCAAAAATGGCAACAACTACCAAAGAGATTTAGAGGAAAGAGGAAAAAGTCTAGGCCAACTAAGGCTGCACAGTACTACAGCCAAATGTGAGTATGATTTGCCATAATTTATTATTGTATTTTGGCTCTTTCCAGTTTCTTAAGTGCCAAGCATCATAGACATGGTACAGTCATATTCTGGGTTTCTATGGAAACATTAACTGACAGTTTTTCATACGTAGCACTTTTCTTTAATAAACATACTAAGGGTGAAACAAAGTGGGTTGAAAACTGCTTCTGCAAGGCAGTTCTTAGAATTTAAAGATCATGGGCAAAATTTCTTGCTTCCTCCCTTTCTATCTTTGCCCAATCTTGGAGCTTTCAAAATTTGTAAGACCATCAAACTGGCACAGTTCCTTGGTCCAAGGGAGAGGAGCTTTTTCCATGTTAAAGATTTATTTATAAGCAAAAAGTTGTCTCCCTCCCTAACTTGGGGGTCCATCTACAAAGGGTGAATGCTTCTTGGCTGCAAAAATATCAAATAATCCTTAGACATCAGAGAAGAAGGTTTTCCTTGAGTGTTAACCATCTTTGAAAGTGCATGCTTACTCCAGAGTAGTTCTGCAACAGATCTAAATTTCATGCTATGCAAATAGTTATCATATTTCATCTATGGAAACCCTTGAGGCTTAAAATTAATGTGGAAAGCAGACCTGAACTCAACTATCCTGTGTATGCTGACCTGCCCCTGATGCTTCTAAATCATACATCTAAGCAGTTGTACAGCTCAAAAGCAGATGTGGGAAAACATGTGACTCTTTAGATGTTGTTGGACTGCAGTTCCCATCCGCCCTAACTAACATAGCTGGTAGTGAGGGAAGGAATTGCATTCCAGCAACACCTGGGTGGGGGTGGGGCGGACATGTTTCCCTATCCCTCATCTAGAGTGCTTGGCATCACAGAAAGGATTCAGTGAAGGAAGTAGCTTTTCTCAGAAGTGTGACTTGAGAAGAGTTGTAAAACAATTTTCCTGGCCACATGACATTTTGGTGTGTAGAGCTGGTCTGTGCAGATTCTGGCCATATCAAGAAAGGAGACAAAGGGCAGTGATTAGAAGTGGGCAGAATGTAGATCAGGATCTGTTCATAGATCTCTGGGTGACTTACAAGGGATTGACAAGATTTTTAAGCTCCCAATTTTCTTAATAACAGCAACACCTAAAAAACCCCGTCTCCCCAGCGAAAAAACTGATTGCTTACAAACTTAGAAAAACCCAGGCATATTTGTTTGTGCTTGTAGAAGGGCTTGTGTGCTTTGTTCTGGTACCTATCACAAATTCCTGGGATGAGGATGTATTCAGTAGTATGCTGTTCCTTTAATTTTTGGCATCTGATTGCCTGCACTTGGCCCTGAGTGGTAAGCATGGGGTTCTGATCCCAAGCTAGGCGAGTCCACCAGCCTGAAGATTGCCCACCCCTGGTTTAGTCCACTTGCAGAGCAGACTGACACTTCTTGAATATTGTTTCTCAAACCTATTTCAGTGTGATATTACTGATTGTCAAAGGAAGCTTTAAACACTCTTGAGCTGTAAAGGGCAACTCTACGGCTGTTTCAGTTTCCGATTACTCAGCTCTTAACAGAGGCAAGTTCCATGTTAGGCTTGACTGATTCTGCCAGCTGCTTTGCTCTATTAATTGCCAGGTATTTGATCCGCCAGAACCCATTCGATATATGACAAATCCTTCTGTTAGTGTAAAAGCTCATGGAAGCTGACATGGGCCTTGATGCTATCCGCCGTGTCCCAATCCCCAGATAAAATAAGATAACTTCCTGGGGTTCTTATGGTAACATTGTGCTGTTATCATTCATCACCTGAATTATCTCTGGGCAGGTCATTAGACATAATATACAGCAGACAGCTCCCTTGGAGGGAGGAGAAAGCACTGCGAAAAGCAGAAGCTGGCTGATCAGTTGACTGGCTTCTCCTGATGTGTTTCACTTAAAGTATACATAGCAGAAGTACAAACTTGTATCAGCTCAAGATGAGTCATTTAGCATGGGATTAACCACTCTGTGGATGGTGCTTTCAGACAACCTGATGAACTGCAGCTGTTTCAGAGTACAGCTGTCATAACCCATGACAATTGCCATGATGGCTGGGGCTGATGGGAGTTGTAGTCCAAGACATCTGGAGGACACAAGCTTATCTGCCCTTGCTGTAAGATGTCCCGGAGAAAGGGTCTTTCTTAACCCCTCCTGTCTGGTCCTTTGAAGGGAAGAGGCAGAGGCTGAGCTCAAGCCTTCTGTGTGCAAAGCGTGTGCCCTCCTGCTCAATGTGGGCCTTCCTCACAGGGTGCTGCACCCTTTCGACATTAATTTTTTCTGGCTAGAAATAGATGATCCTAAGAAGGTAAATCCAAGCAGTGGCACCAAGGACAGTTTAATGTGAACATCTCTTCTGGGCTTGTCTTACACACTTGCCACACACAGCTTTCTCCAATGCTTTTCTGCCAGTGTCTTGCTTTCTGGTGGCTTGAATAAAAACAACAACAATAAGCATCTTTGTACATGTCACGTTGTGGATCTGTATGCAAAAACCACGTATCAGCATACCCATCCCCCAGGTCATCCTGTTCTCATCTGATATGTTTTGCAAGCATTAAATTGAGTGCAATTCAATATGACCAACTCAAGAAGGGATCCTGATTCCAAGGACAGCATCCAAGATGCCAACTATATGAAACAGGCCCCAATAAAAACCTGGATTCTACATCCAGCAGTCAATAAATAAAGTTGACTACGAATTTAATATTGACAAGAGGTCTGAGCTAGAAGAAACCACATGTCTTAAAATTTTTGAAGTGTTGCCATTATCGTATTGAGGAGCTAAAGTTCCATGTTGCATCTTTGTCTTAAGGCTCTACAGTTGTCTCACTGAAGATAAAGTTATGGTAGCTGCAGCCATTTCAAACATTTCTTTTTACTTGCTTCTGTCCATTAGTGCTTGCCTGCATTCTTCCTTCTGCATCTCCACTTCTGCAGTGTCCTTTTCCTCTCCAGCCCCTCCTGTGATCTGGTTTCTCTCTCCGCATGGACACACACTTTCCACGTCAAAATAATTTAAAAAAATTTGCTCCAACTTCCCTCTTGTCCTCTGGAGGGTGATTTAAGGTCTGAAGGACAGGACTGAAGAAAAAAATAAATTTCTTTGGGAAGGGAGGTGTCTTCTAGATTTTTTGGCCTGATTTTGAAAGTTCCAGATGCTTGCTGGAAACTAATGAAGTGCTTAGACTGGTGGCTGCAGTATCAGTGGGGCAGTGTAGCTGCTCCAGATCATAGCCTAAATTTTTAAGAAGCTATCCATGGTGCTGCACCTGTTTTGGAAATAGGGCTCAGCAGCAAGGATAGGTCCTTTGAGTTCAGGTTGAAGCCTAGAGTGGGATATACCACCCCACCAACATGGGTGCTGCCAGCCTCCACTACTTCAGTGGGTGCAAACAACAGGAAAGACCGCTTTAGGCACGGAAGTTAGAGGGGCCAGGGAGGGAAGTTTTTTTTAATTGTGCCAATTGCTGAATGGAGGTTCGACAAGCCAGGGGTGGATTGATTATTTATTTTGCTGGTGGGGAAAGTCTGTGTTCTTCTATTGTAATGCATTTGCTAGAAATTGGGAACAGTGTTTGCTTTTTGGAAAGAAACCTGCAAGGATTCAAATTAATGGGTCCTGCATCCACTTGTGCTGTTGTTCCTTCTCCATAATTGGCAGGTGGGGGAGGTAGAGGTTCCTACAAAGCCCAGACATAATTGATGGAACTCTGTGCAGATCCTTTGAGTGTTCCACAGAGGGATTCTAAGAGCAAAAAAGATGCAACTTTTTCTCTCCCAACTTTCTTGAAATGAGCAGACTTTGTGGGATACAAGTTTTATCTCTGCTGTTTTCTTAGAACTGTGTTTGGAATGTTCAGGAAACTAAATAAAAAGCAATGAACATGAAGAGACTGACAGGAGCTAGCTTTTTAAATTTAAGTTACATGACCCTGAACTTACGATAGATAAGAAGCATCCTGATCTGATATCTTTCAATATAAACAACAAGTTTACATTGCAATACATTTGTTCCAGTGATAGGCAGGAATAGATGAACTTGCTGAATCTCCTTCTTTCTCCCCCACCCCTTATGTTCTTCCAGGGTGCAGATGTCAACTGTATGCACGGTACCCTGAAGCCCTTGCACTGTGCTTGCATGGTTGCTGATGCCGATTGCATTGAGCTGCTGTTGGAAAAAGGAGCTGAGGTAAGAAGAGTTTGAATACAATTTAAGAACAGACCCATACAACTGCTGAAATGCAACAGTTGACCAATATATTTACCACCCCCATCCACTGTATTGCGGATGAGTTGAGCATGAATGACTTGTCAAAGGCCATCAAGTGCATTCATGGCATAGGTGAAAGCCTTTGGGGGTGATAGGAGATGTAGATCGACATCTCAAAACTAGTGAGGACTGACACAGCCACTACGTTAGCTTTTTAGCAAAGGCTTAAAAAGCTTTTCTTTTGCAGTGTGAAAGGTTTTTTTCCCTCTTATTAAAAAAAAAGTCTTCACATTATCCTGTTTGTGTGTTAATGTGGGGGTGGCCAATTTTCTTCAGAGGTTCTGGACTGTAGCTCCTATCAGCTTTCACCATTGGCTATGTTGGCTTGGGCTGATGAGAGTTCTGGGGCCAAAGCATCTGCAAGGTTGCCCTCTGAGGAACCAATGTGGTAAGTGCAATTTTCCTTCATGCCTCCCTTGAATCAGGTGCCCTTTTATCTGGGAAGCTTTAAATGATGATAATCCAAACTGTAGCACACATGCACAATCCTAAGAAAGGCTGTTGAGAGCTCTCACCAATTGGCTGTACTGCCACCAAAAAGCCAGTTTGTCCCCAGCATATATATTGAATTCAATGAAGCACAGTTCTGTATAATGGTAGAGATCTAAAGGGCTATTTTAGTGCTTTAGTGGCAATTTTTGTTTATCCTTTTCTTTAGGGCAGCAGGCCTCCATTAAGTGTTACAAATTGCTTTTGAGGGTAGAACAGTATGTATATTACACACACCTGTTAGAGAAAGCAACCTGTTTTCAAGCTCTCCTCTCCACTGCTGTAATGCATAGTGCTTGTGCTTTGGTGTCATTGTAATCGTTCCCTGTCCCACTGACTGTGCTTCCAGTGAAGCAGAATGGCTCCGCACGATAACCACCAGGACACAAGAAAGTTGGAATTAAGTGTTATCAAAGGGGAGGGGAAACTTGACATCTGGTTTCCAAGGATATGGACAAGGTCAGCAGCCTGTGTTTGTTTAAAAGTTACCACTTTCAAAGGTTCTTATCTAATAAATTTAAATAGAGCAAACCTAGAATTTGTAATAAACTAAATGGAGGCAGAAGCCCAGAATACATAAGAATTGCTTATGCTGGATTTTAGCAAGGCATCTTCTGCTACCCTATTTTGTTTTTAACAGTGTCATTTTATTGTAATGGCTGCCCAGAGAGTGTGATGCTAATGGGCAGCCTTCAATCAATCAATCAATCCTGGGAAGCTCACAGGCCAGAGGAAGATGCAGAGAGCCACCCGCTTTTGGTTGCCTGCACCAGATGGGCTCTGCCTCTAAACGTGAAAGCAAGGCAACCACCTGAACTGCTGTGCTCCATGAGACCTGTTCCAGAATGTTACTCTGGGTGCCTCATTTGCTTAATCCCATTAACTTGACAGGGATGTTTCCCTGAATGTGAATGGAGACACGAGGTGGAAGGGATTCCACTGTCCAGTTGTCTTTAGGTGAATTTTCAGGTCAGTTTTCTCTGACTGATCCTCTGAAGAGCCCTTTCTCTCTTGCTGCAGGTCAATGCCCTTGATGGGTACAACCGAACAGCACTTCACTATGCAGCAGAAAAGGATGAGACCTGTGTGGAGATCCTCCTAGAATATGGGGCAAACCCAAATGCACTGGATGGTAACAAGGACACACCCCTGCACTGGGCCGCCTTTAAGAACAATGCGGAATGTGTCCGGACACTGTTGGAAAGCGGGGCCTTTGTCAATGCTCTGGATTACAACAACGACACTCCTCTCAGTTGGGCAGCGATGAAAGGGAACTTGGAGAGCGTGAGCATCCTTCTGGAATATGGGGCTGAAGTGCGGGTGGTCAACCTGAAAGGACAGACCCCAATCTCAAGGTTGGTTGCCCTGCTGGTCAGAGGACTTGGCACTGAGAGGGAAGAGGCTTGCTTCGATCTCCTCCACAGAGCTGTCGGACACTTTGAATTGCGCAAGAACGGTGCCATGCCTCGGGAGGTTCTGCGTGATCAGCAGCTCTGCGGAAAGCTGACCACGCTGTGCTCTGCCCCAGGCACTTTAAAGACGCTGTCACGCTATGCCGTGCGTCGGAGCCTAGGAGTGCAGTTCCTGCCAGATGCGGTGAAGGAGCTGCCTTTGCCAGAGTCGTTGAAAGAATATGTGCTGCTTAAGTGACAGCGAATGCTTCGTAGGAGTCTGTTACGAGTGCAGCCAGGGCGATTCTTGTGCAGCTCTTCCCTGGCGCTTTGCACTGACTGTAATGGCAACATGAGACAGATTTGGCAGGTCTTTTTGTAACCTCCCAGGTAAATGGGTCCCTCCTTGCTCTGGCATTGGTTTTCCATTAGAGTCTCTCCCAGCTGCACTTACATTTCATTCAATGGTGGAGGCTGGAAAAAATTTTTTACGGCCTGTCATGGCTGGGAGGCTTCGTGAAACAGCCCTGCTCTCCACCTCCTGCAGCTGATCTTCCCTGGAATCTTAGAAATCCAGTTTCTGCTGGGAATTTCGCAGGAAGAGAAGGTAGAGCTGCCTTCTGGAGCTGCTTAACAGTTTGAGGGAGGGGGTGGCAACAGCTGGTTTAGTGTCATTGCACATCCCAAAGCATTTTAGTGACCCAACCTGCCTCCTTGTTTTGCACTCTCAAATCATCAGACCTGTTCTGCCATTTCATTTTCTATCAGGAGGTAAGCCATTCCTTTCAAGGGCTTGCAGTGCTTTGAGTAATGGATTTGAACAAACAGGCCTGGCGGGATAATCTGCTCCTGTAGGAATTAGAGAGCCCTTCTTTGTTGCATTACCTCGTCTCTCTCTTTCCTGTTCTATCAGTGAGAGGTGCCAAAGTAGTAGGAGAAGAGGACTTCTCTCCAAAGGACTGGATCGTGTTTGCTGTTACTTTTGGCCAGCTTTGCACATGCCACAGAGTGCAGCAGTAGATTCCTGAGCTGGTGATGGACTGTGTTACTTTAGAAGGGGTGAAGAATGATTTGGGAATGGCTGGGGCTCCTTGCTAGTAGAAGACTAAACACTATGGGGAGAAGTTCATAAGTAGTCTTTCCTCTGTTTATTATATAAGGAAGCAAACTAGCGCAGCTGATTCTGAAATGTGTGGGCAGCATCCTGTACTGCCAGGGAGTACCTCCTGTTCCCACGTCATTCTGCTGCATGCCTAGATCCAGACTTTATTTACAAGGAGGGCCCAGCAAAGTCACAAAACAGAAGGCAGCCAGTATGGCTACCTGGAGACCATGGTTCATTGTGTATTTTTCCATTTTGTCTCCTTTTAAAAAAAAATCCCAGTACATGTATAGGTCCAAGTACATGTATTGATCTCCCTTGTATAGTGATAAGGGAGTAAGTTCTCTATCCAAAGTGTGTGTTTTATTAATGGCTTTAAAACTTGCAGTGTGTATTTAACCTAGGGGCTTGAGAGTGGCATTGAGCACCTTAATGCTGAGCCTAGCAGTGCTGCTCTGTAGCCTGCTCAGTGGCATTCCCGCCTTTCAGTTCCACCATCCTATGCTGACTTCCTCTCTTCCTTTTCAAGAGAACTGCCCACATGTGTAGAGGTGGTGGTATTTTCATACTTAAGGGTGAGTTGAAGGTGTGCCCAGCCTCCCCCTCCCTCAAAAAAAAAAAAAAAAAAAAAATCAGGCACAGCAAGTTGCTTAGTATCAAGCGCAGTCAGGTTTCATTCCCTCTGACTGTGATGGAATCCTGCAATTATTGACAAGTTTCTAACAACTCCTCCAAGACAGTCTTGGGCTTGAGTGGTTTGCTAAATTCCCAGTGTTCCTTAGATTCTTGATAGCTGGTGCAGCTGTCTCTGATTTTACAATTGCAGCATTATTTCCCCCCAGGAGAATAGAATTTCCATAGATGAGAGGAAAGAGTTAGCATGTGTCTAAATGCAGGCTCATCTAGGTGATGTTGCCTTAGAGGCATTGCTTTCTGCTACCCAGTCAGAACCCAGACATGGAAATAAGACTTCTGGCAATTGGGGGAAGGTGCTCCTGGGATTCCCTCACTCTTTAACACAGGCTGTCTCCGGGATTCCTGGAGAGTCCCTCACACTTTCCTTTAGGATGATACCACACTTCTATACTGGCTTGTGGCAGGGAGGGAACAGTGTTTCAATAAGGCTATATTGAAATAACTGCTCTCATCACTGAGTGACCTTATATTCAATGGCTTTCTGTTCTGAGGCTATATAGTGTAAATAGAGGCTATTTAGACATAAGCCAAGGTAAGGTGGTAAATCTCCAAATGTTTTGGATTTCCCTTGCCAAAATGGTGAAGGGTCAGGAATGATGAGAGCTGAAGTCCAAACCATTTGGAGATGCACTTACAAAGATGCATTGCTTTCCGTGCTGTACAGGCAACATGGAAGAACTGCTCCCTCGCTTCACATCTTCTATATAAGGGTAATTAAGTGCATTGCAATCAATACCATCCCACCTTGCTATCTCTTCTTTCCCATAGGTTTGGGCCTGCCTAATCACATGCTAAGCATTCAGAAAGCCACACGATGTGAGAAACTAATCATGCTGTAAGCTCCATGAATCCTGTTCCCCAATTTGGTTGCTATGGAGGAAGGTTTATTCAGTGAGCTAATGACTTGTGTGGGATATTAAAACTTTCTTGATTAAACTTTTGGTGTATTGGACAGCATTGATATTGCTGTGTATTTTTTATGCAAACTGCATGTCAGTTCCATAATCTGTAGCATGGCTAGTGCTGTCACTGTGTTCATGCTGAAGACCTATTGTTGCCTCTTGAAATATCTCCTCTAGACATTTACCAGATTTGTTTCCCCATCTAGACTTTTCTGGTCTGACAGGCCATGCTTTGGTGTTCACAGTATGTACAGCAACTAATACTGATTTTTTCCTTCTAATAAGAAGTGGATTTTGTTGGAGGAGTTTGGAATGTGAAGTGCTCCCTTCTGGTTAGAAACAGCAATTAGTTTCAAGGACCCCTAGTATTGTCTACATTGTTGACAACTGTCTTCTATATGCCCAGAATACAGCCAGAATACCGTCAGGTCTACAAACATCTTCCAGGCTAATCCTTGCCCTTGTGGGGCCATCAGTGATTTTGTGAATAAACTTAATTCCTAACAAGGGACTTAATGTTTTAGTTGAATGGCTGAATTAATTTTGCCTGCTGATAAACTCATCTGCAGAAGACCCAGAGAAAGGGGTCTTGAATTCCCCTTCCTTCCATCCCAGTTTGAATAGCAACAGAACCACTGACCTATAGGAAAGCTAAGGCATGTAGGAAGAACAGCTTCCTTACACAGCTGCCGTTGCTGTTCATCGGGACTTTCTTTACAAGTCATTTCCTTGTATGGCAAAGATAGAGAAAGAGGCTGGAACTTTACCAAACCTAGCACTGCAGCATAAAAGACAGGAACTTAACTTTAGAGCAGGGGTGGACAACTTGTGGTACCTACAATGGTGAGGGATGATGGGAGGTGCTAGGCCAGAGCATCTGACCTGGAACCATTGTGACCTGTGGGCTTGTGCTTTGTTTGCTGGGGTGGGGGCAATACTTGGCAGGTGATGCCATCCTAAATGGAAGCCTGTTGAGACATGTAGCAACTTGAAGTGCAGCTGTGCCTGAAACCGGAGAATATCACAACTGGAGTAAAGGGAAAGGAGAGATGAGGACACGCTTATTCAATCGGACTTAGTGTGGCAGAGCGGTTAGAGTGTAGTACTCAGAGTTGGTAGACCTGTTTTAATCCCTAGTTGCCTATGAAACTCATTGGGTGACTGGCATAGACTCTCAGCACAGGCTTGTTGTGCAGATAAAATGGAGAGAGGATTATAGAGATAGCCTAAGATTCCTTACAAGAAGAGAAAAATGGTGGGATGCATATTAAATATGATAGTCCCAAATACAAAAATTCTTAGTGGCCCAAGGAGGCTACTGCCAGGTTTGCCTCAGAGGACCTTCTGTCTGGCCTAGCAGCAAGCAGGCAGGTTGTGACCCCTCAAGGATCTTTTCCATGGTGGCACTGGGCTCCACAAAGGTTTGCCAGTGGTCCGTTCTTTTTGCCATCAAGTAGATGCCTTTTCACTCTTAGCCTTCTCTGTTGTTCTTATTTTACAAGATGGGTTACTTTATCATTTGCGATTTTATGGCAACTGCTTTAGGAGGCTGGTGCTTGTACAGCAAGTTGCAGATTACCCAAACAATCTTGGGGAATTTACTCACGCTGGATGAGCAGTCACAGATGCATCACATTTATGCCCATTTACAAACTGATAATAGGTGTTGAAAGGACCCTTTACCACTTGAGGAATACTATTGCTAGTGAAACCATCAGGTAACAAGATAAAGAATTGGTTCTGTTGCACTGTGGACCCCCAGTGCTTTTGTAGGCAAGAAGTGCGTTAAAATGTATTGAATATAACAGGCACACAAAAGGTACTTCCTGCAATCTATTGTAGCTGCAGTTCATCTGGATATTGTGCATGTTCCTTCAGGGCAAAAAGACCATACTATTAAGCAGGGGGATCCACCTTAAAACTTCTGGTCAGATAGTTCCTGTTTTATCTTAAACACTTGGAAGAATTTAAGTGATGAAGGCACAAGTGTAAATTTATTCTAAGATTGCATTCTGGGGTAGTTTCCATTTATGTTCATGTAGAAGAGGTAATAGCAAATTCATTCTGTCACTTTAAAAATTCAGTAAGATCAATTTAAATGCTTTTGAAATTCCCATTCCAAACAATTCTGCAGAAGCACAATGTACGGCCAAGTTTTACAGCACTGGTAAGGCTAAAGGAAGAGGGGTGGACCTGGCCAGTTTCAGATGCAAGAGCACGGGAGCCCACTGTAATCTGCCCTAAGCTAGCTAAAGAACATGGCACTAGATCTGCCCAAGCCTTGCTTCTTTGTAAATGGAGCTATGGCCCTCTGCTCCTGGCATAGCACCTCTTGCTTCCGTTTGTGGCGAACATGCAGCCTCAACCAATACACAAAAACACTAGGATGGAAACTGGAATTGAAGGAATTTGAAGATTTATTTTAATGGATTTATTTTAATGGTCTTGAGTTTCATGATTCAAGGGAGAGCTGGAGCTAGTTTCCTAAGCTGTTCACAAAGCCCCTTCGCCAGATACTCTCTTGCGAGTGATATGCTCTAAGTGCGCCGTCTCTGATGTATCCAGATCAATCTTGTACTTGGCAAGGACCTTCAGGATGGGACGAAGCTTCAGCCACCACTGACACCTGGGAATGCGGTGCCTGTTGGAAAGAGGGGAGGTGAGAATCACCATGGCAGTGTGATCCATCCCATGGTCTTGGCAAGTTACTCAGGAAGTTTCCAACAACCAGTTCTAAACGGAAGGTATCAATGACACGCCAGGAAATCCTTTAATTAGCAAAAACTGTCATTCATTCCCTGTATCAGTAGCACTCCAAGGTTTGGAACTAGAGATGCCAACATCCTACACTGCTTTCCACAGGAATGTGTAGAAATGTGGACAGACAGAAAAGGAGCCTGGGGAGCTAATATCTCCTTTCTCTGGAATTAGATGAAAATGTGAAAGGTGCATGTACTTTTTCCCCTTCACCACTGATTTTAATTTGACAGCCCAGTTAGATCTATTCAACTGTGTTCAATCACCTTGGTAATTCTCATCCACGTTACCAACTACACTTCATATGCTTTGAATGCTAAAACTGACAAGGGCATCAACCCAGAATGACTCCAGAAGACTAATGAATGTTGTTTGTTTGTTGCATTTATATGCCACCCTATAGCCTAGAAGCTCTCTAGTGGCTTTCCATAAAAATTTTAACAAAATCAACAAAATGTAATAGAATTATAACTGTAAATGCACAATTTTGGGGGGCCACATTCTGTAGCGCTGAAAAAAGGCAGCAAAAGGAGCAATCATTAGAGGGAGCAGAAAAGAAAACAGATCCTGCTGTGAAGGGGACTGTGATAGCTGCTGAAGGACCAAGGTGGAAGGTGAGGGAGAACAGTCCACAGTGAGCACAATTACCTGTTGGGCACACTTGGGCTGTGAAGCACCAACCTCCTGCAGCTTATGCACAAGGTGGCTTAGTGTGTCATGTAAGCACAGCAGTTGAGAAGAGATGGTACCGGCAGCCCTCTGGCCTCCTTCCTTGGGCTGAGGGAGCAGCAGGTGGCTGGGCTGGAGCTGCAGCTCTTGTCAGCATGTCTGCCACTTGGTGATTTTGTCCGGGTGTAAAGTAACGCTTGTGGGGGGCAGAAGGGGTGAAGGGGTCCTTGGTCAGGGCCTGCTGAAAGCTTGCACTGACCCAGAAGTGAATGGACTAAAGTTAGTCACTAAACACAGCTTGTGCTCCTGCAGGTAACTTTGACTGTTCCTGTATTTATAAAATAGACTGGGAGAACTTGCTGACCTATGTGCTATGCTATAGGCGCTTACCATAATAATCATGTACTAACACTTCTGACTTAAAGCATCTTTTTCAATCACAATAGAAACAATTTTTCAAACAATGAGGACAAGATTCTTTTTTTTTTTTTTTTTTTAAGAAAAAAATTCTAAGGAGTCTAGCAGATCTGGTGAGCTGCAAGTTACCAAAGTCCTTCCTTATTTGCTGACTGCACCCACAGAGATGGCATAAGAGAAACTTACTCAAAATCTGTCTGCTCTTTAAGTTCCGCAAGTGGCTGGAACACAAGGGCCCGTCTGCGCATGCCCAGAAGGCAAGCTGAATCAGGAGTGTTGGCAAATATACGACCTGAAAAAGAAAGGACACAAAATGCTCACCTGGTCCACTCTCTGAAACATTGGAACTTGAGCTTTTTATTGCTTATATTACAAACTACCTTGGAATAAGGGTATATTATGAATAAAACAATCAGAAGATTTCTGGCCATGATTCTGAGCTAGTTCTTACCTTGAAGTGCCAAACAGACTGGGGCCAGGACCTCACATGGAGAACCTTCACCTACTTGTGTAAGTGCTTAGATCATATGAAACTCAATATCACAAAGTGTGCTATACCAAAGCCCTGACAGCTGCAAACAAAGCAGCAGGGCTTTTTCAGGGGTGGCACCTTCCCTGTGAGTGTCTTCTCTAGACCGGTCTACCAAGTTGCATCACTGCCAGCTTTCTGGCATATGATTGAAACCAACTTATTTTTAAAAGCATTTGTGTAGTAGTGAAATCTCTAGTGTGAAAATGTTGCTAGTTTAATTGTTCTTTTAAACCATTGCATGCTGATTCATAAGCAGCCCTGAGGCACTGCGCAAAAGTATTCATTAGCACACAGCCAGACAGTAAAACACCCCTTACAAGCCTGGACATAATGAGCACCCTATGCAAATTTGCAGGCTGTTACCTCCTTTTAAGAGCACAAAGCAAGAGTGGGACTTTACTGGATTCCCTTCTCACTTTTCCTTTTTGAAAATTCCACACACCACCATCCCCAGCAGCCTAGGCTGTTTAATAGGTCTTCAAGCGGCAGGTTCCCACATACCATGCCTGGAACACTCTTTGACCTTGCCAGACATCCACGCCACTGCTTTGGCACCCATTTTTGTTCCAAAATTTCGATCAAAGGGAGTTGGCGAGCCGCCCTGCAATGAGAAAAGGAGTGGGTTTGCTGTTCTTTTCAGAATCATGGTTGAGGCAAAGCAGTTTGTGGGCAGCTCAGTGGTTTGACTCTTCCAACAGGATTAATTGCCATGATGCTGTTGAAATTGGATACAGTTAGAATCAGTCACATCGATTGCTGATTAAAATGTATGCCCCAATTAAAGCAGTGAGGTTGAGAGCATGATCCTGCATGACCCCACAGAGGCAGTGATTTTTCCCTAAATGAAAATTAAATGCTTCTTAAAAATGCTTCACAGTTTTGCTCAAACTGAATAAATTTACTAGATTTCAACTTGCATGGGAAAGTGACAAGAACTCGCAGTACCTGAAGGCAAACATGCTCAGCTATATCGAATGAACTGAATGGAGAGCTGCAGGGAATGAAACTCCATGAACTGGATGATTATGCTGGAGGAAAGCAATGAGACAGAAATCTTTAGAGATTTCTTTCCCCTCCTCACAGCCTTCCTACACTCTCCCAAATGTGCTGTGGAATGTTGGGGAATCTTCCAGAATAGGCTGAGGTTGCAGAGGGAAGAAGGAATTAACAGAAATCGCCATCCTGCCCACTTCCTCCACCTTGGGGTGATCCACGGGTTCCTAATGTACTGTGCCATGTATTGGGGGCTGAAAAAAGGCAATTCAGCCAGCATGGCAGAGCTGAGAGCAAGCTAGAATCTGAAACTCTGTTGTTCCTGGCATGTTCTCTCAAACAACGTTCTCCCTTTCTTCCAACAAGTCACAGTTCCCCAAGTTTGAACATGGGTTTTTAGGCCCACCAAGATGACCATACAATGATTACAACAAAACTTCCAGCCAGGGGACTTGGGAAGGACGACTCATTGGCGATTTTCTATCCAGCCTACCTGTCTCTCTTCTGGTATAGTTCAACTCCTTCTAGTTAATAACACTGTTATTAAGCCTGCTTGTGCACCAGAAGTATACTTGGGCACCAGACATACCTGCTGCATATGTCCCAAAACATTCTTTCTGGTGTCAAAAATGCCTTTTCCTTCTTCAGAATACAAGTTGTATATGAATTCAGTGGTATAGTTTTCATTGCATTTCTCATTCCTGGGAGGGAGGGAGGGAGGGAGGGAGGAGAGAGAGAGAGAGAGAGATCTAGCATAAATAATGCAGGGAGATAGGGCCATTCGAGATTAAGAAGTGGCTTTAACACACTGGTACATAAGTTTTGCATTAAAGGAAAACATGGCTTGTCATAGTGAACTACTAAGACCATTGCCTCTGTCAAGCCTTACTTACAGTCTAACTGGTGAAGGAATCTTACACAATGATGGGCCCTAGGCTTTTAACTAATGAACCCTCTTCTGTGTGCTGAGAACCAGTGCAGCACAGTGGTTTGAATTTTGCACGGAAATTCTGGGGGGCAGGATTACAGCCCCCACTTGGCCATGAAGCTCACTGGGTGAGTTTGGGCCATTCACTGACTTTCAGCCTACCCTACCTTGCAGGGTTGTACAGGGAAAAAAGGCAAGATATAACTATAACAAATAAAACCAAAATGCCCAATATCAGTATCATTTACCAACAGTATCATTTACTATTCCCAAGCACTTGCAGCCACTTCAATCTGATTTTGGCCAGCCTGTGCCAGGCTTGAGGAGCCCTTGGGCAAGGTGGCCTCTGAGGAGACTTGCGCCACTCCAGTGCTCCCCCCCCCCCCCCGGAAGCTCACCAGGGAGCACTGGGCAGGGGATGCATTTTCCCCTGGGTCCCCATTCATCAAGGCCCAGAGGCATTCCAGGAAAAGAGAGTGAGCAGCTGCAGCTTTGGCTGGCGCTTCATTTGCAACACGCCTGCCTACCAGATCAGTGGGCTCTCCTGGCATTATAGGCCTTAGCATTCACCTGACCATGCTGGCACTGGGCCCAAAAGCCCACCTCTTCTTGACCTTGACCGAGGCAAGTAGTTGTTGGGAGACTTGAGTGCAAATCAGGTCTCTCAACTTGATTTGGAGGGACCCTCTGGAAGACATTTGGGGTGTTTCAGAATAAGCCCTGACTTAACCAGCCAACCTATTTTCTTATATTCCGGAATCAGACATTGTACCATCAATCCATAAGAAACTGGTGGCAGCATCTTGCTTTTTTACACAGTAATTCCTTGCTATCTACAGCTAGAGTTCAATGAGCAACCCAAAGGTGGTTAACATAACCAACCTGTAGCTTGCCATTTACTACCGGGAAGCAAGGGAGAGTACTGCTCTTGAAATTCTGTACACTTGAAATGGCTCTAGATTGGGAAAGATTTTCAGCCAGGACCTTTGCCTAGACTTGGAAGAATGAAAGAGTTTTTAAAATACATATACATTGTTAAAATTCCAAAGTTTAGGATTAGGAATAACAAGCTGTACGCTGAGATAATCATGCTGGGCACTTCTACTTAAATTATTGCAAAATACCACTGTGGCATCAAACTACAAGAATCCTTCTTGTACCTTCATATGCACTCCAGCTTAATATGAGAACACCGAACCACAAAGGCTCCAGCAACAGTTCTTAAAGCACCTTTGTAAAGAGAGGGAACGTCTTCCCAAATTAGGTAAAAGACAGGCACAGTGTTTAAAGAGCAACCACAGCAGCTTCTTCATGCTACAAAGTGTGTCCTAAATATGCATTGGTCAAATGCAAAAATCAGCCTCTTAGTCTTGCCTGTCTCCACCAGGAATCAGATGGGTGGCCTAAAGCTTTTAAAAAAGACTAATATTTATTTTAAGATTTCATTTATACATCCCTCTTTCACTTTCCACATGCACTTCACAAACTGCACCAGGATTTTAAGTCGGGGGTGAGAGAGAGAAGGCACATTTGGTAGTGCAAAGATGCTAGGCAACAGACACCTTCCACAACCAGATTTCCCCAATTCAAGCATTGTGCTTGAAAAGGTGTCAAACCAAGGCTGGTTTATTGCTTGAATGAAAAGCTTGCATGGTTAAAAGAGAAGCAGATCTGCTTCTGTCATCTTCCAATGCTGCATCTTTCTTCACCCTCCTAAAGAATGGAAAACTTACATAAGCCTCCTATCCTCTTCTACTTCTGATGGTTAATTGCAGTCCCATACCTCAGTATTAGCCCTCTCTTCACTGTGGTCTTCATTTTCTCAGTCAGGTGTTCCACATTCATCTGTGAACCAAAGAAAGAATGCGGCTTCTTAGGATTCTGAGGCAAAGGAGGAGCAGGCATCCCTCTCCAAAACTGCTCAGAAACACATTCCAAATGTGGCATCACGAGTTTGCTACACAAGTCCAGTTCCCAGCCTTTCCATGCAGCCAACCATATCTTCTACACAGGGGGCACCTGAAAAAACTTTCCAAGGCCAAGATTGGTTATCAGCTAGCGGGGAGCTTAATATTTGCACGGAAGCCTGTGACCACGTTTCCCAACTTGCCGCCTTCTAAATGCTTTCTGACTTCAGTTCCCAGGATTCCCAGCCATTGTTCATACTGGATGGGACTCTTGGAGTTGAAGTTCAAACCATCTGGACTCCACCAGGTTGGGGAAAGCCAACCTATGAAATCATGTTTGGGAATGTGGATATGAAAGCAGTAGTTCTACTCATTTACTAACATTCAAACTGCAATCCATTTAATTAGTGATGGTGTGCAGGAAAAGCATAGGTGTTGACACTGCAATACAGTGTTTGCTGCCCAAATGTCTGTTAGCCCAGGCTGGCTTTGCTCTGGAATTATGGCTTCCGTTTGTTCTATCTGGAGCACTTGCCCCCCCACCCACACACACAGAATGCCCTGCTCCTCATGGGTGCAGGTTGGCGGAATGGCCAGAACTGTGCAGAGAGACATTTGGCAACCTCTCTTTCATGTATGTCTTGTGTCATGCTAGTGCTTCTCTAACCATTTACCATTGCTGCCCCAGCAAACAGAATTGCTGTTCTAATATTTGCCACGAAGGCCGCTCGGGAGGGACACAGGAAGCTGATTTATATCAAGGCAGTCCTTCTGATTCAGGATTGTTAGTGTTGGCTGGCACAGCTTCCCTTTGGGCAGGATTCTTTCCCAGCTCTACCTGGAGATGCTGAGCATTGACCTGGGACATCCTGCAGCCTTGAGCTGGATCAAGAGGAATACTGGTGTCTTCCTCCAATTGATCCTTCCCCCTCTCAAGGACACCATGAGGAAAGTTGCAAATGTGGAAGGAATGCAGGAAGTTGCCTTATAAAAACCTCATTTATCCAACTCAGTATTGCCTACACTGGCTGGCAGCAGCTCTCCAAAGTTTCAGGCAAGGGTCTTTCCCAGCCCCATCTGGAGAGGCCATGGTCTTCTGCATGCAAAGCAGGGGCTCCGCCACTGGGCTACTGTCCTTCCCCATTCACGGAAGGAGCTCCATGAACCGGATTCACCCTGTGCTGGCCCTCGCTGAAGCAGGCATGGTTTTCAAGCAGCTGTCTCTTGAGCATCCACAAACGGTTTTCACCTCCAAGTCATGGATAGTGAAAGGATCTTCGTAAATATAGGCCGCATCTGCTCCGGCAGCCAAACCTGCCATGGTAGCCAGGTAGCCACAGTACCCTCCCATAGTCTCAATGATGAACACGCGCCTCTTGGTGCCGGCTGCAGACTGTTTGATCCTGTCGCAAGTCTGGGGATGAAACAAACCACGTGTCAAAGAAAAGCTGGCCAATTCTATAAGGAGGCTAGTGTTTTTGAAAGAACTGATAGGCAGAGAATGAGGTGGCTGGATGGAGTCACTGAAGCAGTCAGCGTGAGCTTAAGTGGACTCTGGGGGATGGTGGAGGACAGGAAGACCTGGAGGAGTGTTGCCCATGGGGTCGCACTGGGTCGGACGCGACTTCGTGACTAACAATAAATAGGCAGGGAAATTTCCCTTTGGAACATTGGGCATCTCTGAGACTATAAACATACAGAAAAAGACCTCAACATGGGTTCAGACATCCACACCCAGCCAGCGCCAACTTGGTGCCCCCCAGATCTGTTCAACTTCCAACTCCAAGCAGCCCCAACAGCCTGAGCAATGGGCAGGGATGACGGGAGTTGTAGTCCAGAATATCTAGAGGGCACTAGGATGGGTGAGCAGCTATGCCTCTGCTCCGCCAGCTCCAAGGTTCTGTGGCCTAGAAGGGACTTGCACACCCCTGCACTTGGTGCTCTTCCTAGCTGGAGATTCCTGCAAGGGAACACGGAGCCTCCAGCATGCAAGGCAGATGCTCTGTCCCAGAGCCACGGCCTCTGCCCACTGCTTTTGCACCCAGGAAGGTGCCTAAAGCCATGGATCCACTTGACTAGGAGGGCGGCTGGTAGCAGCTCCCCCAGCGGTTCTGGCAGAGGGGTCTCCAGTCCAGCTGCCTAAGATCCTTTCCAAGAGAGATGCCTACGGAATAAACTCTAGATTCTGCATCATGAAAAGCTGGTTTCTGCAGCCTGTTTCAATGCTGCAAACCCACAGCTTTTAATTGGTTCCTCCCAGCTGTGGGCAATAGCAACAAGCCCTGCCCCACTAGCTAAGGAAAGCACTACTTTTTTCCTACCTCACTGCTCCTCAGCTGTTGATTGTGTTTTAGCTGGTATTGTACCTTTATGGACTAGAAATGTTAAACACAAACATAAAAGCCAAGATTTGCAGGATATTACAAAATATGCAGCCTTGCCTATACGAGCAGACCAGCCTTCCAACTTAGGGCTCTCCAAATATGTTTGACTGCAACTCCCATCCTCCACAGCCAACATGGCTGAGCTTAAATATGGTGAGAGGAGTTGCAATCCAACACAGGTTTGTTTGGTTACATCATATATATAATGCCGTTTTTTCTCTTACAAGGAACAAGGCATCCTTCCTCTTTGTTTTATCTTTACAGCAAGCTGGTGAGTTCAGTGAAGCTGGGAATCACTGACTGGCCCAAAGTCATCCAGTGCACTTCACTTCTGAGTGGGGACTAGAATGTGGGTCCTCAGGGTCCAGTCCAGTGTTCTAACCATTACACAACACTGCCATCTTGTAATACATTTGGAGGCTGCCAGGTTGAAGAAGGCTGCCATGGCCCTTCTGTCCTTGGTCCAGCTCTGGCTGCAGCTGCAAGAGGGAACAGGGAGGTGCCGGCTGCGGCAAACCTGATGCTGAACTGCTACTTCAGGAAGGGCAGCTTGGAGCATATGGAAAGCAACTGAGTCTGAGCTCGGAGGCCAGCGAGGCTCATACCGATGTGATGGTGTTCAGGGCAGTGTCTGCACCGATGCTGAAGTCGGAGCCAGGAACGTTGTTGGAGACAGTGGCGGGGATCACACAGAGCGGGATGCAGAGCTCCTCAAACTTGCATCGGCCTTCAATGAGTTCCAGGCTGCCCGTAAAGGCCTATGAAAAGGGGAAAGGATCACCTCGGCTGGCAGCACGAGCCACCCACTTGTGCTCAGGGTTCACTCCTAATGTCTGCAGAGAGGTGTGAGTCCTTGAAGGTCCCTTGAATTGAGGCTTCTTTCCACTCCTCCCCACACCCCAAATCAAGCTCTCCATTCCCAGCCTCAGTCTCCCCCCAAAATTGGCTGCCTCCAGGGAACCACTGAACCCACCCCCACCCCCTTCCCTTGGCTGAACTAGCTTGGGAAAGAGATGCTGTCCCAGGGGGTGTTTCCTCCAGCCCACGACTGCGACATTGTGCCTCGGGAGAGAGTTCTGTGGAGCACGAAAATGTGCACACTGCTGCATCAGCCTGTTAACCCTATAAACCAAGGATGCAAGAGAGAGAGAGAGAGAGAGAGAGAGAGAGAGAGGGAGGGAGGGAGGGAGGGAGGGAGGGAGGGAGGCGCATGCATGGTGGACATTGCTCCATCATGAGTCATGAGTGGGTGTCAGCTGCATGGACTGATGCCACCCCCCTTGTGCACTTGTGCCACCGCCCCCCCACCCCAGGCATTTTGCCTTTTCTCATGCTGGGAGAGGTGAGGCATTCCTCATGAGGACAGTACACGCAGCAATACTCCAGACGATGGCTGACTTCCATTATCTCCTACTTTAAAGAAGGGCAGATAACTCAGTGGTGTTTTGGATTGCAACCCCCATCAGCCCCAGCCAGCAGGTTAGGGACTGGGAATCTTCTAGTCCAAGACCAATGGAGGGCATCAGAGGTCTGCCCCTACTCCAAAGAGTCCAGGCTTGCCTAAGACCTACCTCAAAGCCACCAATGATGATGAGCCCATGAATGTTAAAAGCAGAAATGTTGTTGCTGATTTCTTCAAAGTATTTCTTGGGAAGAGTCCTGTGAGGGAACAAGCTTTAAAACACCAGCATTCCCTTCTTGGGATACCACCTTTGCGTTCAATTGCAGAAAGCACCGGTGCCCCATTATCCCCGTAATCCCCAGGTATAAATCAATCTGCCAGTGCCCAAGCCATTCTGACATGTTTCAGCAGAGGCCGTGATTTGGAGTGGAGCATTTGGTTTGACTCAGTGTGGAGACCCACGAGCATTCCCTGTCCCCAGAGGAGGCTGCCTGGTGCCCCCTGCATGAGTAACTGCTCTGGGCTTGCCTCTCTCCAATCAGTCTCCACTAGTGCAGGTAATTCCACTGGATTTTAGCAGAGGATATGATGAAAGCACTCAGTTACTCCTGATGCAGAGATGCAGTTTATCCATCTGCACCTGAGGCAGTTTGGCATAAGCCCCTGCTCTTCCCATCAAGAAGTGTGCCCAGAACAGCGACTCTTGCAGGAAAGGAGGAGGTTGCCTCCAAAAACTATGAGAATTTTTACTCTTTCACACTCTAGAAGTCCACATTTTTAGGCACTAGAGTGATGGGTGTGTCTTCGATTGTAGACCAGGGTAACAGGTGGGAGAAAGCATACCTCAGCTATTTCAGAATGTCATCTTATTTAATCTTTTTACTGAGTAGAAACAGCCTGGCAATACCTTTTGGTTCCAAGGCTCGATCCACCTCTTCCAGTCCAGCCACCAACTCCTCCCCAACCGATTTCCTCAATCTGAAAGAAAGAATAGAGGGAACAGGGTTTCTTACTGCAGATCTTTTTGAATGGCAATGCAATAATACCCCCTGGCAAATCGCGTATGCAAGGAAGAAAGAATGTTCTTAGCAGAATGGAAGATTAGAAGAAAATCACTCACCTTCCCTTCCGCCAGCCCTTCAAAGCCATCATGCACAGCCAGCATCCTGTGGCCATGGATCAAGCCAATCCTGACGGCTGACCTCACAGCAGCATTCATGCCCGCTGCTGGTGCGCCCACATTCATCACTGCCAAAGTGTAGCCGCTCTGCAGGAGAGAAAGGGATTGGGATAAAGCTAGAAACCATGTCAAAGGTGTGTGCCCCACTGGTTGTGTTGGAACCAGGGACCCTGCTGCAGCTGCCAATTGCACGGACGCAAATGCAGAACTCTCTTCTACAGAGCATCACAAGAAGCCACCTTCCACCAGGTCAGAGCCTTTGTCCAGCTGGCCCAGCCTCATCTACCCTGCCTGCCAGCAGCTCTCCAGGGTCTCAAGCCAAGAAGGGTCATTCACTTCCTTTGCTATCCATCCATCCATCCATCCATCCATCCATCCATCTCATTTCTATGCCGCCCCATTCACAAAAGGCCTCGGGGCGGCTTACAACATAAATAAACAATTATATAATTAGACTTAAAAAACCGGAAACATCTCGGCATGTACATAAAAACCCAATAAATACAATCAATAAATTAACAATTAAAATAACTTTTAAATAAAAAGGTCTTGGCCTGGCACTGAAAAACAAATAGCGACGGCACCAGACGGACCTCTCTGGGGAGCGCATTCCATAGATGGGACGCCACCACAGAGAAAGCCCTCCTCCAGGTACTCACCCTCCTAATATCTTTCACGGAGGGTTCCTGGAGAAGGGTCTCTGCTGCCGATCTCAAGGGGCGGGAGGGCATATATGAACGCAAGCACTCCTTTAGATAACCAGGTCCCAGGCCATTGAGGGCTTTATAGGTCATAACCAACACCTTGAATTGGGCCCGGACTTCAATGAAGTCCTCCGTCAGCTTCCAGTGAAGTTGACGGAGGACTGGGGTTATATGAGAACAACGCCCAGTCCCTGTTAGCAACCTGGCAGCTCTGTTTTGCACCAATTGAAGTTTCCGGACAGTCTTCAAGGGTAGCCCCATGTAGAGCGCGTTACAGAAGTCTAATCGGGAAGTTACCAGTGCATGTGTCACTGTCACCAGGCAGTCGTTCTCCAGAAAGGGACGCAGCTGATGGATCAGCCAAAGCTGAAGGAAAGCGCTCCTCGTCACTGCCATCATCGGAACTTCTAATGACAGCTCAGGGTCGAGGAGCACTCCCAAGCTGTGAACCTTGTCCCTAAGAGGGAGTGCAACCCCATTCAGGACAAGGTCCAGGTCCCCCACCCCGAAGCCCGAACCACCTACCAACAGGACCTCCGTCTTCTCTGGATTGAGCTTCAGTTTATTGGCCCTCATCCAGCCCAGTACCTCGGCCAGGCACTGGTTCAGCACAGCCACTGCCTCACCTGGATTGGTGGAAAACGAGAGGTAGAGCTGGGTATCATCAGCATACTGATGATTCCGCAGCCCACACCTCCTAATGACCTCTCCCAGTGGTTTCATGGAGATGTTGAATAGCAGGGGGGACAAAATGGACCCCTGCAGAACTCCATGGCATAACTGCCATGGCGCAGAGCCATAGTCCCCCAACACCACCTTCTGGAATCGGCCATTGAGATAGGAGCGGAACCACCGCAAAGCAGTGCCTCCAACTCCCAATCCCGCTAGCCTATCCAGAAGGATACCATGGTCAATGGTATTGAAAGCCGCTGAGAGGTCCAGGAGAACCAACAGGGATGCACTCCCCCTGTCTCTCTCCCTGCACAGGTCATCATACAGGGTGACCAAGGCAGATTCAGTACCATACCCGGGTCTGAAGCCGGACTGAAATGGGTCCAGTTAATCAGTTTCATCCAAGAGTGCTTGGAGTTGTCCCGCCACCACCCGCTCTAACACCTTGCCCAAGAATGGGATGTTGGCCACTGGTCTATAATTGGCAGCCATCTCTGGATCCAGAGATGCCTTCTTTATGACTGGCCAGACTATCGCCTCCTTTAAAGGGGCAGGTACCTGGCTGTCCCTTGACAACCTCCAGGATCCAGGTCCCTATCCTGTCCTTGGCTTTCTTGAGTAGCCAAGATGGGCAAGGGTCCAGTAAGCAGGTGGTAGGATGTACTTGTCCAAGCACCTTGTCCACATCATCAGGCCGCAACAACTGAAATTCATCCATCAATTTTGGAGCAGACGGCAACATTGGCACCTCCCCAGAAGGTTCTGAATCACTAGTGGAGTCCAGCTCATGACGAATCTGAGTGATTTTCTCCTTGAAAGGCTTGGCGAAGTCGTCACAGCGGGCCATCGAGGATGGCACGAGATCTTTTTTTTGGGTCTGGATGAACCAGTCCCTGTACCACCCAAAAGAGCTCCACCAGACGGCATTGTGAGGAGGCAATAGAAGCGGAGAAGAATTTCTTCTTCGCCGCCCTCACCTCCACAGCATAGGCCCGATAATGGGCTCTTAAGTGTGTTCAGTCAGATTCATCCTGTGATTCCTCTACCTACGCTCTAGACGTCTCCCAACCCGCTCCTCTAAATAAGTAAGTAAGTAAGTAAGTAAGTAAGTAAGAAAGAAAGAAAGAAAGAAAGAAAGACCCGACCTCGAGAGAACAGGAAGCCCCGTGAGGGAAACAGAGGCTTGGTAAACCAAAGCGACCCCCCCCCCCCCCGGCCCGGCCGGTGCGGGACCAGGTACCCAGGCAGGCACAGTTGAGAGAGGAAGACATCCCCCGCCTCTCCCGCCCAGGTCTCTGTAATGCAAGCCAGGTTGGCCCCCTCATCCACTATCAGGTTGTGGATAAGTGATGACTTATTTTGGATTGACCTGGCATTAAGCAACAGCGCTGACAGGCCCGGGGGGCAGTTGACAAGCCTTCCTGGAACCCGCCGGCTGGGGGAATAACCAGAAAGAGGAACAGGTGTTAACCATCTGTCCCTTCTTCTTCTACGGAGACTCGTTAAACCCCCAATGCCATAACGTCCATTGCCCGTGACCACCCCAATGTCGGCGCCCACGTGCTCCCCAGGCAACCCCTTACTCAAAGCCAGAGATGAATCCATTAAAACAACTAAAAACACATTAAAACACTTAAAAACATACCCCGCCGGCCAATTTAACCAATCCCACCCGCCGGCCAACAACAAAGACCCTGGCCAGCCCAGCCCCCGCTCGGCCCCGAACGGCGTCACCGCCCTTAGGCTGACGCCCTTCAGCCACTGGCCCCGGTCGCTGCTGATGAGTTATCTATGGAGGTGTCACGGACTGACCAAATCAGGGAACCTCTGCATGCAGCACAGGTGTTCTGCTTCTAAGTCAACCGGCCCTACCGTTAGGCAGAATGAAGTGGTTGCCTGTAGAACAGAAAGCTATCCATGGCTACTAGCACGGAAGTCCTGATGGCTCTAAGCTATCCCCACTACTGGAGGCAGTGTGCCTATGCACACCAGTGGATGAGGATCCTGGCAGATGGGTAATGTTGCGGTCAGGTCCAGCATGGATGGGTTGTTTTGTCTGAACCCAGCTAAGATAACAAAGATGGAGAAGCTCTATACAGTCAGTAAAAACTAGACCAGGAACTGACTGTGGCTCAGATCATGAGCTTTTCGTTGCAAAATTTAGGCTTAGATTGAAGAAAGTAGGGAAAAGCACTAGGCCACTCAGGTATGACCTAAATCATATCCCTGGTGAATATACAGTAGAGGTGACAAATAGATTTAAGGAATTAGATCTGATAGACAGAGTGCCTGAAGAACTATGGATGGAGGTTCACAACATTGTACAAGAGGTAGCAACTAAAACCATTCCAAAGAAAAAAGAAATGCAAGAAAGCAAAATGGCTGTCTGAGGAAGCTTTACAAATAGCTGAGGAAAGAAGGGAAGCGAAAGGCAAGGGAGAAAAGGAAAGATACACCCAATTGAATGCAGAATTCAAGAGAATAGCTAGAAGAGATAAAAATGTCTTCTTCAATGAACAGTGCAAAGAAATAGAAGAAAACAATAGGGAGGACCAGAGATCTCTTCAAGAAAATTGGAGATATGAAGGGAATGTTTCATGCAAAGATGGGCATGATAAAGGACCAAAATGGCAGGGAACTAATAGAGGCAGAAGAGATTAAGAAGAGATGGCAAGATTACACAGAGGAACTATACAAGAAAGAGCTTAACGTCCCTGATAACCACAATGGGGTGGTCACTGACCTTGAGCCAGACATCCTGGAATGTGAAGTCAAATGGGCCTTAGGAAGTCTGAGCAACAACAAAGCTAGTGGAGGTGACAGTATTCCAGCTGAGCTATTAAAAATCTTAAAAGACGATGCAGTAGAAGTGCTACACTCAATATGCCAGCAAATTTGGAAAACTCAACAGTGGTCACAGGATTGGAAAAAGTCAGTTTACATTCCCATCTCAAAGAAGGGCAATGCCAAAGAATGTTCAAACTACCGCAAACTAGAGTGGATTATTTGTCCACCTGATCTGGGACTGTCTACTTCGATCAGCAGGAATGCTCTGAGTTCTCGGGCAGATCACGTGCCTTTCCCCTCCTGCATTACCTGAGCCTTTTGGCTGGAGACGTAAGGGACTGAACCTGACTGAGACCTTCTATATGCAAAGCATATCCTCTACCACTGAAGTATGTCCTGACTTTTACCTTTGCAGAGGGGGGACGGATGTGGGCCAAAATCTTGTACACATTCCAGTTGTTCTGGAAGCTCCTGCAAAAAAGGGAAAAAAATCATGGGCTAGCATCCCTCCAATACTCAGATTCCCATGTAGGCACCGAAAGAACTGACAACACAGCATAGCTAGGAGACTGAGCTGGGGAACCTGATCAAGTCTAGCTTGAATAGGGCACCCTTCCTTTGAGCTAAGCAGGCAGCCTTCGGTGTGCCACTGCCTCTCAACTGCAACTTTTCCTTGTGATGTGGGGATATTAGTGACCTTTCCTGCGGGGATTCAGTAACATTTGCTAGAGTTTCTGAGTCAAGGGGGCTGCTCTGTCCTTGAAACATGGAAGTGCTACAGGTTTGTTTCAAAAAAGCATTTAAGTGTATTTATTTTTTAGACACTTCTCTCCCACGTCATCAAATCCTTTCTCCAGCTTCCAAAACAGCTACTCAAGTTCTCAGGACCTTCTGGAGCAATGCCCAACACAGAACGAGGGACTCCAGCTGGAAGGAAAAGTTTACAAAATGTCTGTGCATGCAAGGAGGCATTTTAGGAGTGTGTATGTAGGATTGTTTTGATCAGGGGTGTGTAACCTTTGTGTTCCTTCAGGGAACATCTTCTGATGTTTTACAGGCCAGCGGTGGACAGGGCCAATATCAAAGGAGGGTGTGCCCCCCCACCTCTTTTCCCTCTCACCTTCAACTACCCCCTTCTCTCCCCCTCTCCCCCCACCCCCCTTGTAGCAGGATGCTTTTGCTAGATGCCTGAACTGATTGCTTGCAGAAGGCTTCTGAAATTAGTCCAAGGGTGGCAGGTTGCCCACTTCTGCTTGGACAACAAGCACTGTGGCACTTTAAAAATTTCCCCCTCCCTACAAACCCATCTAGATACAAGTCAGCAAGAGCCAAACATAGTTAGAGAGGCACAATATCAAGTGTGCTTCTTTTGTGCCACTCTTGCCTCTGGTCAAAGAGATTCTGCAAGATTTGAAGCAATGCAGAACCAGGATGAATTTATTTCCTAAGAACTGCAAAATCTCTTTCAAAGCTGGCCTCTCCCCCGCTCTTAAAAATCACTTGGCCCTAGCCTGGTTTTTATATTTTGGTTTTTGTTACTTATCTATTTTCAGTCTGAATAGGTCAGTCTGCAACCAAATTTTTCAACAAGAAATGAAAACCAACCATTTTTTGTTAGAAGGAATGATTCAATTTCAATACTTTGCTTCTAATTTCAGCACAAACATTGAACGTGATGGCCTTAAAAATGTACAAGTGTGGCCCTCATTCTTAGCCACATCAATTAAGACTGGGTATCACTGATTAATCAGCTGATTAATCAAATTCTTACAGTTTGTAACCCAAGAAAAAAGAAGCACAGCCAAAGATCTCCTGAAGATTGTAGTCACATTGTAACTCTCTCACCTTCCTCTAAGTTTAAGAGCTTCATCGAACCGTTTCTCATTCATTGCTGTTGTGACGTCTTTCGTCTGTTGAAAGATGTAGAAACAATTACAATCCCTTGCAGGAAAAATTTGACCCCTGCCAGAAGCGCAGCAAGACATTAATAATCAGATTATGAGGCTCCTTTAGTGTATGAGTCCAGCTGCACTTCACTTCCCCCATGTCCTCCTCTGCCATTCCATGATTTACAGTGTTTACATTCTTTTTCAATTTACATTCCTGATACAGTAGAGCAAAAGAACCCACACAAACACCTGCTCACCAGCCCTGACTGTTTAAAAAAGGAAAAGCCAGCATGAGCAGTTTTGCATTTTAAACTCAATTCAATCAAAGCACTATACACTGATTACAGGAATGGAATAAGGTTTGCTTCTGCTGTCTTGATGCTGTCCCGCTTTCAACTGGGAAAAAGCACCATTTGGTTATAGAAAAAAATAATATATTCACTAGCACAAAATGAGGAGGGAATGGGCTGCATACACGGACATACAATTGATCATGGCTTCTTAAGCCAGGATTTCTGGCTTTTTGTTACTTGCAAACCTCCACTCTTTTCTGCCTTTCTTCTCTACTCTTCCTTGCAGCCAACCCTTCCCTCTTAACAGGTCCTTGCTGGAACCCCTTTCCTGCTGTTGCTGCTTCACTTCAACCAAAGTTGGTGCATTTCCAGAACTTCAAGTTCTGGCAAGCACCAAGCATGTCGGACATTATTCTCTAGATCACAACACACCCTCTCTATGCCTGTCCACGCTGCTGAAAGGGTCCAAATGTGATACTGGCACACTTAGAAATAGCACCAGTGCAGACTGTCAGGCAGTAAGCAATTCTTTGTGCTGCTTCTCCTCTTGCCTGGATGCAAATAGGGTTGTATCCTGCACTACTGCTTTTGGTCTCTCCTTATGTTGAACGAATGGCTTGCAGTTTCATTTTTAAGCCACAAAATTGATATGATAGAATTAGGCACACATGTTTAAATGCCATTTAGAAAAAACAATAAAGCTTAATTTTGCAAAAATGGTCTCCTAATGCAGCTGAGATCCAAGGACTGAACCAGTTAGCAGATGATGCTGGGCGGGGGGGGGGGAGCCTGTCTCAATGCTCCACCCCCCATTCTGTGCCATCATCTGACCTCATCCTGTCCATTTTCTTTCTGGATGCCTCCCTCCACACTGAAAACATCACTCGGCTCCTCCTTTCCATGCCACTTGTGTCCCAATTGGCAAGAGGAATTGGGGGGAATCCCTTTGCTATTTCTGGCCTATGACAGCACATCACCCTGCCCTGTCCTAATGATTCACCTGGGACATGGGGCAGGCATCGAGCAGATCAACGGAAGCTGCTGGAATGCAACTCCCAACATCCTTCACTTCTGGCCAGGACAAAAGCTGAAGCTCAGCAATGGTAGGAGGGCCATGTATTCCCCCTCCCCTGCCTGATGCTCCTGGTACAGGACAAAGATGTTCGGCATTTAGTCTGCCCATCAGCGATGAACAGATGGGCACCTGAAGTGTTATGCTTCTACTGCAAAGGACGGCAAGCTTTCCAGCTTCCTGTATGCCTGCAAGCAAACTTCCCTTGAGAAGACACGAAGGGGGCTGGCACCCTGGCAAATGCATTTCTGTCGTAGGTCACTTAACTGCCATGCACTGTGATTTTAGAGAATGCAACCCCCAGGACTGCCCAAGAAGAGGAGAAGACTGCTGAAATTCCCTACCTGCCTGCAAGAGAACTATACCCTGAGGAGGACTGGCCGGCCCCACCACACGGCAGTAGGACAGGCAGAAATGCACTTACCACCTGGACGCATTCCATGAGAGGGAGACGGATGGCTTGGTTACCGGACAGACTGACGACGCACGCCGGGGTGTCTGGCGTTCCCTCCAGCAAGGCCATGACTGCTTCCACGCCCATCCTGCTTCCCTGTGAGGTGGTCATTATGACTGCATTGCATTGACTTCCTGCCTTGTTCCCCTTGAGGGGCCCATGGCAGCTTACAGAGCTCCATTTTAATCTCACAACAACAACCCTGTGAGGCCAGTCGGGCTGAGGGGAAGTGGCTGGCCCAAAGGCAAGCAGTGAGCTCCATAGCTGAGTGGGGACTGGAACCCACAACTCCCAGGTCCCCAGCCGAATGCTCTCACCACCACACCACATGGGCTCTCCAGAGGAACAGCAGAAAAGAAGGACATGCATTTGTTTGAATCTTAGGGAGCTTCCCCAGGATTCTGTTCCATCTGATCCTACAATTCCCAGTGGTCTACTGAGAGTATAGATCCCCCTGCCTTTTCCCTTCCCACTCTTCTTCCTGGCTTTCCATGGCCTAAGTTAGTTTTATATTTAAAGAGACAACTGAGAAGGTACAGTGGTACCTTGGCTCACAAACTTAATCGGTTCCACGACTCTGGCTGTGACCCAAATTGGTTGTGACCCAAGTCAAATTTCCCCATAAGATTCAATGTAAACAAGGTCAATCTGTTCTGGCCCCTCTGAATGTGGTTGTGAGCCAATTTTTGGTCGTGAGCCAAGTCAAATTTCCCTATTAGGTTCAATGTAAATAAGGTAATCCTTTCTGTAACTATTTTTTTTTATCAGAAAAATTTGAAACAAAGTGACAAAGAACAACTGTTGTGCCTAAGGACTCAGAGGAGTCGTTAGCATGCAAAAACGAGGCAGGAGCCCCCAGCGAGGATCAGGCTTTAGAGCAGGAAGATTTCTACTTGGTGTCCATGGCACAAACACCGCCCCCCCTCCCCCTCGCCACCTGACTGAAGTTTTTGTACAATTTCCTGGTAATGCGGCTGGGCGGCCTGTGGAACAGTCTGTTGCCAGGGAGAATGCCCAGCTGAGACGACTTCGAGGCTTGGACCAATCAGAAGAGAGGCAAAGTCAAAGAAGGAGGGAGAGGAGTTTATCTAGTCAGTGAGGGGAGGGGCGAGTTCGCAGGGTTAGATCAATGTCGTAAATCTCAGATGGTCAGAAAGGAGGGGGCAACTGTGCAGCTTAGAACTATCAAGGGCAGCTCCTGTACTATCTGTCGCCTGCATATCTTGTAGCTGTTTAGAATAAAAGGCTTCAAACTTTTATTGCCTGCATCTGTGTGAGTAATTGGGACGAGTGCTATGGCCTCACGACAACAACAAAGTAACAAAGTACTGTACAGTACAGTGGAGAGCACTGACCTAGGTGCGGGGGAGGTTATTATTTTGAGGGAGAGTCCCCCACCATAAGGACATTGGGGAGATCTCTCTCAGGGGTTTCCTCTCTTCTTTGTCTCTTAGCTGCAGGGTCAATTTTTGTGAAAAACCTGTCTCTAGTCACTTGTTTTTTCCTGCGCTGCATAACCCTCCAGAAATGAGAGAGCACGTTATTGTTCATCAGATTCAACACTCTGTTCATTACAGTTCTGTTGGGGTGGTGCTTCTCAAAGAAATCCTGGCACTCATTCCATTTTTGCATAATGGATTGTATCACATCATGGATAACCTCCTCCCTGTCTTCCTCTTCCTCAGTGGAATCCTCCTCAGCAAGTGCCTTCTGCCGCTCACTCTGGAGTTCAGCAAGTTCTTCTGTCGTCAGCTCCTCTATGTCTTCCCTGCATGAATGCAACTGCGATCGTGGCCATCTCCCCACTTGGGGGGTGGGAGTGGGGAGATGGCTGTGATGGTGCTGGTTGTGGGGGGGAGATGGCCGAGATTGCACCTGTCTTTCCTGCCGGAGCGTGCCTGTGATCACGCACGTCTTCCCTGCATGAATGCAACTGCGATTGTGGCCATCTTCCCACTCGGGGGCGGGGGGGTGGGGAGGTGGCTGCGATCTTGGTTGCCACCCAATGCGGAGTTTGCGACCCAAGTCAAAATTTTCATGAAATTTTTGTTCGTGACCCGATTTGGTTGTGAACCAAGGTGTTTGTGAGATGAGGCACCACTGTATCTAAGGGACCAATTCTGTGTCCAATCTGACTGAAAGCTCTGCTCCTCTGAGAGGCCCTGCTGGGCTGGCATTTCTGCATTTCAAGACACAACTGAAGGGGCTTGTGCTACAGTGCAGAATCCACTGCTCTTATGATGTCATCCGGTGACACGCATGAAAGCTTCTGAAAGGCCCTTGGATGACTTATCATTTGTGCTTGTAGCCATGACACGTGCCACAAGCCTCAATAGGAAGCCGCAGCGCTGGGAGAAATAGGAGGCCGTGCTGCTGCTTCATTTTGCTTTTCTTTTGCTTTCTTTTCTTTGGCTCCACTGGCCACATGCCACTTTCAGTGCTGCACAGAATTCAAGAATTAAAAATACCCAGTGTAATTACTCAGAGCTGTTCAACTGAGTAGGTGCAGAGTGAAAAATAGCCATGGGAAACACAAAGATGAAAGACGCAGGTAGGGAGTGGTGGGGAGAAGATGGAGCTGCCCTGGGGCCATTTGGGAGTATTAAAGTCCTGTAGCTGCATACATTCCTTTGCAGCTCTGCAGTACAGTTTAAAAATAAACCCCAACACAGCCAGAAAACATGTCATGGATAAAACATCTGAAGCAGTATTTTACCAAAATACGATCAAAGGCAGAGGGGGTCCCGCCACGCTGCACATGCCCGAGGATGGTGACTCTTGTGTCATATCCAAGGCGTTTCACAACCAGCTGCAGAGGGAAGAGACATTCAAAAATGACATTATTCCTTTGAAACTAAGAATATCCAATGGGCTGGAGAACTAGAACCAGAACTGTGTGTCCCACAATTCTACAGCTGAACCCAATTCATCTGGTGAATCTCAACATTCTCATTTTCTCTCTCGTCTTTAGTCCTTAAAAATAACAAACAAAGGCATACAGGCAAAGCCTGGTGAGATCTCAGTAGCCAGGCACAGTTTTCAGCAAGCATCAAGAGTTTGGCAGCAATGTTTGCCAGGGGTTCTGACCGCTTTTCCTTGACTATTGAAGGAAAGAATTTTTTTATAGTTACTTTAAAGAGATGCTACTTCCCTTCCCCAATTCCTGATGCAGTACCTTCATCCCAGGAACAGTTTCTTTGATTTTAGGCATTGTCCTTAAGTTTTTCTACACACCTTCATAAGACTGTGACGAATGATGAACACATGGCTTTAATACCAAGGTCGCTTCCTCCCATCCCCACTTAGGTTTAGGTTTTACCTCTACTCTGATTACAAATACTGGCAAATTTAAAACCTTGATCCCTAGTTTGTGACAGGTTGCTTGGTCCTCATAAATATATTGTCCTATTGAGGATTCTATATTTTTTCCCCTGAGGGCCAACATGTCAAGCTTTGTTTTTTATTTACTACTGAATTTCTTTGCAGTCTGTAGGGTAGTCTATTGTGTGAAGCTCAGTGCCTGGGGGAGCTGAGGCCAAACCATAGCTCTCCTTCCCCCACCCCTTCCCACCCCCATCCATCATGCAGCGTAGGAGAGTGGTGCCAGGGATGCAAAACAGGAGCACCACATGAAAGCACAGAGTTCTTATTAAAAGTCAGGGTGTTTCAGGTTTTGTTCATCATGACCTGGAAATGTCCTTAGGAACTGCTTATGTCTTCTGAATTGGTTCTAGAAGACATACCTCCAAGATAAGGAATCCAAAGTGTTCAAGTCTCACTGCTATATACGAGCATCACCAATGTCCACACAGTCTCTACAGATTTTAATGTTGGATTGCATGTCCTCTAACCCAATGGTTTCCCAGACAGATGTGCTTTGCCCTGCAGATGTGTTGGATTCCCATCACTCCCAATGGCTGTTCTGGCTGGGAATTACAGGAGTTGCAACCCAAACCATCTGCCAGGTGCCAAATTGGGAAGGCTGGACTATGCAATGTAATTATGTTGCTTGTGACCAGTATGGACCATGCAGGCTAAGGACCGTTACTGGTGATGCTCTTACACAGCACTGAGACTCAGTACTTTGGCTGGCATTTATTAATACTCTCCTTTGACCCTGGCTGGGACCTTCCCACTGGCTGGATGGCCGTACAAACCTACACCAAAATTCATGTTTTTACATGTTTTAATATTCATATAATATTAAATATACGCATCTAATATTAAATATACACATCTAATATTAAATATAACACACATATGTGTATTATATATATATATATATATATATATGATATAACATTATATTATATTATTATATACACATGGTAATATTGTATATGCAGTACAGTGGTACCTTAGCTCATGAACTGAATCCATTCCAGGACTCTGGTCGTGAGCCAAATTGGTCATGAGCCAAGTCAAATTCCCCCATAAGGGTCAATCTAAATAAGGTTAATCTGTTCTGCAACTATTTTTTTTACTCACAAAAATTTGAAGCAAAGTGACAAAGAATAAAGATCACAGCCATCTCCCCTCCACCTCATGATCGTGCAGGGGGGTGGGAGGAGATGGGCACGATCACAGGTGCACATGGGGGGAGGCGGGCACGGGAGCAGATGCGCTCGGGAAGGGAACACAGGTGCAATCGTGGTCATCTCCCTCCCCCCCCCCAGCATGACCCGATTGCACCTGTGCGGGGAAGGCAGGCGCGCTCGCAATCGTCACCCAATGCAGCGTTCGCAACCTAGGGCAAAATTTTTATGAAATGTCTGTTCGTGACCATATTTGGCTATGAACTGAGGTGTTTGTGAGCCGAGGTACCATTGTATAATGAAATGCAGAATGCCCCAAAGAAGCTAGGGTAAAATTTGAACTGGCATGCTAGCAACACCAAGCGGAGGGAGGAATCTGGGGCAGAGTGGGGGAAGGGACACACTCCAGCGTGCTGCTCTCACATCCCTCCCTGTGCAGCCTGCAGCAGAATAAATCATTCAAAGCTTGGCCTATTGATTCTTCTCATTGGACAAATCCGCCTCCCTTTAACTGCAAGAAAAGCAAATCAAGCATTTTGCCTTGCAGCATTGCAGCCTCCGCCCCAAAGTTAGGCAAAGGGCATCAGCACAGACGAGCCAAGCCTGAGCAGGAGTTCTTTCTGTCACCTACATCTTTAATGTCATCTGAGGTGATGGCCTTGCCATGCCTGTCGATCGCTCCTTCAGCCACAATGATGATGTTCAGCCTTGAGCCTCGGGTTCTTGTCTGCAGAGAACAGAAGGAGTGAGGATCCACTTCAGAATGGGCTCCAGGCCTGCCTCTGAAACAGACCTGCCTTGGTTGCATTCTACCTAAAAGAGGCGGGGAGGGCCTATCACGCTCCAGATGTTGTTGGACTACAATTCCCAGCATCCCTGACCATTGGTCATGCTGGCTATTGGCTTTTCATGTCATATGCAGTGGTGGTGCTGCTTGTGAGACATATGCAAGTGCATCCTATCTTGCTTGGCAACAGATATCTATCAGTCCACAATTCCCTCAAGAACTGCTGCTATTTTGTTTAATTTACCTTTTGCACAGTCTGCAGTCAGTAAAGTGCAAATTAACATAGTACCAGCACATTGCACTATACATATCACTGCAGTTTGGGAAGTAGGAAGAGTGGAGCTTTTGCAGAGTCAACTGCAAAAGAGTGGAACTGCTTCAGACTAGGAGCTAAGACTCCAGAAACAAATTAAGCAATCTGTCTGACCCAAGGATGGGGAGCCACAGGCCAAAGGGCCAGATCCAGACCTCTGAGGTTCTCCATATGGCTGAGAGGCCTTTCTCTAGCTTCACCCATCCACTTTCCCCCAACCACTGGCTGGGTTCAGACAATGGGGCAGATGGACACATAAGCAGCATCTGTAATAGTGCACCTATCTGCTCAGGAGTATATCCAATTGAACACTGAGGGATGTGGCAGCCAGTCTTCAAATTTAGGCTACTCTATTCCAGTTACCTCAGTTAGCCTCCTGCATAAGTGATCCTCCCAGCCTTCTTCTGGTGGCGATTCTGGAATGAACACCCAGTCAGCACCACTCGCCAGGGCTGTTACAAGGGCCAGGTAACTAGGGGTAGGGAGAGAGAGGATGACAGACTGCAGGTCACAGATCTGGGGCAAAGCTAAAACTTACAGAGTGTTTGAAAAACCCAAGTTCCTTATGATACCCAGGCTTCGGTCCTACTGGGGACTGAGCCATTTGACTTGGCAGCTTCCAAAACTAAAATGTTCTGTGTCATCCCTTCCAGAGTAAACAGACAGTTGTCCAGAGTCAGACATGGTTGCTCCAAAGGGAAAGCTTTTCTGTTTTCTGTGTCACAACAGATAGATTAAGTTGGAATGAGTGCACTCAAAGCATCTGAGAAAGCCAGCAGTGCAGAGTACAGTACTGAGAGGAAGAGTATGGAGGGGAATAGACAGACACATCAAGTCCGTTTGCTGGTGGGGAATAAAGATAGGGCAAAATGAAGGAAAAAATGTACTTAGGCTATTGGGAAAATGTTTCCTAATGGCCAACGATCAGGTTGTTCCCCTCCCTCACCACATATACACAGCACACATACACTTAAAAAAAGTAATTTCAAATAATCTAACAAATTCCATAGCTCTAGTCTAACTATAGTAATTTGAAATTACAGTAGATAAATAGCAGTACTGTGAAAATATATTTGCAGTATTAACAAATACATCACGTCTAAGCAAATAATATTGAGACAACATAAAATCATACCCAGTGATATCTGGATTAGACTTATTATGGACAGTGTTATTGCAAAAGGAAATAGGTTTGATTTTCCCATAAATGTAATTTCAGATCCTCCCATAATATTATGTTAGTTCATTTGGCAATATATACTGTGTCTCATAGCTTTTTAATCTATACATCAGCTGATGGAGGGCTAGGTTTTTCCCCCATTATAAGCAATGATCATATGAGCTGTTTAACATATGCACAGCTATTGCAACTTCTTCCTCCAGTACTAAGTTCTTAAGATAACAGGATAAAACCACCAATTAGTTTGATGGAATAGCATATCCTGTTATATCCTTACTTTGTTTTAGGAATAATATGAACAAAGTTCAAATTCCTGCACATGACCAAAACATATCTACAATTTGTAATTGTCTGACTACTTTTGAATAAGAAGTTATATCATAGGAGATGTTTATCTGCATATATAAACAAGTGAGTCAGGGTGTAATTCCATTTTCACATGGACATTTGAAGAATGTTCTCATAACAAATCAATGGCCAAGTGCCAAGACCTAGATACTAGGCTGGGCTGGCCACAAAAATAAACTGCAGTTAGTTTTAGGTGAACAAGCTACAGATTTGGGTTACTATACTCCTTCCTTTTCCCCTTTAATATCAGCTGTGCAGACTTTGGACATTTCCAGTTCATTTTTTAATTAACCACAGCTTCCCCTGTTGCTTGAACCCAGAGAAACCATGGTTAATCTTAACTATGGTTATTGGGAAAAACCCATTTTCAAAACACTTTATCAAGCTGGCTTGTTTCCTATAACCATAGTTAAAATTGACCACAGTTAGGATTTGCACAACACCCTAAACCATGGCTAATCTAAAACAGATATGGAAGCTTCTATTTTCCCTCTCATGGCCAGGCTGGAAGACAGAGTGCATGAGTCTGGGCAGAAGGTAGGCTCATTCTGGCAATGCTAAACTATGATTTACTGCAAAGGGCTTGAACTTCTTGCAGTATGAGTCACGGGAAAGCTCTCGGGTCACATTTCAAGGGTGGGTGGGGCCAAAAGTGAAATGGAATGAAGCCAAAGTACTGAAGATGCCAACACATTTTAGTTGAAAGCTCTTCCTCTCAGTAATTAAGTTTCAAGAGAGCCATTTTGATTTTTTATAACTGGGGGAAAAGAACCATACAAAAGACGAGAAGCCACCCAAGAACCAGTGGCTGATGGGAAAACAGAAGGAAACATGGTCATTTGGGGAACCCTGTAGGATCACACTGGGCACACAGGTCTGAGATTGTACAACCTGGTTTAGTGTTACTTCCAAATGCAGTCAATACTGAGTCATCAAACTGTCTTTTTTTCTTACCCACAGTGACGACCCATCACCTCCAGCACAAATGTCCTTTGGTGGCTGTAAGAAAAACCAGACTGAAATGAAATGATTTGTGCACAGAAATGCAAATATCAGGGGTTATTTTTTAACAACCCTGATATACTGTTTTTTGAGACAGTTTTAAAAGAAGGTAGATATATAGCAATACATTTTGGTATAAGAATGAGTAACAGCTTCAGCTTGAGTCTATATACTGAATCTATATATTGAGTCTGAAGTAACAGCTTCAGCTTCAGTCTGTATAGGCTCACCTCAAAAGTGTTCCATTTTTTGGTTTCTTATTGTGAGTATTCTAAATCTTTTTTATTTAAACATTTGGAAATCTCATGGAAGTTTACAGAGTTAGAACCCTGCTTACAAAAAAGCAGATACTAGAAAATGTCAAATAATAAAATTAATACCGCAGCATTGAGACCAGAAGCAAGCAGTACTAAATGTAAGACAGAGTAGTTCAGTCTCTGCAGTTCTCAAGGCTTTTCATGCTTGCTTCTGGGAAGACAGGAGGCTGTGGGGGCCTCTCTCAAAAATGTTTTCAAAGCCCTGGAAGTGCTCCCAGAGGCCATAAAAGCACAGGTACTAACTTTACCATAAACATGAACTTTGCCACAAAGTCTTCTAAGATCTGTTGTTCTTTCCTATCCAGTTTCCTTTATATTTTAGGGGAAAGGGAATAAAATGCCTGGTAAAGTCTCAGATGGTGGGAGCTGGGTAGAATTCCTGTATTTTCAATGTTCTGCTTCTGAGGGGGATTCTTCATGTAGCCAAAACAGAACTGTCCATGCACAGAAGGGAGATATTACCAGGCTTTGGGAAACCCTGAGATTTGCAAGTACAAAAAATCCTTATGGGGACAATAACGAAGGAGAACTTGCCAGACAGTGGGCTCAGTAGCCATGAAATACTGAGCAGAGGAGTAGGGGAGAACTGCGGAAAATGGTTGAGGCAGCTGGGGGTAGCTGGAGTCTTGATCTGGAAACACTTCACACTGCAACCCTTTGTTACAGTGCTCAATAGTGAACTAAAATATGTTTTATATTAAAATAGTGGTGTCACCCACACACTGGGAAGACACTGGCATTCTAATGTATATAAATGAAACAAATTAATCCATTCTTTTTTGCATGCATTTGCTTCCTTTGAATCATTTCCTTTGCTCCTGCATATGAAAGGGCAAAGAACTTCTGACATTTTTCCAGTGGAAAATATCAATATTTACAATCTTAGTCTTGGAAGCTAGAAACTTGCTTCTTAACAGCAACAACAAGGGGGTGATCTGCAGGGTGCTGAATTCTGGGCCCAAACACCAGATTTCCACACTTCTGGAGTGCAATGAAGGACTTGTAGGAAACAAACAACCTTGCACAAAGCTCACAAGCTTTACCTTTGGGCAGTGGTGGTGATAGCATCCACTATCTCCATTATCCTGTGAAGAGCGGAGTCTGTGCCGATGGTCATGTCAGTACCACAGAAGTCATTATCAATTGAGCCAACCATGCCAACAATGTTCAGATAACTGGACTTCTTCGCTTCCTCTGCCGTGATGCCACCTGAAAGTGCATTGTGCAAAGACCCAATGGGATAGCAGTGGGCAGCATGACTGTATAACCCCGCAGGTTCACTCATAGCCTGACTCCGAGGAAAAGAAACATCTCAGTACTGTGCAGTTCAACTCCCTTCAGCCCCAGCCAGCTTAGCTAATCATCAAGATGCTGGGAACTGTCACCCAAAATATCTGGAGGGCATTGGAGTGCAGAAAGCTTGCCTTAGGGCGATAATATTTCAGAGCAGGGACTCAGAACCACTATGCAATGACGTTAAAAACACGGGCTGGAAACTCAGTTATACAGAAGGCACTGAGGGGAAATGTTTGATCTGCGAGCTTTTCTACCTGAGGCTGTTCGTCTGCTGCAAAACTCTCCTTTTAAGTTTTGTAGGGGAACTGAGATACCAGCACCACGCAGGGGGAGTTTATGTTGTTTTTCTGCTGCATAACCTCTAAGTGGCACTGTGGTGCAGAGCATCAGCCCGGTAACTGGAGAAAATGGCACTTTCATTTTTCACAGTTAAATGCTGCACTTGCCCTGACCTGAAACAAACAAACAAACAAAGCCTTGCTAAAAGCGCTGGTTGGACACAGCCATGAAACTGGAGGGTTGGTGTCACACCCTCCTCTTAAGAACCCATATGCATCCACAAGGATGGAATGATGAATGTATACAACAGACCTTCAGTAGAAAAGCTCTTAGAGGTGTGTCTGGCCCCATCATTGCTATTATTTCAGTGCCAGGCACATATTTTTTCCAGCTATTTTAATAGTCAATTTTAGTGGCAATCTTAATTTTAACCTGACCATACTCCTGGCTTATAGTTTTACCTTAATTTTAAATTGTTTATTTAAAAAGTTTGTTTATGATTTGTTGGATTCTGTTTCTTTACATTTTTAGATGTTATTGTTAATGTTTTATTTTTACAAATTTTAAAATGCTATGTTGTTTTAATTTGTTGTAAGCTACCCAGAGAGCCCAAATCTGGGCTAATGTATAGGCATATAAATTAAAATAATAAATAAAAATAAATTGGTATCAGGGTCTTTTGTACAACCCACTCCCTGATCCTTTTTCCAAGGGGAGATGCCATGGATTGAACCTGAGGCCCTCTGCATGAGAAGCTCGCACTCTATCACTAAGCAATGTTTGGTCAAAAACAAGGAAACAGTTTATTTCTGGAACAAACACGGGTATTTACTGGCACTTAGCTCATCCATTACCTTACATCTGTTCTTGTAACCTCCTGTCCCTTTCTCTGAATTTGTAGGACAAAACCCACCATATCTGGAGTCTCTTAGTCTATTATGTAAACAGCCTTGCAAGTTTGGCTGCCTTTCCCCAGCACCCATCTGCCCTGTTTTGCATTCACAAAGCAAAAGCTGAATGCCACCCTCTTGCCCGATGCCACACAAAAAGGCCATCGTGGAAAAAGACTCACAACACAGCAAAATATCAACTGAGCAGCATTTCATGTCAGGCCAGCCTGGGGCCAGATTTGAGGCTGCTCAGAGATATGGCTAGACATCAGATGAAAAGATCCCTTTCTGGATTATAATACGGTATGCTGGGGTCCCCAGTGCAGTACTCACAGTGCTTTGATGCCCAGAAGGGCATGACGCTCTCCCCTTCCTGTCCCCTTCAAAAAACTGTTTGCTTCAAAACCTTGGAAAAGGTCAGCCTTGATCCTTTTCTCCCTTTTCCCCTCCCAGCTTCTAACTTTGCCCCTTCTTTTAAATCCACCTCTTTAGCTCCCTGTTTCTCCCTCCTCCCCAGCCTCTTCCTTTGCTCTTTCCGCATCCCTTTGGCTTGCTGTTCCCCCTCCTGCCCAGCCTCTGCCCTCACTCTTTCCCTCCCCTGCCTCCTTCTGGCTCACTTTTGACTAGCCAGGTCCCCACAGCGGCTATACGTGAGCAGTCACATCTTCCATGGAAGCCATTTTGCACTGGTACCTGCAGCAGTTTCTCAAATTCCCGAATGCCCTTATGGGTCCAAAAAGATAGGGGGCCCTGCTCTAATGCAGGGCCAGGGATGTAGTCTTATTTGGGGAGCCGGACAAGCCATCAACTGACCCTCCATGGGCCACATGGCATCAATGCAGGATGCGATTTGGATGATCCAAGGTAGCCTTGTCTGCCCTGTGTCTTCTCTCCTTAGGTGAGGATGCCAGGCAGCTGGAGCTGAGTGAGCTGGACTCCTTCTTCACACACCACATGCAATCCAACGGTGATGGCAAGTGGGGCATAAAAAGAAGAAACTTGGGCAGCATTTACGGGCGTTACTGCAAGCAGCAACCCAGTGTGCACCTGGCTTTGTCTCTGTTGACTCCTCCCACGGGGAGAACACGAAGCCAAAGCAAAGCTCGCTGGGTTGATGCTTGCAGAAACACCAGAAAGCGCTGGCTGTCTGCACAGCGACAGACAACTGCAAGAAATCCCCTTAAGAATCCCATTACTCCCCCAAAGGAATTCCCCTGCAATTAGGCTCGCAGATTGGACCCTAAGACTCCAGAAGCTGGATAAGGAATGTGCCTGGCTTGGAGTTCCAGTTGGAGCTGTTAACATCCACGGAAATCTTGATCAAGGCATGACAACTTGTGGGGTTCCAGTCCGGGCCACTCGAACCTTGGTGCAAGCCAGTGTCCTGTCTCTAAGTCACCATGTCAGACTGGTTGAGCTGTCCCATTTCTGCTGTCTGAGCTTTGAAATAGAAGTTCTGTTATTAAATTTATATCCCATCTTTTTCCTTCCAAGGAACACCAGGAGGTTGGCATAATTCTCCCTCTCCTCCCCTCAGTCATATCCTCACAACAAGAACACTGAGGGTGGGTTGGGCTGAGAGCCTGTGACTGGCCCAAAATCACTGGCCCATGGCTAAGCAGGGACTAGACCCCAGATCGCCTGCGTCTCATCCTGCACTCCTAACCACACTGACTCTCAGGCTTGTGAAGCAGAACCCAGATTATGAACAGCTCAAAGACAGCACACAGCTGGATGAAAGTACAATCCAACCCAGCAACAAGGGCAGGGTGGGGGTCTTTGCATCTGATCAGCATTCGGCTTTTAACTTGCCTCCATCACTCCATCACTTTCCCACATGCAGCCACAATACCTGTCTTAACCAGCTCCTGCAGCAAACTGCTCCACTCTGCTCGGAAAGTGTCTGCTCCAGTCAGACTGCCGTCGCCCCCAATAACACACAAATTTGTTATTCCTCTCTTGACCAGGTTGCAAGCGGCTTTGAGGCGTCCTTCACGTGTGCGGAAGTCCTGGCACCGGGCACTTCCAATCACTGTGCCACCCTACGTGGGGACAGACCAGCATGAGCTGGGAATTGCAAGTCGACAGCATAGATCTACTTATTGTACTCCCAGCCTGCCTTCTTTCCTCTCACAAGGAAACCAATCCATTTTAGCCTCATCCCAACCTCCGAGTTGCATGAAGCTGAGAGTCTGCAACTGGCCCAAAGTCACCCAGAGAGAGTCCTGGTTGAGTGGGGACTAGAACCCAGGCCTCCCAAATCCCAGTTCAACACTCAAACCACAATGCCACACTGGCTCTGACCATGTACTTCTGCAATTAGGAAGGGAAGAGAGAAAAGTCCCTCATGCCCATCTGTTAAGCTATGATTAGAGAAGTAATAATGCATTTTGAGGTCACAGGTACCATCAGAAGACAACTGGTTTACCTGGAGCTCTGATGGAAGTCTCCCCCAAGGAGCAAACAAGTTTTATACAAGGAACTAATTTCTCACCTCTGCTGGGCATTGGGAAGGCCAAACACACCCTACAATTACAGCTTGACTTAGGGTCAGCTTCTCGTGACCAAACAAACGCCCAAATAAATACAAATTCATTTGTGGTCTATAAGATGGACTGGACTGGCTCACACGATCACAGTTAGGGAAATAAAAACCGCTCATGAACCCGAGAACCCCAAAGCAGCCAGTGCGTTGTTACCCATGGCCACACAGCACCATGGGATACCCCTTTCTCCCGTGCTCCAAAGTTGAGTTTTCAGCCTTGGAGGCCAGCCCACTCTGCTCTTTCTGCACCAGTTGCAAGCAAGTGCCAGAGGAGGGAAGGTCAGATCCTGATCCTCCCTTCTGGGGCTGAAGTTCTCCCTCTGATCTTGGAGGGCAGAAAAACTGCCTTGTGGCAAGTCAGACAATTCATCCACCTCCGGTTCAGGGCTGTCTCATCTGAACTGTCAGCATCCCTCCAGGAGTTGCTCTCAGCCCCAGCTGGAAGTCTTGTAAAATGATATTAGTCTCTCTGAGAAAATCAGTATTAGAAATGCAGGCCTTGAAATCAATTCCATTCAGAGCAAAATGTCTTCCATGATCACCAAAATCCATTTGCTGGAGCCTGAGGTGTGCCCCACAGTGCTCATGAATTTTGTTCCGTCACCCATCAACGGGTCTGGGTAAGAACATGATACATTTAGGTGGTATGTGACCCACAGAAAAAGGGCCAGAAAAAGCCTCCTAGAGGGAGGCTGGGATAGACAGGCCAGGATCCTTTACAATTCTTGTTGTTGAACTTCAAAGAGTGTCCAGTCACTCCCCAATGCGCGCATAGCTGCCAGCAAGGGTCAGCTCCAATTTCAGGTTATTTTGAGTCTCAAGACATTCATTGTGACCCTGGTTGCAGCAGTATCATTACACTTAAGACACATGACCCTGCCGGTGGCCCCAACTGATGAAAAGGTCAAGCTGTTGCAACAGGGTCCTCCCTGACAGCAGCCCTCCTTCAAACCACCAGTGACCTTCTGTGTTACAACCGACTGGAGGAGGTAAGGACATTCTTCAGGCACAGAGAATCATAGATTTTAAAACAGGGCTGACAGTTGTGGTATTTTCAGAGATTTCTTGTTTAGAATGCAAGAAGAGCCAGAAGTGGACCACAATCCGTTGAAGTCCAACCTTCTCTTCCTGCAGTGGCCAAAAAGCTGCCCACGGAAAGCCCCCAAAGAACATGAGCATCACAGTATAAAGGGATACTATTTCCCCCAAAATGCCTCCTGCAGTTGCCTGGATAGTTATTGTAAGAAATTTTTCAAAGAACAAGCTGGTGTCCCTGCCCCAAAGCAAGCTTACTTGAGAATAGACTTCCCAGGTAACTGATCCATGCGGCAAGCTAGTGCACACCTGGCAGGTAAATTTGCTTACACCTAAACAGGTTCATTTGCCCTTCAATGTGCCTCGCACCTCGTTCCTCCACAATTGTAGTGCAGATGCACAAGCAGCAGCCCATGAATTAAGGATAATTGGCTGCAGCAGTGGACACATTAAAACATAGTAAGACCATGAAATGCAAGGGTGTAAAAACAAGGAAAGTGTCGGCTTCCTCCACTCTCATAGGAAGACATCCTCCTCCTCCCTGTAGCCTCCCACAGAGGCCCCCCACACCTCTCTAGCACAGATTTAGGGAGCCTATCAGGGGTGCGAAGGGGAAATGTGTTGGACTTGTGGTTCTCTCCCACTGGCAGGACAACACCATGGAATGCAACCCATATAGAAGACAGATGCTGCAGCATCACTCTGGCTGGACTTCCACAGTTGCAGGACTGGCATTTCCTGGGGTGGAGAGAAGAGTTCTCAAGCCTCGCACAAGGCAAAGTCACAGGGGGCCACGTCCACAGGAGTGACTTACCAGTTGCAGCATCATAGACACGCTCTCCCATGTCGCCTCCTTAATATTGTCGCCACCATCCACAAGCCCTTGGTAGCCCTGCGGAAAGCAGGAGGAGGAGATGCAGAAGAAGTTAATGGAAGAGCAGCAGTTGAAGCCCTCTCTGTTCAAGAGCCAGCTACTACGAACTACACAATGGTTACGTTTGCAGTGGAGCAATGCGCGAAATAAGACGTAATCCAATTGTACAAAGTGCCACATTTGCCCCGGGAATGCACATCTCAGGATACTTCCAGCTCTTTTCATGACATGGGACATTGAACAGGAAGGGCATTAGGGCAGCTGGAGTGGCACTACCTGTGCCACCCCTGCTAGCTGGTCTGGTCCAGCAGCACTAAGCACTCGGACAGAGCCAACCCAATGCTGTGGACAATTTCCACGTGGCCACTCTACAAGCTACCTTGCCCTTAAGAGGAGTGAATTGATCTATGGGGAAGTCAAGGACCAAGCCTTCTGCAGACACAGCTCTGCCACTAAGCTATGGGGCAGGTCATTCGGCTGCAGTCCATCTACCCCATATGGCAACACTGCAGTCTCTCTGAGCATGGATATAGCACTTGGGTGCTCCAGAGTGGGTAGCTTATAGTACCCCCAATCCAAAGGCATTACACAGCTGTGCTCCATTATTTCTCTCCATAATGACTTTTTTTGGTATGAGGAAAGTGTGGAAGAAGTGATGGGAAACATGGGAGGGTCCCAAATGGAAGATGACGATGTAAAATCACTGGTATGATTTAAGCCCGGTCTTGAAGGGCCTCATGTTGAAATACGGAAACACCCACACACTGTGATACAAACCTACTGTGCAAGCAACAAGGTTTGCACAATGCAAAGAAGGTTTCTTCTGAGACAAAATGAGCAGGGATGGAGGGTTTGTCTGGGATGGAACACTGCCAGCCTGGATCAGAGCTTGCAATTCTAAGCTTTGGTCTATACATGTAGAACAGAGGCGACAACGAGATAGCAATATGGACTGTGCCATCTCAAATGGAAGGAAGGTTGGCAGATTTTTAAACACTCCCTTGCATTTAAGAAAGACAACACTCCTCCCTGCAAGTAGAACCTGGTACTGGAAGAGGCTGAGCCCTCCTTTCTGGGACAATTGAAGAGAGATCTGGTTCTCATGATGCTACAAGTCACCATGGATAAACAGCCATAATGGGCCATTACATCATCTGAACCCAGAATCGTTTCTGCAGGGTAGCTTGTTTTTCATAAACAAGCCACCATGAAAACCAGTGGCTTGTTCTGGGGTTGTTTGACCCACAATGGGTCATTATGTTGTTCAAACTTGGCTGGGTGTTTTCTTGCGTATTGCTATTAACAGCTATGGGGGCTCTTGGCAAAAGTGGCAACCCTGACCACTGCTTGCTTTGGCAAACTTGCCAGTGATTATCTTTCCACTGATGCCCCAATGGCATGTTAGAAGCAGTGCCACTCATTAATTGGCTTTTTTATTTTTCTGAAACTTCAAAAAAGTGCAACTGGGGTTGTAATTTTTCAGCTCCTTGAAAAAAGCTCCTAATTTTCCCTTTACAAATTTTATTTATTTTATTTATAGTCCTCCTTTTTTTCTTACAAGGAACTCATAATTCCCCTTTTCCTTTTTGTCAGTCCCTTGCAGGTATGTACTTTCTTCAGCCCCTGCTGTTTTCATTGGTTGGTCCTTATGGCTATCCAATACAATGTAAAGACTTCACATTGGCTGATTTGCACACAGTTGGCAGGAACCAAGTGCCTAGTTATGAATGGAAAGGGACAGGTAAAGGCCAAAAAAAAGCAGAGGGGAAAGGTGCACCAAAAATAGATGGTGTCACCCCCTTGGCAATGTAGTCTTCTTGAGTTTAAAGTGTTGAACTGGCAGATCTCAGTGCCCTCCATTTTTTCAACCCTCCCCAACTATGCAGCTACTTCAGAAAACAGAGGTATTAACTCCTTGTCCCTTTTTGAAGCAGTTACTGCAGCTATGCACATTTTCTCTCCATGTACTTCCCAGATATTCAATTTACACATTCTTTTAGAACTGCAGCAGTTCGTGCACTGAAAAGGAGTCCTATAAAGGATGGGGAAGGTAATATTGACCTTTTCTGGAGCTGCTGAACTGAGGAAGTGCTGAAAAGGTAGAAGGTACTGAGAACCACCAGTTCAACAATTAAAACTGAGAGGATTATATTGATAATTGGGTGAGGTAGCTACCACTCCCTTTTGGCATACTTTGCCTCCCCATTTGCCTCCCCATTTATTGGTGCTTTCCAGTTGACAGCTAGGCAAATGGCAGCCGGCAACTGTGCATACATTTCCCTCTTTGCAGCCTCGCCTTGTCTTCCCTTTGGCAGCCAAAACAGACAAGGGAATTGACCGGGCAAGACTACACCTATCAAGACAGCTCTGAGTCTGCTCATGTGCCCCTGTGGAAGTCTGAAAAAATACTAATTTTAATTTTCAGGAACTGATTTTTTTAAAGCTCCAATTATACTTTTGTGGTTTCATTAAAAATATGGCAGTAAATGAAAAAGTATCACATTCAGGGCGGGGAAGCGAGGGGAAAACAAGATGGCTGTCCTGCGAAGGACACTGGGATACCAGCTGAAGGACTGAGGAGGAGGAGGAGGAGGAGGAGGAGGAGAGAGAACAGTGTTCCAGTGTCTGGCCTTATTCAGTGTACAACTGAGTTGTTGGCTGGCTTACCCTGATATACAAGCCCATGCAGAGAGAAAGAGAAAACACACACAATGTGTGTGCCTGCTATTCACATGCAGGCAGTTTTGCATGAGGAAAAGTATTCAGAAACAGCATAGCTGCACCCCCACTGCCTGAAGTGGTTTGGTCTACTCTGCTGCCTCAGGGACATGCATTGCCTGAGACTTGAGCTCACAGATAGGGAACATGTGGCTCTCCAGAGACTCTTGGAGTACACTACTGGTGGAAGCTGTAGTCCAACGAAGTCTGGAGGACCACCCATTTCCCACCTCTGGCTTAGGTGCAATTCCTACATGAGCAAAAATTGAACCCATCAGGGAAAGCCAACCTCACGGCCATCTTGATTGCCACTTTTCAGTAAAAAGGTAGGATGCAAACCAAATCCATGAACAATACCTCATGAACAAAGAAGACCTTGGCACCAGTGTAGATCCCCACTCGGACGACTGCCCGGACAGCTGCATTCATGCCTGTTCAGAGCAAAGGGAGAGTTGAAGTCACACAGATGTCCACAATCACAAGTGAGAAATAGCACTGGCAGCAACAAGAACTCCTCCAGCTCGCAACATGACCAAAGACTTTCTCTGGGCTTCAGCTTGCCGCATGTTGATGGAGACATGTGGGACTTCCAGATGAGGCTTTTGTTGCATATTCACCTGGCCTCAAACACAGGATCTTTCGGAGGGGTCCAGATGTCCTCATCTCTTGTAAATAACCCTGCTAGGATTTCCTCCTCCTACTTCTTCCATCTGCTTGCTTCCCACAAACAATCCATTAATGATAGAAGGATGGAATAGCTGGACAACACCTTTCGACTGGCTATTTATTTATATATTTATCTGAAGTGTGTATCTGCCATTCTTTCTCAGACACTCTCAGAATGGTGTGCAAACATTTAAAACAGCATAAAACATAGAACCATAACCATATTATATGATTATATTTTATAAGCAGAAAATAACAACAGCAGTGTTGAGAGCTGCCTGTCTGGAAATGCCTGGGCACATAACGGAAAAAGCTGTAGGCGGATGAACAAGAACCCTCGGTGGATAATTTTACAGAATCAGAGAGGTGGAGGAGGCCTTGGATACCATCTGCGCCAGCCCTGGAGGCCATCAACACAGGAGGGCCTTTCTGGCAGGAACATGGAGTGAGCAGGTATATGAAAAACTGGTCTCACGCTTCAGACCACCTTGGCCACCTATCACCCGTTTCTGCAATTCCCCTCCCCCATCCTTCCCATTTCTTTTGTTGCCATGTAAATGGACAGCGCCACACAGGAACAGAGAAACAAAGAGGTGCTGGACCATTCTTAGGTTGCCCCTTTCAAGCGCTCTGCAGGCCAGATGACATCTGTAGGCAGGGGTACCCTTCCCTTCTTTGTCCTTCCATTTTGCCCTTCCCTGAGAGAGAGAGGGGGTGCATGGATTGCCTTTCTCTGGCCAAGTCCCTGGCTTGGGATGGAATCCAAGTGCCAAAGGACTTGGCCAGCACTGAGAAGAGAAGCCACTCCTCCCAGCATAGCCACTAGCTGCCCACATCCCCAGCATGATCTCCAACCTGAAACTGGAGACAGCAATGGGGATTTCCATGTGTGCTGCTCTTCCTCTCAACAACGATTCTTCCAGAGAGCAGGGTTTGGTGGCTAAGCCCCACCTGCTGGAAAACCCAAGGAGGCTTTGCCAACCAGGTGCAAAGCACTTGTAGGGAAGTTTTGGCTCTTGTGCCAGAAGTTCTGCAGCCACGGCCTAGAGCAACACACAGCCCTGAACCCCAGAAGCTGCTATTTGAGCGCTACACGTGGGGTGACAACTCGTGGAGTATTACTCCACCACCATATCTCTTCTAGCACTCTCCCTTATTTGCCTAGCGCCTGCTTGCTTTGAAAAAGACAAAGCTGAGTTTGTATCCAGGCTACAGAATCGAAGCCCTGCTGGTGTGTGATTCTGCATCCAGTAAGGGATAGCGGTCCTCCTTCCTGAATTTCCAAACATTAAAAAGGTCTCATTAGATGTGGACTTCCATGTGTAACAACTGCACATATAATGAATGGAGGGAGGAAGTGATTGGTGATCTGGAAAGACTCAGATGTTACTTGACTCCATTTATGCACAGGTGCTTTGCACACAAAAGGAGGGAGGTCTGCATGCCTTCCAGGAATGCAGCCTGAGATGGATCTGCTGGGGGTTCATTGATGGGATCTTATGTCCAGGGCAAGGTAAAAACAAACAGCTGGAAGGGACCAGTAAGGCCAAGGGATCCACAGCCCTGCTGGGTGTAGGGCTCCAAGTTGCAAGTGTTATGGATCACCTGTGACTGTGACCACTCAGAAATGTTAAGACGTTTTGGACAAAATCTGGTAAGGAGAGTAGGCAAAGATGCACCATTTCAAAATCTGCTTTTCCCAGACCTCAAGAGAGTAAATGTCTATTGCCTTTAAGGTCTAGAAAACATTGATGCTCTTAAAAAAAATTAAAAAGAGGTATCTTAAGCAAGCAAGCAAAGTTAATGAAAAGGGTCATGACAGCCATTTCAAAAATATTTCCAGATGTATCTGAAGACCTGCATCTTCAGTTTCATGCCCATGTCACTTTTCCAAAATTAGATGTTTGCTTATATCATGCCTGCTTCAGTCCAGACCTCCAACCACTGGGCTTTCCGGGCTGATTTCTCTGAGCAGAATGTGATACTCACCAAACCATTCCAAATTCACATTGGATCTATCTTGGCTAGTCTGGCCTTTAGCTGCTATACCATGCTAACTCATCAAGACTCTATGCATGAAACATTTCAGACCATTGACATAAATGTTCGTGGTGGCTACAGCCCATGCTGAATGTGGGCTTGTGATGACCAGGTCATTCTGCACCCAGACTTGCAGGTCCCCCATATACTTGGCCTCCACCCTCACATGATTTGCACATGTTATTTTTGAAATGCTGACATTTAAGAAGTGCCTGAGGCGCCTTCTGCTAGGCCACTGTGCTTGCTGGCTCCCAAATATACCCCACGAGAAGGGATGTAATCCAATGCTGCTGCACAGCCAAATATCCTCTCCAGTCATGTGAGTTTTACAGGGTGGGCCTATGAACATAGCAGCTACTGTGGCTGCTTTGGAAAATATGCTACAGGAGAGCGGAGGAGGAAGAGGAGGAGGCAGAGGCAAAATGACCTTCACTTTAAATCAGTCTTATATAATTCACCAGAAGGCACCAAACTAGTTTTCAGTGTATTCATTCCCTTGCATCTCCAGCGTCTGAAGGAATACAGGGGAGACTTCTAATTCATCTCCAGGAACTCTTTTTCATTCCGGAAAAGCTTCCAGAAAAGATGCAGGAAGCCTGGTCCACAGTGCACAAGTGATAAAATGAGCACTACCTCATCATCGATTGCAAAGAGGGAAAGAGACTCTCCACTACCTCCTCCATGATTAACGACTCCTAATAATTAATTAATTACACTGTTCTACAAATAAATCAGGAGTGGGGAAATTATGGTCTGTCAATAAAACACTGTTGCGCGCTGCATAGGGCTATGTATTTGAATCAGTCCAACAGATAGATCAGTCAATTAAGGCCACAAGTGATGAATTAGTGGGATCTAATTTTGACAGGCAAGAGCACCTTAAAATTGACATGGCTGAAACTTAACAGAACTCTTTTTAAAAGTTAGTTTGGTTGAATGAGTTCTGAAACAGGGAATGGAAAAAAGATCCCAAGGATGGCCTTTTCCTTAAATAATGAGTTGTAACTTTAAATTATTAAGTTAACACTTAATGTACTGTTTCTCTTATTCATATGTTCGGCAATGCCCAATTGCTCCTTCCTTTTATGATAGAAAGCTTTTTAATTTTTTTAATATTCAGTGAAATACATAATCTTCTTAACTGTCTACCTGTCTCTTGGAATTTAATGCAAGGTCAATGCAAATAGACTTTCTGAGACCCTTTGACAACTAAAAACTCATATTACAACATTGAAAGAATAATTAGCTACCTGCAGTAACATAATGGGTAGTGGATTTAATGAATCTTTCAATTTATAGCATAATTAATGAATGGACACCATATAGATATGTGGGCTGCTTTGCTTGAAGTTTATGCCTGCCTTTACCAATAACTTGCCACATGTAAAATCTACAAGGATATATAATACTTAGGTGTGTTATAAAAATACTAACTTTTATATACAAAAACGGTAACGTTTTATTTGAATCTGTGCATTTCTCCCCTTCTCTGTCATTGCTTACGTTTCGTTTTGAAACCTTCAATAAAAATAAAGTTTAAAAGTTACGTCTATTCCTCTAAACACATCTGCTACATGGCACATTCACCAGCTGCAGTTTGCATGAAGATCTGTTCAGCCTAATGAACTTAGCGGGGCAGAAGCAACTGGACAACCAAAGCCCTTGGATGGTCACACCCACTGGGACTGCTTTTGCCATCAGCAATTCAAGCCACACAGGCACACAAAAACTTTTAGAGCAGCAACCAGGTCAACTTACCCTGGGCATCTCCTCCAGATGTCAATACAGCAATGGCTTTGCCAATCCCCATTGTGTCAGAATGCTCATGTCTTACCACCGTTTGCGACATTCTCAGTGCTGGAAAGGCAACAACAATTTCTTAGAGTTTGATGGAAAAACAGTCCTTGATCTTAAATGCCTCCTGGTCCCCCTCTGCAGGGCTCACACTGCCTGCAAGGTCCTGAGTGTTCCCCGTAGCCCCCTGCTGTTGCCTTTAAAACACAACACTCCGCCTACTCTCCAATACATAAGCAAAAATGTCACGTTGTAAATGATCTTTGATGCAGTGTCAGCCATACTTAATCCTAAAGGGCACATGGCCAGCTGTCATGAGTACCAATAGAGCAGTAGAAAATTCAGGTCAGTAGCTGTGCAGTTGTCCCTCTCTGCCATTATTAAATGCTTTCTCTCTAGGCCTCCATCACATCTACTGTGTTGAGGGACTTCTGGAGAAAGTATATGCAGGAGGGTTTCCTCTAAAGTAGTCCTGAAGCCCAGGCAGGTCACTATAAGGAGAGAGGAACCCACATCTGGAGCCCCAAATCCCAGGGGGGTGGGCACAGATTTTCATCTGGAGCTGTAATTCAAGGTCCCTACTCCTGAATTAAAGCAATAAACTTCATTCCAGTAACACAAACATGGAGACAGTTTTCCACAACTGAGTGCCACAATAGAATAGAGACAACTTCCTTGTGTCAGCCACATAATTTAACAATGGTACTTGCAGGGGGGTTTCCTCAAAAACAGTCTTGAAGACCAGGCAGGTTGATATGCGATAAAACCTCTGATATTTGGGGCACAAGTCATTTAGGATTATCACATGATGGGGTGCAATTTTTTATCCAATTCCCGTGCACATCACTACTTTGTGGAAAGTGCAAGCCCTTTGGATCTTGTGTTCTCTGTACATAAGGTTTTCAAGAGCAATCCTATGCAGGTTTAGAAAGAAGGAAGCCCTACAATTCTCAACATGAAAAAAATATTTCTAGAGGTGTAGCTGTACGAAGTCTGTTCAAGCAAACACTGGATCTTACTGCACTTTAAAGATGCCTTTATGATGCCATAAACTTGGCATTACCTATGAGCTTTAACTGAATCAGCACAGAATTTACAGTAAAGCTAAATAAGCATAAAGTTAAGTATTTGGATCAGTGTTGCAAAATCAATAGAAGATGCCAAGACATCTACTCAAAAGTAAACTCCACTTCAGAGGGACTGACTTCCAGTTAAGTGTACAAAAGCCCTGATGTCTTATTTATAAAATTATAATTTAAGAGACTACAGGGAGGGTTTATTTTCTTTTTAGAAAATTAGAAAAACAACAAAAATGTTCCTTATGAATTTATATAGAAGATGCAGCGATTTGGTTAAACTATGGAATTTGCTGCCCAAGGAAGTGGTGATGGCCACTAATGTGCATGGTTTTAAATAGGGATTGGACAGATTCATGAGGCAGGAGGCTATGTGCTGACTCCTTCACCAAAGGTGGCATGACCGCACACACCAGTTGCTGAGCCTGGGCAGGCGGAGGTCTTGCAGTCAATCCTGCTCGAGGGATCCTGCGGCCAGCCAACTTGGCCACCATATATTTGCTATGGAGTGCTAGACTAGATGGATCTTTCGTCTGATCCAGCATGGCTTTTCATATATTCTTATGATTTTTGAGTCTTTGTTCATGCAAAGTTAAATTATACTTGCTTATAGAAAAAAGATATGTTTTTAAAAACTATGCCTACATAGTGTGGAAGTATGTGCCTCCAGAATCACACCCAGAATGTCAAGTGTAATCGGAACCTCCAACATCTGTCAGAGACCTAAAGGTATAGTCTTTAGGCTGTGCTCCAATTTGTTCAGTGTGCAATCTTCATTTTGAGCCCAAGTCCAAACTGCAGACCTGAGAGCCACAGGCCTGGCCTGATTTTTTTTCTGCAACTTCCAACCTCATCCACCCCTGCTTTTTGTATAATCTAGCCTAATTTGGTGTCCTCCAGATGTTTTTGGACTACTACCTCCACCAAGACCAACACTAGTGAAGAATATTGGGGTGTGTGGTCCCTCTAAAGTACACCTGGTTGCATAAGGCTCTCCTTGCCTGATGAATTGCTCTTAAACGCAAAAGCTTGAGTGGCATTTCGGTTTGTCCTAATAAAATATTTGCCAAATTACATGTATTAGTTTTTAAAAATGACTTTTATATATCACCTGGAGAACAGGAACTTCACATACCCTCAATTTTTATAATATAAAGTTGCATTCTTCTCAGGTATTTTAATTTTCCATGGAAACATTTTCTCCTCTATATTTATATTCAGTGAATGGAACCATGAATACAGGTGGCAAGGTCTCAGCTAGTTTGCCTTTCCATAGGTGCATTAAACCTGTAACAGGAACTTATCCACAGATTACCAAACAGAAAGTGGTATGAATGCTTATGTTCTGGGACGACAGGCTTGGCAGGTCGGATGTATCCCGTAGGCCTTCTCTTGTTCAATTCATCTTCAGAGGATGGGCTGATGAGAGTCAGTCCAAAGCATCTTGAGGGCACTAGGCTGAGGGATGGGGATTTAGCCCAAGTATACAATACAGATTGTCTAGGTAGACGAAAACATGCCTTTCAACATACAGGCTCATTCTGGAGTAATCACAGATTCACTTCTCATTTTATTATGCACACTAGCAGACCAGGTAGCAAAATGTGGCTTCCAGTATATCTGGTGGATGTCCAAGTTATGTTTCAGATTTCCAGCAGAAGCAAGTTTCTAGCTTTCATAATTGTAGCATTAAGTGACAAAGACAATGACTTAAAAGATCCAAAAATAGAGGCAAACTGGGATAGAATTCCAAGTGGTGAAGATGAAATAGTGTTTCTTCTTCAATATTCTCTGCCACCACTCCCACCTTGTGCCATAAACAAACTCTCCAGCTTGCAGCTATTGAGCCAATATTCTTGATTGGTACTATATTTTTCATACATAGCCTAATGCAGGTATAAGCAGGATGCTTTGAATAAATCAACAGAACTTCTGCTGATGTTCAACAAACTCCGTTTCTTACAGATCAAATACTATTTGCATAACTGGTGTATCATTTTCATAACCTGGAATTACATAACATCCGACTTCCTGGACTGCAAAATTATGATTGTTGGCTGTTTTCATACCTTCAGCGCTACATAGAAGGTGCCTCTTCTTCCAACCATTCTTGGCTGGAATGCAGTGTGATTTATATGGTTTCACTGGCACAAGTCAAGGGTGCACAAACTTTTTAGTTCCAAGGGCCAAAAGTCTTGTGGTGGAGGGTGATGCTGGCTCAGGGGCTGGGGGGCCACACAAATACTCACAAATGGGCATATCCCCTGATCCTTATTCAGATCAACTCTTTCCTTGCAGCTACCTCAGCTTGTATGAGGTGTGCTGGGGGAGAGGCAGCCAGCAGATGAGGGCACACTTAAGGCCTTGAGAAATACATGCAACCTGCAGTTTCTGCACTCCAAGGGTACATGTGTGACAACATTGTGCACTACAGAGTTAAGTCCCAGTGTGATCACAAGAAATATTCCAAGTACTTCTTTTGCACCTTTTGGCCCAAAGTACATTTACCCTGCTCCCAGGTCTTAATTCTGCCACTTTGCACACAGTCTTCCTTTATCTGGTGCCCTTCGGATGTGCTGGAATACAACTCACATCATCCTCAGCTAGCATGTCACTTCAACACATCCAGAGGGCCCCAGGCAAGAGGGGCTGCACCCTCTTCTAGGAAATGTGCAAAATCTAGGTATGGGTTTGGAGAAATGTTATGAATAGATGAGTGCAAAGTCACTGGCTCAGTGACTTGCTGCCCTCCCATGCATTAAATGGATGGGAAATGCTGCTGCCATCTGCTGGCAAAGTGAGCTCCTAACTGGCCCTATTGACTAGGAATTCCCAAAACAATCTCCAGGGCATGCAGGTGCCTCACAAGAAGCATCACTTGAACTAAAGCCAGTATTAGTTGTATCCACTGCTCTATATTACAAGTTAACATAGCAGTATATAGACCTGCTGGGCAAGTTCCATCATGCCAAGAGAGGAAATAAAGATGCGCTGGCATTCCCTGATATAGCCAATCCTACAAGCATAGTATGAGGGAAGACTGCAGAAAGGCTGTGTGGTGTAGTGGCTAAGAATGAAAGACTGGATGATCTGGGTACTAGTCCTCACTCAGCCCTGGAGCCAACTGGGTGACCTTGGGCCAGTCACAGACCCTCAGCCCAACCTACCTCACAGGACTGTTGTGGGGATAAGGAGAGCAGGAGGAGATGCCTTGAATTCCTTGGAAGGAAAAAATGTTACTATAATAAATAGTAAATTTCAAAGGGAATGCAGTCATCAAGGCAACCTCCTTAGGCAGATCCCCAAGGAGAGTCCCAAAAATTCAGGCATTGATCCATATTAACAAACATGTTCTGTTGGCTTTGTTCTCTACCAGATGTTTTATTAAGCTACTGAGTATTAATTGCTCAATCAAGACTATGTCCTCCAAATGTGTTGCATCCTAACACAGGAACAATATACTGATGGAAAAATTCATCCCCACTAGCAACTGCAACCCTTGCAGCAGTGCAGCTCAGAGGGAAACAGGGAAGGCTGAGAAGCGATGACAGCGGATGCTCTCAACATCCCTGCTATTAATGAAGGGCCGGTGCTAGGGCCATGTGAGTCCCTGCTCCATGAATCACCCCAAAAGCTTAGTTTTACCCCTGAACCTTGACTAACTTGAGCAAAACAGACAGCAGGATGCAGAGGCAGCATTAACTGGGCTACTCTGCAAGTGCAAGGAAGATACTTACTCTGTTTCAGGAGCAGCCTGAGAAATATACGAGGGGTCTTCAAAAAGTTTCCACACTTTTTAAACTCTATTAAGACTTTCAAAAACAAATTACATCACTTGTCTACATAGTCACCTGCCTTTGCGATGCATTTTTCCCAGCGTCGTACCAACTTTTTAATGACATTAGCATATATATTTATAAAATATAAAAGTGTAGAGACTTTTTGAAGGCCCCTCGTATATGCATCCTTTCCACAATGTAAAGCATGCCTTCAATTTTCAATGGAGAACACACCTGTGCCATCCAAGATGGCACCAGTGTAGAAAACACATTACCTCAACATATCAATCTAATCATTTGCAGTTCACAGTTGCAAAAATATGTGCAACTTTCTATATTTTTAAACTCAGAAAGCCAGGAAGTAATTAAAAATAACTCTATATAAGGGACAGATGTGCAGAAAAAAATGCGTTTGCTTCAATGCCTGGATTGCACTTTTTATAGCCAGGTTGTGAAGGATTGCTCAACTGGCTGTGTGTGGCATGCGATATTCCCTGGCAGGCAACCAAGATTTCAAAGCAGCCATTTTTTCTCCCCAATCTTCAATGTGCCTCAAATTATCACTGTGGGGATTTAATTCTATTTCTATGCCACCCCGTAACCTGAGGAGTCTCTGGGAGGCTTACAATACCAGAACACAAACATGCCAGTACTTTTGGTAGGCCTGTCAGTTTTGTGAACTTTGGCTACTTTTATGGACCTTTTCATGCGAGAAATATGGTTCATCTTGTCACAACTGTTGGTTTTTCCTCTCTTGTCCTCCCTTAGGCATTATCTTCTTACCGACACCAGCCTGAAATTGTAAAGTAACTTGTGATATATTCGTGCAACCTTCCCCAACCTTTGCTCCCTCCAGATGTATTGAGCATCAACTTGCAGCAGCCTCAGTTAGCGTGCCCTGCGCTCAGGGATGCAGCCAGTTGTAGCCCAAAACACCTGGTGGGCACAAGGCTGTGGAAAAGCAGAGTAAGTGATGTTGTAACTCACCTTTTAAAACTCAGGTTTGACTGGGCTGATGTACAGGCTTAGCACAATCCCTGTACTGAGTCAGCATTCCCATTCAACATATTGGCTCTCTTGAAGCCATTACAAGACCAAACTGGTAAAGTTCAGTTTGTCAAGAGCAGCAGAAGCCCTGCCTGAAGAGCACTGTATGATGTATACTGCATAGCTTGCCCAAGTTTGCACACTAAATGTGTAATTGCTGTACGAAACTTTTTTAGTGCCAGGAAGGCAGGCTGGGAATGATGGCCATCAGGCTGGAATAAACCTTAATCAATGCTGCTCTCATGTTCACTCCAGAGCAAGCACTCTCTCCTAGTACAACTCACTTGTGCTTGCCCCCATGCCCTTCAGTGACAGGCATGTATTTGTGAGGAAGGGCAGGTGCCTCTACAGGATCCTTGCAGAAGTGGTGGACACACAGAGAAGAGCAGCAATAGAGGGCTAAGATGCATGCTTTCTGTATCTAGAGTCAACGGTTAAATCCTTGGAATTTCCCCTGGCAACACTGGCTCAAACCACTCTCTGCTCTGACAGTGCGGCTGGACACAGAGGTCTGCCTCTGTTGAAGATGCCTCTGTGCTTCCTTTCTTCTTCAAGATATCTCAAACAATAGAGTAGAGTGTGCAAGTAGATGCTCTTCAGATGTTCTGGGGTACTACTGCCATAAGCCCCAGCCAGCATGGCCAATGGACAAGGATTATGGAAGGTCTGGAGAGCATCTACCCCTGCAAGAAAAGGCTCAGTAGGAAGAGAGACCTGGCTATATCATCTTCAAAAAAGCAGATAATGGATAATGTGAATAGAGTGAATGGAGCATGGCTTAAGCAATATGATCAAAATCCTGGACGATGACAATCTTTTAAAGAGAAGCTGTCAGATGCAGTCTATATTGGCAGCTCTGGTATAACCCACTCTATCAGCAAATGCCATTCATATAAATTGGACTGCACCCCTCCACAGTCTCCTCTGAAGAGAGGTGGGGACCATGGCTTCACCCTGATAATGGAACTCTTTCAGAAAGAGAGAGGTTTGCAGTCTGATTCCAGAGAAGATGAACTCATATACAAGATTTCAAATTCACACAGAATGTTAGTGTTCAGTTTTTATATTTTTTTTGGTAACGGAACAGAAAATGGCACTAACTGAATTCATCCACTACCACTTTGGCTGTTTCATTGTCTTCTGACCATGAACCTGGCATTACATTCCTGTTTTAATTAGCTCACACAGCTACTATTTGCATGCAGAAAGCAACAGAGATCCTTTTGTGAATTTTAAACAGATTAAGGGGGATACTAAGGCACGGAAAACAGTCTGCTGTACCAGTAGAAAAAAATCATACCTTCTCTGTTCGTCTACTAATCTCCAAATACTTGCCATGCAGCATTCTCACATATAGAACCACACTTATATCAGGTTGCATGCTCTCTTCTCTAGCCTTAATTACAGGGCATACCGTGGCACTTTTCATCTACCTGGAAAACCTATAATCCCACTGAAGCTGTCATGAACACTTCAAGATTTTTTCCTTCACTAGCCTAGAATATATTAAAATAGGTTTCTTCTTTCAGCCTCCATCCGATATGTGAGGTAAAACAACTAAATAGCCCAAATCTACTTAGTATTCTTCTTGACTGAACAGGGATTTGAAGCAGGCTGGTTCTGCCTCCAAATGGACACACCTCAGAAGCTATCCATAGCCTTCTACCCCACCCCAAGGTACATTTGTTTAATTTGCATGATAAAAACAACAGGAAGCTACACCAACCTGATCTCTCCTCTTTTTCTTCAGAGAATGAATAGAAAGTAAAGAAGAAGATAACTGCTGCAAATGTAAGTGAAACTGAAATGAAAAGATTGGACCCTACCACAGAAAGGTCCAGCAGAGCCCACATAACCAGAAAGTGTGGGCTTTCCTGTAGGATATTTATAGATGTTATATCTGGTCTCCAGACAGCTGCCTCAGCTATACCCCTGTCTTATTGGTGGATATAAGCGTTGTGGCCTTTCATTGAAAATGTCGCAGTCATGTTGGCTTGCAAGTGCAAGTCACTTTAGACATTCCAATTCACAATTGCAGGATCACTTCTTTTTACCCCAGGAATATTGTTTACATTGGTGCCGCCACACAGAATATACAAGATTCCTCAGCATAATAGTCTACAGGGACAGCTGTGTTAGCCTAGCTGCAGCAAAAATAACAGAGACCTTTGTGGAACCTTAATGACTAACACATTTATTATAGCACTAAGTTTTACAGTATACATATACATTTACAAAAAGTTTACGCCATAATAAATTTGTTAGGTTTTGGTTGTTTTGCCAGGTATCTTTTGTGTTAATTATGAAAAGCTAATTAATATAAGTCAGTGCAGATATACTGAACCAGCTGTAATCCCTCAAGCTGGCAACATACAGAAATAAAGCTGTTCTGAAATACAGACCTAATGTTAGCAACAAAACAATTTTTGTGTTTGCAAAACTGAGCCTTGAGAACACAAAATAGTGAGGTTTCCTTTCCATGTTAAAAGGCACACGTCCCAGTTAGATGAAAGAATCTCTCACAGATGAAGCACTATATCTAATTATTTGGTGATAAAGTGTCACAGAAAAGACAGGATACATGCATGTAAAGGTTATAATGGAGAGCATAATTCTTGCATTAAGAGGAGAAAATGGAAAGCCACATGCTTCTGGCTTCAGGACAATCTTAATTTCCTCTAATCACAAACAAGTCAAGTCTCATTTAGACATTTCTTCTCTCTTCCCCAACCTCCATCTTCCTCCATTCATTCATACCCTCATGTTTGTTCGGCGATTACCTTCATATTCGCTTCTCAGCTCACCATTACCCCATGAGGTATTGACAATGACTGGGTTCAGTGATCATGCTCCACTGCCTATTAAGGAGCTGAATGTGGGCTTTGTGCTAAAATGGAAGAGCAGGCACACTACTGTGCATCCCTAATAATCCATCAGTTTTAAAATGGATGAGTTGTCCTTATGTCCAAACAGCATATCACTGCTTCCTGTAGATGTAGGGATAGACAAAAACATGCAAGTCAACCTCATACGTGCTTACTTAGAAGCCCGTGTGTTCATCAGCCCAAACTTAGATGATTTTTTAAAAAAGGATTTTCCATTCTTAGGAAAGCGAGGTCTATCAATGCGAAAGAATCCCTGGGGGAAAGTCCATATCACTGAGTATAAAGCATTTGCTTTGTATAAAAAAATCCAGAGTCATTCCCTGGCACCTACAGTTAAAGCTAGAAAAGAACTTTGTCTGCATCTCAGGAGAAGAGCTGCCAGGTAGCATAACAAAAACGCTAAGCTCAATGGAGCAATAGTCCGATGTGCCCAATGGAGAGAGACTGTAGCTCAGAGACACCTGTTTTAATGCAGAAGGTTCCACCCTGGGCATCTCCACGTAGGGCAGGAAAAATTCCTCCCTGAAACTCTGGAAGGCCATAGTTGACCTTCCTGGTCGTGTGAACAATGATAGACTAGCCAGAGCAAGGGTCTGACTGAATATAAGGAAACGAACCAGCATGGCAAAATGGAGCTTCACCCTACAGAGAACTGAACCTCTCAAAAACAGTGTTCGAGGGCAACTAGAGGGTGATGCCGCTATCCACTCACGCTCTGCTGACCAGTTCTTTTTCCCATCTAAGAATTCTTTTAATCTGATCCACTTGAAGCCAAACTAGGATGAGAAGACGCTACTACACTACCTAACCTACCCACAGCCACAGGAAAAACAAGCATTATTATAGCCCAGAAGTAGGTATTACCACCATCCAGAAACACGTGGAGGTAAAGCAAGCACGCCCACGCACCGCCCTTGTTAAGAGGTTGCAGCAGTGACGCATGCGCAAACCTTCCTGCCAATTCCCTTCGAAGATTCGGTCGTAGGTGCGCGCACGCGCCTTCCCCTCCTTGCCTTCTTTTAGCCCCGCCTCCGTTCTCCCCGAGCTCGTTTTTCGAGTATTCTTCCCCGGAAGAGCGAGGGAAGGATGGGGCGGGGCAAGGTAACCGGGAAAATGCTTCCGCTTCCGGTTGCCTTGACGTTCCCGCCTCTTCGAATCCGGTTCGGAAGAAAGAAAGAGCGAGCTTGGAGCTTTGGTGGACGCGGGGCGTGAGAGGTGTTTATCTCAGGTTCTCCGGTCCCGGTGGGCACCTCAGCTTCCGGTAAGGGGCGGGGTTCTGGGTTTTGTCGTTACGCTAACTGCTCTTCGCCTCCGCTCGCTTCCCCCCGGTCCGCGGCCCGACCCCTGTGTCTGGGGAGCCCTGTGGCCTTCCTTTGTTCCTGCCGGCCGCTTTTAACTTTTTTGCCCCCGCAGGTGTTACTGTAGGGAAGCGCCTGAGAGGCAGAGAACGCGCGCGCGCGCGACTAAGTTGTGCGCGGGAAAGCCCCTGGTTCAAATCGCACCTGTGCCGTTAGGTGGGGCCTCCCCGCCTGACAGGGTCTAAATGGATGGCTTTGGCTTAGTTTACCCTTGATACTGTTAAGTATGGTAACTTGGAATTAAGCCCTACGTTGTTTAATAGGTCTTGCTTGCTTCCAAGCAAATGTGGTTAGGGTGTAAACTTTAGCTGCCCCGTTTTCCCAGGGAGTGTCAGAAGGCTGAGTAAAAATCTCAGGAAGAGGTGCTAGATTCAAGGGAGGTGAGAAGAAGAGAAGACTCTTCCTTTGATGAACTGTTTTCCTGTTTGCTTCCCTCACATACAGGCTGTGTCAAACTTTCCACTGAGATGCAAGGCATGGCAGAGCTGTTTCCCTAATTTGTCTTTTACCATTCTCTACTTGTACCAGGTACTTCCAGGCTCCACTCTGTCCCACCAGATTCCCTTCTCTGATCTGCCAGGTATGTCACCTTTCAGGCTTTGAACATTCCTGTCTCAAAATGAAAGAGCAGAATGCAGATAACCCTGCCATGAATTCACCAGGTGGCCTTGGACAGGCCATTGTTCTCATCTTTTGTCCCTCTATTTGCAAAATGATGGTTATGACAATGGACTTCCTTATAAAGAAGTTTTAAGGCTTACTGAGGTTGTGTGTGTATTATTCTGAATATTGAAAAGGCTCAGAAAATGCAGAAGAGAAGGATCTTAAACTGCATTTTTTCTGGCTTTAACAGATGACTAGTGCTATCTTCCTGTGTACTCCACAACAAGCTTTTTTAAAAGTCCAGTTTCCTATAATTGTCACTGATATTCTTTTGTACAAAATAGATAATGCTAAGCAGGGAAGGGCTCCTGTGCCAGTTGTAAGGATTTTGGCCAGCACTTTTTTTCCTCAATCTTTTAGTTGTTCTGCACGGCACCTAAATATTAACAGTGCAGGTCATTCTAAAATAGTATGTTGTGTCTGATTCTTTTGAAGTAACTTCAGAAGGGAACACTGAGTGGTAATACCTCAGAATGGTGTAACAGGATGAATTTAATAATGGGAGCACCCCTCCACCTTAAAATGCTTGTAATCCTATATATGTTAACAGGTGTCATGCCAAACCCACCAGATAGTTTAATCACCATAATCACTGTATTTGATACGGCTATTAAACCTATCCAATATTTGATGTCTCATGTTCATTCCAAATTCAAATGCCCCTGTCAACACCTTACAACTTCCTGGCCTATAAAAGAAAAATAATAGATTAGCCATATGCAAGCTGGTTTATTTGTATAACTTATTTTTCAGAAAAACCTAATACTTTATTTAATCTAAAAAAAAAAACCCAATTCCGTATAACTGGTCTAGCATGTCTTGTGTGTGTGTGTCATAATGAAGGTCCTATACTTGTGCAACAGACTTGAGCTCCCAAAAGCTAGGCCTGGGTCGCTACCTCTTTAAATTGTTTGCTTTGCTTGGCATTAAAGTCTAGTTGCTTGCAGTAATACAAGAGAACTGTAGTTAGCATTGCTCTGAACATAACATGAAACTAGGGAGTTTTCCATTTTCTGATGCTGAGATGGCACAAGGTCCATGCATACTACCCTTGAACATTCCTTATCAGGCTTTACTTTCATGAGCAAGAAGTAGTAATGAACCTATGCTTTGATGCTCAGACTGAGATGACGCGTCAGCCATCCAGGCAGGAATACTACTTATTAGCTACTTCATTATCTTTTAGCACCTGTGTAAACAATATTACTCTTGTAACCATATATTTTAATTTTGTAGAATGCTGTGTGCAATATTGCAGTGCTATAAGTTTGCAATATATAAAAGCTAGCCACTTTCTTTGTTCTCTGGTTCAGAACCTTTTTGAGAGGGTTCTGCTGTGTCTTTTTTTTTCCTGAACCCAACTGATTGGAGTCCTACCTTGCAGGAACTCTCACTGTGAAGTTTTAATTGTTCTTTTATTAAAACAATTTTTTTATTTATTGTAAGCCGTCCTGAGATTTTTATATAATAGCATGGCATATAAAAGCTTTTAATAAGTAAGTAAGTAAGAGGCTTGCTGTTAAAAGTTTTTAACAGCAAGCTAGCATGTTTGGACATTAGCTAACATGTTTGGATATTATTGCAATAATAAATACTCTTCTTAGTAAACCTGGAGTTGGCATATCACTCTCTGGAAATCATGAAAAACCTTCTACCCCTAGCCAGAGCAACAACTCTTTTGTAAGTCTTTGCAAAGGACAGGGTAGAAGTGTTTTAATTAAATTGAATTAAAAATTAAACTTGTTATAATTTTCTTTGATCCTAAGAGGATTAAGCAATAAGAGGGTAAGAGTGTGTCCCTAACTGCTCATAGCTCTTGACTGTTCTCAAAGGAGCTACCTTATATCACATAACGCTATTTGTCCATCAAGCCTGGTGTTGTCTACCATGACTGCAGGCAGCTCTACAGAGATTGAATTTATGATCTTCTGTACATAAAGTATGTGTTCTCTTGTCAGTGAGTGATGGTCCCTTTCTATTCCTGTCCTTTCATATGTAAGAACTTCATTCCTTGTTGACTTCTTTTCACATTTATACTATATCCTCCTTATTTTAGGGTTCAAGTGTTCCCTTCCTAGTTTGCAATATTTTCTGTTGATACCTTACAGTTACCATTTTACCTTCACTTGTTTAGCCTTTCCTAACATTTACCATTGCCTAACTGATAAGGCCTCCCACACCCAATGCTCCTTTATAGTTCACTACTGCTATCTTTTCAAATACAGCTGCAAAGGCTAACGTTCTGTTAGTATTTTCTCTGATACTAATTGACTGCATGCCTTTCTTCCAGTATTTCCCCTGCTTGTTGTTTGAATTTATTCCTGGTGATTCCCTGCCCTAATTCTCTTGCACATTACTTCCCTGCTATTGTAATATGTCTATCCACCTAGTAGATTCCTCTATAACAGTGGCAGCTCTAATGCTACCCCTGCTGCTGTGCCTTTTACATCTATTATGATAACTTAATCCCATGATTGCTGTTTGATAGTGCTGAGGGGAATGTAACTTCCTCTGTCTTCCGTTCATAAACTTTTACTGCTGTTCATGTGAATAGGAGAATTAGGTTTAGAGGGGATGATAGCATGCCCTCTCACATACCATGTCTTCCTTTCATCTGATAAAACTGTCTTCAACATAATAGTTAATTTCTTTGCAAAATCATAACACAGAACAATTAGATGCATGATCACATCTTGAAAAACTAGTTCCCCAGTTAGCTTCTAATTACATTAGGGAACATGTGAAGAGAAGTGTGACATAGGTATTAATTTCCCTTTACTTATGTAATGATGCTATGACTATAGAGAAGTTCTACTTTAGAGGTATTATACATGCATCATGGCTGTACAGACACTTGTATCAGTTGAACTGACATCCTTATAGTCAGAACGGTTGCAGTTCAATGATACAGGCAATATGTTAGGCTTTCTGGTTGTGTCAAGTGGGGGTGGGGGGTGCAGTGAGCAGACAAAACCTTGCCCTTGTAGCTATTAACGGGAGAGAGCTCTAAACTATAACATACTTATAGCCCAGGAAATTTCATCAGGTGGTAATAAGCATGAAAGATGGCAGCAGGGTAGGAAACATCAAAGTTTACTCTTAGCCTGTTAAATTTCTTCAAGGGAGCTTTAGAGACCTGCCATGATGTCATATAGAAATATAGTGATTTTGTTTCTGGAAACTCTAAAGGCATGGAAAACAAATATTTTTCATGACAGCATTTTGTTTTTGAGGGGGGAAAATGGTTCCTCCCCGCACAAAAAATCCATAATTGTTTTCAAGGCTAAATTGCATAGATATTATAAAAGTGCATTGTAAGTATTTTTCAATTCTTCAGTAGTTGAGGATGGAGAGGGTAGACTTCTGGGAAATAGATGAAGGAGATACACAAACACACATTCTCTTATACAGTGTCCACATTCAATCTTAACCTATACAGTTCTTCATTGTTATAACCCATCAGTGTTCTACTGGAAACCATGAGAGCCAACATAATGTTGTGGTTAATGTATTGCATTGGGATCTGAGAAACCCGAGTTCTAGTCTCCCCGGGAAACCTGAGTTCTAGTCTAACCCTAACCCTAGTCCCCATGCAGCCACAAAGTTCGCTTGGTGATTTTGGCCCAATCTGGCTCTCATCCTAGCCTACCTCACAGTACTGGAGAGGAGGAGGAGGATTATGTAAACTTTCTTGAGTTCCTTGAAGGAAATGGCAGGATATAAACATAATTAAAGAATAAGTTTCAGGTCAAAAGGCCATTTAAATTATAGTGTAGGACATGCTGAATAATGCTAAAAACTAAACACGATTATTAATACATTATTTTCTAATTAGGATTAATGTATTGAACTATGATGTTTAATTTTGAATTTCCGTTGGTCAGAGATAAATATAAAAACATTGTGGAGTTCTTTCTCTTTCACTGTGAAAGTAAGTCTAATGTTTCATACAGTACTCAATAACAAGACTTTTGGTGTATTCCTGAATAGTGGTGGGTAGGGAGACAGGCAACATGCCAGACTGATTGCAGCTTTCCATGCACTGTTTGGACAGAAGCCACCAATGGGGCCAGCAGTACAGTTACTCCTGCAGAGCTTTCTTTGGGCCTAACTGGTGTACATATAGGGGCACACAATCTTGCCTAGTGGCAAGATGGGCACCTCTGCCCTATCTTAATTCTCCTCTGGAGGAATTAGGATTGTTCTTTCCAGTCTCTTAGATTTTCAAGAAATACGATTTTCCTTTCAGAAATTGGAAGTTCTTCCAGCTTTTTCACTCTGAAAAATGGGGATATTTGTAATAGGCAAAAATTGTATGGTGTTTGGCTTGAAGGTTTTCTTTATTTCAGTGTGTTTTATCTGTTTCTCTTGTCAGGCACTGAAGCTTTAGCATCTGGGTCAGTTATGTGAGCGGTGTAGTAATGGGTGAGTCTTATTTTATACCAGTTCACTTTGTTTATAGCCTTTAAGTGGTTAAATAGTTTCTCAGCAAAGTATCTTGCCTGTGTACATTCAGACTTGTTCAAACTTACCTCAGAGTGTAGTCTGGTGAACTTTTACACCAGACTATGCGTACAGCAGTGGTGGAGAACCAATTTCAGCCAGACTGATTCCAGACAAGTACACCAGGAACCCCATGCCAGTAGTGAGCTAGGCCACTCCTTTGTTGGCCTGGATTCCCAGTGCACTTGCTTACTCCCCCCCACCACACACACAGGGAAATGTCTTCTGGCAGACACATACACGAGACATAGCTAGTACCTCTGGGACCTGCTTCTGGACACTGAGTGAGACACAGGGTATGCAAAGTTGGTTTCATCAGCAGCCTGAGGAAGAATTGGTCCTCAAGGCACTGCCTGAGTTGTCCCTTTCCTTTCTAAAGGAGTGAAATTGGACCTGAAAGAGTATCTTGAGACATCAGTTCAGTTACATTCTTGCCCTCTCTCCTTTGTAGGAGGATGGTGCTTTGGGGATGGACCTCTCCTAAGTGATGGCCTAAGTAAAACAAATTTGGCTTGCAGTCTGGAGATCGTCCATCCTTTGTTTATAGGTTTACACATGAAGTTCTTGCGCAAGTTATACCTTGCTTCAGTTTAACACCTGACCCCAGTCCTGCTGACAGTGGTTTCCCCAGCAATGCTATGCAAAAATGGATAGTAACATCACATTGGTTTTGGAGTATAAAGGGGAACTAGTTCTACATTTTGTATGCTTTTTAAAGTGCACTGTCAATGTATACTGGCTGTATATATCATAGCAAATGAGTAGGTGTGACTGTAGGAGTTTCTTGGCAAGTAGGAGGAGACTGCTTTTCCCTATTTGACAAACACTGGGGTAAAAGTCAGTCCATACCATCAAGGTTATGAATGGGAAACAAGGATTATGTTTATTTTCATTCCTGTTTTGCTGTATGCCCCTTCTCATAAACTGAATTGAAGACAATGAAATGTTGCTTGCTGTCTTTTTAAAGCACGCACATTCTGCCTTTTGAGGAGTGAAAGCTAGTCCCTAAAACTGCACAGAATATTACATTTTTGCAAGCTGCCATGCATACAACATTGTTGCTAATACCTTATTCTTTGATGAACTTGCCAAGTACCTTCATTTCTACATGAAGGGTGGAGGAAAATTTCATGAATTGCTTCTGCCTGGTGCTGCTAGGTATTTATTGTTAATTATTTGACTAGTAAATCTTTTCCCCATTTGTTCTTTTAACTCTTTATAGCCCACAGGATCTTTTCCCTACAGAAGACCAGTATCCTTCAGCAAATCTTAGCAGAACTTGCAGCAGTAAAAATCTTCCTTAATTTGTGTATACTTCTTTGAGAATTGAACATTAAGGAGATTTTTCTTTCAGATGAAACTGTTGATTGTGTGACGATGGATGCTGGAGATTATGCAATAGCTAATCACACTTCTGTATTCAAGAATCTTCCTCCACAACGGAATGCTTTCTCAGGAGATCAGCTTCTATTGTCCGGCAATAAGGTTTGGGAATCAGTTGCTTTTGCTTTCTTACCTGTGCAGGGTTTGTTTTAATACATGGCTTGCTCAGGAATAAATTCCTAACTTTCTGACATGCCAATATCAAAACATGTATGATCAAGTTTTTCTTTTTGAATTGTAACAATTACTTGACGTCAGCATTTCCTTAATACCAGTGTGATGCAGCTAGGGATATATCTGCTTCACTCCAGCTTTTCAAATGAAACTTCACATGTTCCAGTCTCCTACAAGTTGAATCTCTCTTTGGGGTACCTGGGATTCTGTGCTGCAGAATTTGTAACAGAATACCTGTACCATGCCCACATTAATTGTCTTCAGACTTGCCTTTTGAAGTTTAGAGGGTGCCACTGCTGTTTCTCTGAACCAGCAGGATCACCATAAATGATTTTTCTACCCTTTTGTCAAATGCACACCTTTCTAATTTTCTGCTTTCCCAACCTTCTTAATTATTGTCCTGTTCTAAGTGATACTACAAAGTAAAATAATTTGCATGCCTAGAATGTTCCATATCTAAATAAGTTATTGTTAGCTTTTGCATAAAGAAGTCTGAATTTTTCATATACTGTGGTACCTTGGCTCATGAACTTAATCTGTTCCAGGACTCTGGTTGTGACCCAAATTGGTTTTGAGCCAAGTCAAATTTCCCCATAAGGTTCAATGTAAATAAGGTTAATCCGTTCTGTCACCATTTTTTAAATCAGAAAAATGTGAAGCAAAGTGACAACAACAAAGATCGTGGCCATCCCCCCCCAAACACAAGCATGGCCATCTCCCCGCCCCGCATGACCGAGATTGCACCTGTCATCCCAGTGCGGTGGGGGGTGGGGGGAGAGGCGTGATCGCGGGTGCACTGGGGGAGGAAGAGACGGGCACAAACAGCGCACTTGGAAGGGAGAGAGGGGTGTGATCTCGGCATCTCCCCCCCACCCCCAGCACGATCGTGGCCATCTCCCCACTTGGGGGTGGGGTGGGGTGGGGAGATGGCCGTAATCGTGCTGGTTGGTGGGGGGGGGGGAATGGCCGAGATTGCACCAGTCTTTCCTGCAGGAGTGCACCTCTGATCATGCATGCCTCACCAGCATGAACAGAACTGCGATCATGGCCATCTCCGCACTCAGGAGGTGGCAGGAAGATGGCCACAATCGCAGTTGTTTTTGTGCAGGGAAGGCGTGCATGATCACAGGTGTGCTGCTGCAGGAAAGACGGGCATAGCACAGCACAACCGCGGGGGAGATGGCCGAGATTGCGCCCGTCTTTCCTGCAGCAGGGTGCCTGTGATCACACATATCTTCCCTGCATGAACAGAACTGTGATCATGGCCATATCCCCACTGGCGGGGGGTGGCGGGGAGAGAGGGCTGTGATCTTGGTCGCCACCCAATGCGGAGTTTGCAACCCACGTCAAAATTTTAATGAGATTTTTGTTTGTGAACCAAGGCATTCGTGAGCCGAGGTACCACTGTACTAAAATTCTGGAGGCACTGCATATATTGCAACTCTTACTCACTTATATTGCTGAAGCTCATTATTTTTATTGAAATAACTTTCTATGAATATTCTTTGCTTTTAATTCCTTGTTTGTTCAGCTTTTATCAAACAAATTTGACAGTTTGGAAAGACCTTCTACTTGTCCAACTGGAAACGTTTCCTATAGTTTCAATTACTGTTCAGGTAAGGTAAACTTTGCTGGCTTGAGTTGAGAGACTAAGTTCTTTTGAAACATATGCAGATTATACAATCATAGAATAGTAGAGTTGGAAGGGGCCATGAAGACCACCCCCCACTGTTGCAGGACACCAAGTTACACCATCCCAACAGATGGCTGTCCAGTTTCTCTTTGAATGTCTCTAGTGTGGGAGAGCCCATGATCTCTCTAGGCAGCTGGTTCCACAGTTATATTGCCCTGACAGTGAGGAAACTTTTCCTGATTATAGCACTGTATTGAAAATGCCCTTGTGTAAGGTGTATGTATGGTGTGTTTTTATTCTTGCTTTAATGTTTGGTTCAATCTAATACTTGTTAAATAGAAGAATACCATTTAACTGACCCAAACTGGATGAAAGCAAATCATTTGAAATGATCCTCATGCTCTGAGGGGGAATTGTGACCGTTTGCCTGAGTTCTGTAGCTAGAATTGTCTTGCAGTAAGAATATTACTTTGTAACAGGGATGACCATTTTCTGTATTCTGGGGGCTGTTTTTCTCCAAATGGATTAAAATGTAGTTTGCACTGCAGGTAAAACTTGGGTTCCATGATAAAGCTGATAGACATAGTAGTTAAGCCTTCGATATTATGGAGTACATGCACTTGGACAGAGCTTTACATATATGTATGTGTACGTATTACATGCATGTTGTATATCCTCTTGGATTTTTATATAGCATTGAACTATGGAATATGACAATTTCTGAAAAAAGTTATTCACAAAAATGGGCAAACATTGTATTATACCTTCCTTAAAGCTTGGTAGGATTTGGTATATGAATGGCTAAATTGCTATCTTTGGGTTAAAAAGTGAAGATTATTTTCCTGCAAGTGTAATGTGCATAAATAGGGATTGCATTGTAGGAAATCAGGCAATTACTGCCCAAAAGAAATTCACAGCTTGAAAAGTGAGGCAAACTGATTGTGATTGACCTTCAAAACTACATTTAGAAATCTCATTTGTAACCTCTGTAGACTCTTTCAAGTTACTTGAGGCTGCCTATGTACATGAATGGATGTCCTCCATAGGTCAATTATGCCTTAGTGAATGACATTGTTTTCTACTAGAAAATGTGAATGTCAGGCTGTTAGCTTCTCATTCACTGTCCAGTGCTTTTGTCTTGGCAGAACCTCCATCGCCCGAGAGCTATCAAGCAGCAAGTACAGTAAGAACATTTGGAACAAGTGCCAATGGACAGTGGAGGAATTGTACTTCTAGCCTGGGTCCTGTTTTACAGAAACCTAGAGCCAGTCGTGGTGTGTATTTTGAAATGCGCAAGAGTCCAAGGTACATAAAGTTTAACTAGATTTTTTAATTTGTATAAGATTTCAATCTTTTTGTTTCAGCCATGGCCTGTAGCAAAAAGTTACAGTTAATAGTTATAGTTCATTGTAACAAACAGCTAAAAATTGACTGCACAGAATACACACACCCACGAAAATTGAAATAGTTACTATCACAGAACTCCCTGAAAGAAATCAGTATTTGGCAAATAATACTATCTTACATAGCTGTATAAATACACAGTTGAACACATCACCAACACAGAGAGCTGCATTTGACCCCAAGAAACAATAGGGAGGTATCTGCTTGCTTGGTGGAATTCTCAGACTCTCTAGAATAAAATAAGGTGGTCACCTCTGCTTCCCAAATAACCCAATAAGGATTGAACACATTCAGTAGCAGAACTGAAATTCTGCATACTGAATTCAAGGAATTCCTATAAACTCCTAATGTGGATGTATTTCTGTGAGTTCTGAAACTCCTTCCCATAGCCTCTTATGTAACCATCAACATCTATGTAAGATAGTGTTGGTTGTCTAGAATTTAGAATATTTTTGAATTGTATTGCAGATCCCAAGAAGCCCAAGAATAAAGCACAATGGAAACAGATTTTCCTTTATGGTGTATAAAAATTTCAGGCACAAAGGCTATGATATTTTGGGGCAAAATCCAGTGAGGCACTTATTCCTCTGCTGATTCTTTGTCATCCTGCACGATCTGTTGCACAAGTGGATGAATCCCATGAATTATGTTGTGGAAATGGGACCCACCTCTTGTACAATAAAGATTAGTACTTTCCAGAAGAAGCCCTGAAATAAGCTCTGCTATTTCCTTGGTGAGCTCATTGGAGCTGCCTTATTCAAGCTTCACCTGCCTGTCCTGTTCCAGCAACAAGCATTTGCGGTTGCATCCACAAGTGCGAGCTGTTTGCTCCATAGGCAGCTCTACTTGGAGATTGGTTGGACACAAAAGAGTTGATGGGCATAAGCACCCTGTTGGATTTTGCCTGTGGTGAACTTCCTTGACTAAAATCCAAGATGTCAAAGATTTGGTCTAGATAAGCTTCACCTATTGGGCAGTGCAGAAATGAAAGAAATAATGTATTAAACTCTGTATCTGTATGAGAGAGAGAATTTGCAATACTAGTAGTAAAACAAGCAAGTTGAATTATGGATAATCTGCCACTGTATTGAAGAACAAAAAAAGGAAGGGGGGAGAACATTGTACTGAAGAGTAGCAAAATACTTAGAATCAGTTCTCCAGAATCTGTGGCAGTGTCCAAAGAGCCATAGGTGTCTGCTGCCACTAATCTTTAATTCTAAACAGAACCTAATAGGCAGAGTCCAGTTACAGCCTGGGCACTTTTCATGCACAAATCCTTGTCACCATTTCTCTTGTTCTGGACCATCTCCTATGTGCTTCAGTGATGGTTTGTTCACTTTTTTTGTGGAATGCTCAAGCACAGGACAGACTAGAAAGCTTTTGCCTTATGAAGTCACATAATGTCTGCTAAGTTTAACTGAAAAATAATGGCTGGGAAGCAGCTTCAAGAATAAAAGGTGTTGGGTAGTATAAAAAGTAAACACATTAATTAAAATTAAAAATAGATAAGTAGATTGAGGGCAACTTGGGTATGTGACTTTGAGGGCCAGATCCTTCTTGTGGACTTGGCACCAGCATTTAGTTGGTCACTGTCTGAACAGAACATTCAGTTGGATAGGCTTTTGGTCTGATCTAGCATACATTTTCTGATGGTCTTAAATGAGAAATGGCAGACTGAAGTATCACTAAATTCCTGTAATTCTGAGTGCGCAATTTTAAATCACAGGATGGGAAGGAGAGAGCCACCTTTCTCCTGCAATCATTCTTTATAAGCTGTTTTCCTCCCAGTAGGTTGGGAAATAGCTTGAAAAAGAAGTTTTGTTGTGGAAAATGTGGGTGAAGGAGTGGTTAACCTTCAGCTATGCTTTATATCTTTTTCTCTAGTCCCTGCTTTGTAGGAGTTCGACATAAATTAGGTTATGCTGCATCAGATTTACTTCTGGTCTGAGTGTGCTTGTATGTAAATTGTAGAAAGAGTAGCTAGATAAGTATAGGAATTGAACCCCATCTGGTGGTTGGATGTATAAATTGCTGGAAGCTTTCAACTCAGATTTCTCTTGTCATTGGACCTTGAAATTCACTATCTTCACAAGCACATTTCCTAATAGATATAATGCAGACCAAATAGTTCCCTTGCTTCTAAAAAAGCATAATTCTCCATCATACAAACTGGAAACAATCAGCTTAGAAAGATTGCATTATCATTACTATCTGTTGTTAAATATGGGTAGCCAAGAATGCCTCCTGTGCTTTCAGGCTGCAGCAATGAACAAGATAACCTAGGGTTTGTTGCTCAATTCCAAAGTCCCTTAACCTTGCCCAATTTTATAACTGCCTCTTACTTTACACTTTTAGCAAAGGTAAAGGAAGGCTGTTTTCCCTTTTCAATTCCGTCAAGAAGTATAAATGTTAAAATATCAACATCAGTGGATTATTTGGCCATTCAGGTAAAAGGTTTGATTCCAAAGCAACCTATGAGGGCATGTTAAATGAAAAAGCTATCTTCTAATTATTAGTACAAGATAACCCTTATGAGATGTTGTAAAGCATTCTGAGAGTCATTAACTAAAAAGGAATGGTATAAAAATGTCTTAAATATAAACTAAGATCTGGAAAATTAGATTCTCTTTCCCTAAATGGCAACAATGTCGCCCTCATAGTCTGTTCATGGGTTCCCATAAATCATCTGGCTTGCCATTGTGGAGGACAGGATGCTGGACTAGCAGGTATTTGTTGCCACTGAGGAGGTGCTGCTTGCCTTTCTGCAGATACTTATGTTTTAACCAATGGTGGTGTGAATAGTTATTGTGAATGGATATGTACTTTTTGCTAAGTTTCTGCTTTTGGTGGTTTTATTTGTAGGTTCTTTTTTCTGTTATTGTTGCTCATAATAATTAAAACGTATCTGCGGAAAGGCAAGAAACATCACTTTAAGGACACAAGAGCCCTGCTAGTCCAGCATCCTGTACCCCATAGGAGCCAGCCAGATGCCTTGTGAAAGCCCACAAGCAGGACACGAAAGCAGTATCACTTCCATTTTTTTAAATTCAGCTGCTGGTATTCAGTAGAGGGTCACTTCTCACACAGAAATTGTACAGACAGAACTTTTATTATTATTCTTGACCTTACTGGTTTGAGAGGTTCTTCAGTTCCTGCTCTTCCTGTTCCAAGTAAAGAGGGTGAAATTGGAGTTGCTAGGGTGTACTACTGTTTCAGTTCTTAGACTTATTTTTAGCGATATGCTGTCAAGTTTTTGTATTGCCCTGAGTGTTTATTAATAATTATGTCTGATTTGAGTATTGTGTTTAATATGGTTTTAAAATTTTGTTAGCTTTTTCTGGTTATTTTAAGGAGAAAATGCTTGCAAAATCAGTATTATTAGCCTGCTCCGGGGTGTTCTCCATCAGAGAACAAACTGTTACAGTTTGATGTTCTTGTCAAGAAGCTGGAGAAGTGATACCAATGACCTGATTCACATGTAGCTACAACCCATGGGTTATTTAACAAAGGTTTGTTGGGGCTGCCTCCCATGCACTTGTCCCTTGCCTTCCTCTTGCCCCTTGTGCTTTAAATTGCAAAATCAGCAATGTCCCATTCCTGGGTTGCTTCCTGATATGTGAATCTGGAAACTCTAGATTGTTTAGGGTTTAAATGTCCCAGTTAACTTATGCCTTTATTTATCATAAACCAACTCAGAGTTTCCAAGTTTGGATGTCATGATAGCAATCCAGGACCACAGCATTCCTGGGTTATTAATTGAAAGCAAAGGTGACAAGCACAAGGAAGGCAGTGCACCCATTTGCTGCTGTTCAGTCCAGCAACCTGGAAAAAGCTTGCTTGCTTGTTCTTGCAAGATACTGCCAACTCTTGGTTTAAACATCTTAGGAATTACTGTTACATGTGAATTGGGTCAGCACCTCTTTTGACTAAAGGGTGGGAAGATGAGGAATGGGTTGAGCTTTGCTTTTCTGGTTGAGCTTCTAAATTTGAATATCTTTGTAATGTTGGCTAACTAGATTCATATATTGAACTTTTTTTGCAGTGGGATATCAAATTCCTTTGTAGGGAAATCAAACCACCATTGCCACATATCTGCCTATGAAAAATCATTTCCAATTAAGTCCATTGCTAGTCCCTCATGGAGTGTTCCATGTCGTCGGAGTTTACTAAGTCCCAAGAAATCCCAGAGAAGATTCATTAGTACTGCAGAAGAGGTAGGTGAAAAGCAGAACCAATTTAAACTGCATATTATGCTTTTTTTCTTGAATTGGGACAACCCTTGTATATCAACTGTAAATTTTAGATTTAACTAGCATTTTGTGCTGGTAGGCTCAAAATGATTGACTCAGCCACCCTACTACCACATAACAGTGGTGTAGATCCCAAAATCTCTGATTGCCATTGGTTGAACTGCTCTGATCCTAGGGCAGGAGCAGAGAAAGAGTAGGCAAAGAGATGTGGAAAGGTGTGACTTGAGAAGCTAGTTGAACTGAGGGGAGGTCCAGGGAAATAAATGTGGGGAGAGGGGAGAAAAGCAAGTGGGAGAAGGAATGGGAGAGAAGAAGGAGTCTGAGTGAGAAAATGAGCAAGGAAAAGAGATTAACAGAAGACTCAGAGATGAGAAATGGAGAGATGTTCTGAGAACAACTACCAGATTTTTATTATTTGGCTTCTTGTGTGTGGTTATTTCTCCATAGACCGTTCGAGAAGAAGAGAAAGAGATCTACAGGCAGCTAATTCAAATGGTTACTGGAAAAAAACTCTCAACCTCCAAGCCCTCTTCACTGTTTTCTCTCCACCTGTGAGTCCATGAAATACATCGACTAAGCTAGCCATTGCTACCTAGTTTGTTTTTTAAAGTTCTGGTCTTTTGTTTTTGTTTTCAGACCCAGGTGTGCAAGTTCCAGTAAAAACCTTGTGAAAGAAGCTGAAAATAAGAATAGAAAAACTTTTGATACTTACAACCCCCCTCAAAATAACCAATCATCTGGTGTTCTGAGGACCCAGGAGCATCAGTTTCATAAACCACTGCCACACCCAATCCATAGTTTTCCCATACACTTTAATCCCAAGGAGGCCAGTACACCAACTCAGCAAAATAGTCTACCAGCACTGGATGAAGCTGAAGGTAAAAGTAATAAATATAAATTGACCTTTACAATAGCTTCCCTTCTCTACCCAAGACCCTTTGGTTATTACTGACTCCAGACCATCCAGCTATTTCATTCATCCTTGCAACAAATTTGTTAGATGGGGTGCTGCTGTTCTCATGTTTCAAATATGAAACTTACAGTCCAGTCCTAATCTTGTTCACATGGAAATAATTTTCATAGGACCTCTCTCAGCGTTGTAGCCTGAGTGCACATATGTATGTAATTCCAGTCTAACGTTCTTGATAATTGAAAGCAAATGTTGATAGAAGTAGAACTACTCCCTTTTTAGTGGGAAATGAAATAGAAGGACTGGTGTTTTGTCACTGAAGAAGCTTATTTACAATGATTAATATTTAACCTTGCTCTTTCTTGTGCTTCATTTAGGCTCTAATTCTCTTATAATGCTCAATGGCAAAGATGCCAAAACCCCAGCTCTGAGGCAAGTGCTTTTCGTAATTTGTGGGTACCACATTTTGGTGATGCAAAGGAGAGAGATCATGATCCTCAAAGTTAATTGTACTTAAGCCCCACTGAAATAGATGATGATCCATTCATATCTAATTAATTTTAATGGAACTTCAGTGTAACTGTCTCTGGATATGGATCAATCTAAATAGACTTCTGTGTAACCTTTTTTTGTGCAGGGGGGATAGTGGAATTTGTTCCTGCGATTAGATTTCGCACTCTGTTCAGATGTCAGCTTATAGCAAGGCTTCAGGATCTGAGTGATAATTCTGTTCACACCACAGGCAGCTTTTGGCCCTCTTTGGACAAGAACTTTGGGTCCCAGTCAGGCAAAGTACCTTGAGCATATTTTCTGAACCATATCAGCAATGTTCACCTATGGTTTTTGTAACTTTGCCTCTGAAGCTATAGCATGACAACTTCAGGCCATAAAAAGTTAGGGGAATAAGGAATGGAATTAACTGTTATTTAGAACATTTGTCTACCACCCAATAGACAGATCATTCTGGGTGGTACACAATTAAAACCATAAATTTGATAGTCTGACCAAATACAGTATACAACTTTTAAAACTTCAGTATAAAAACAAAGTAAAAACCAGGAGAACTAAATATCGAACAGTTAAAACTAATATAATGATGCATGCTTGTTGAAGTACATCTCAGATTTCATTTGGGAGTTTCATTGTTCTTCAGTGCCATCGGTTCAAACTTTGCCTGTAACCTTTTTGCAGTAGTGTTTTGTGAGGGATTTTCATGACTGCATCCCTTTCTTGCTCATTTCATCCAAGCAAACATCATAGCCTTTTCTCATCTTTTACTTAATGTGCAGCTAAAATGGGTAGCTATTTCCTATATTGAGGAAACACTTACACTTTCTCAATTCCTTTCATCTTTCAGCACACCTTTCTTTGAAGCTGAATTGTGGATCAAAGAATTGTGAGTGTTTTCTGTTGTTAATATTAACAAATACATTTATGGATCATAGACTCATTGTGTGATCAGAAGTTCAAGAATTAACTTCTCTTTAAACATGTTGCAATTAGGCTGTTAACTTTCCCTTTCCAATCTGGATTAAATCAGCAGTGGTCCATTTGGAAAATGGGGATTTCCTTTATAGCTTTCTTCTCCTTTCAGTTGGAGAAATGTTCGCAGGGAAGGGTTTTTTTCTACTTTCCCTCAGCTTTAATTCTTTCTAAATACTGGCATAGCTCTCAGAGTGCCAGTGCTTTCCCCAAAAGAATAAGCCACTTATCTTTGTACACAGAGGATGCTAGGAACCCTTTGATGGCACTTCATAGACCAAAGCTTGTAATTGATTTCAGAGATAAGGAAATGGTTGGAGAACCTTGGAAGCAGTCTAGCAGAGTACAAACTCTGACTTCTGGTTAATGCGACTTGAAGACTTTTAATCTTGGGTGCATTCTGCCCATTTTTTAATCTCAGTAGTCACTACCTTTCCACAGCTGTCCTTGAAGAATTAACCACTTCAGTAAGTCTAGGGAGCTCTCTGCCCTCTTAACTCACTTGTGAATGGATAGTCCTTTTAGTTAATGGCTAAATAACCCCCTTTTGCTTAGTTTGGGCAAACAGAGAAGAAATGGAATAGTTAAAAGCAGGAAGTCTTCTATGTAATCCAGTTTCACAATGTGAATGTACATTACTTAGAACTGCTCCATTGTGGAGGAAAAATATGGAGTTTTGCATTCAAATCAGGAATCAGCAGCTTGAATCCAAGGGCTAAATCTTGCTCCTTGATTAATATCATTCTTATTTTTTCATCTCTCCCCCACCCAACATTAAACTAAAAAAATGTATGAAGGTACTGGTGTGTTTATAGCAATGTAAGTTGCTGTCACTCCACTTTGGTGGATTGGGGGTTGTTTGACACAGACCTTACCTGCATACATCCATGCGCCTGTACCTCATAGTAGCTGTCCCATAAAAATTGATGAGTCCATACAAATGATAAGCTTGATACACCTGAAGTGAACAAAGATGTGTGTATTTCCTGATACTATTGCTGAATGTTCTGTCTACTCCATGCAAAAAATCTTTCTAGAACCAGTGTATACGATTCTCGTGCCCGTGAAAGATTGCGATACATTGAAGAGCAGAAGGCTTTGGCATTACAACTTCAGAACCAGGTAGAATACTCAAAAATCTTTTAAAAAATGAATATTGGGAGTTAACTCAGAGCTGGAAAGTCTACCTAATTTTTCAGGAACCTAGTTGCTCTTGCTAAGAATTAGGCTGGTTGTTGTAACTGAAGGTTGTAAGAAAAGTAAGTCTCTAAGAAAAGATGGGTGGTATTTTTGTCACCAGGTTTTCTTGCTTTGAATTTCAAATACTGAATGTGAAACTGATAAGCAAGTGGGAGGGCAAGATCTGATCAATAGTCTCCTAAGGTCAAAGGGTTTAACCATTTATTTTTTCCTTGCTCATTAGCAAAATGGCTCTAAATAAATTTGATGGCTGAGCCATGTTTTGTGCCTCAGCTCATGAAAGTAAGAAATCCAAGCAGTGAGATGTTGCTAGTTTAAGGATGTGTCTTCTAGAGATTGCAGAAACAGGAGTTTTCAATACCTGATTCAGTTGACCTACATCTGCGAGTACCACTTGAGAAGGAAATTCCTGTCACAATTGGTCCAAAAGGCAGTAAGACACCTGACAATGAAGAGGAATTCCCTGAAATTACAGAGGTATAGTCTTACATGGATGCTGAAGGGCCAGGCAAGCCTTCTAAAAATAGGACTTTCCCAGCTAGTTTACAATGATGTTTCTGGGTGGTGCCACTTGAGACTGCATCTGGGTGATTGCATGACAGAATGTTCCACTCTTAAACTCCAACACACTGTTGGAAAGAAGGGGTCTCCTTTAGCCTTCCCTTGACTTACCAGTCTTTTCTATATAGTAGTGTTTTTTTTCCTTCTGACACCACTATCAGAAGGAAATATGATATGTTCATACTTTTATATGTTCAAACATATGAACAAAGTTTAGTTCCAGGCCTCACTTTCACAAGTATAAAGTAAGAAATTAAAGCATTACCACTTCTCCGTCAAGGTTGTTCCTGGCTTTCCCAAGAAAATATGTCATGATACTGGTGGGGTGGCACTTTAGCAGCACATTTGGGAGCAACTGCTGAGTAGGAATTGTAGAGTAGTTGGGCTTAATTGGCCATCAAAGCATATTTCTCAAATGTTATGCATTCTTTGTCCTCCCCTCCCCCACTCTTCTCCACTGCCACCATAAAATCCTCTGGCCATACCTGGCCAGCATCTCCCACCTCCCACATGGTGGTCTCCCTGTTCCTGAATCCCCATAGCAACTGTATTTCCCATTCAGTCATTTCAGTGAGGTGACTTTGGGATACTGAGCCAACAAACAAATATGGAGACTTGTTAGTACAGCCTCCTTGTTTCTCATGCTAATTTACTGGGGCTAAAGTGCATTCAGATTTTAAGATCAGCATTCCAGATTCATTACTACCTTTCTGCTTTCTAGAGCTATCTTTCTTTGCGATCTGACTTTGAGCTTGCATCACGTGGTTAAGCTGCAAAATCCAAACTCCTTTCTGTTATAAATAACTTTTATTTCCTTTAGGAAATGGAGAGGGAAATAAAGAGTGTACTGCGCAGCGGAAACCAAGATGAGGTGCTTAGTGAAGCCTTCCGGTTAACAATAACTAGGAAGGACATTCAGACCCTTAACCACCTCAATTGGCTCAATGATGAGGTAATCCAATTTCATCCTTCATCTAAGTATGTTTTTGAACTATACAGCTGTTTAGTGATTGTAGAACATCTCCAAATGACCAGTAAGAACCTGCTTATGTGGCATAAGAACAGAAGAAAAGCCTTGCTGAATCAAACAATGATCTGGTTAGCCCACTTTCATACAGTGGCCAACCAGAAGCCTGTGGGTGCACAAGCAGTGCATGGGGGCATAGCCCACACTCATGGCTACTGGTAATCTATGGATGACTGGTACCTGCCATGCATTAGGTAATGGCAGCAGCAGACTTCATAAGTTAACTGTGACTGTTTTGACACAGTGGAGTCCTTGTGAGTTATTTCTGGCATAGCAATTGGTAATGGAGCAATTGCTGCAGTGCGCATTTGGTTCACAGCTTGTGGTGTTCTGGAAAACTTCTTGAAACAGGTTCATAAGGGATGGGCCAAAATTCAAAAAGTGGCACATTTTGGACACTTTGTAAGGCTACTTTGTAAAGCAGATTTGCAGGGTTGCCACTTTGACACATGAGGACAGACTAGCACTTGACAGCATTCGTAGATGACATGCACATGTCTGTGAGGTTTGACATGCATGGTTGGGAGAATGCAGAAGAAAAGCTGTGGGCAATGAAAAGCTACTGGCGCATCGCTTATTTCCCTGTAAGTCTCTGCCACACCCACTTTATACATTCAGCAGAAAATATAAAATTAGAATGCTTGTGTTTGTAGCTGAATTTGTTGCTCCATATTCCTGTGCCGTGGGAGCTTTCTGAATAGGCTGTCTGTATCCTTGTCTCTGGCCTGCTTTTGCCTCAGCAAACCAGATAATACCTCAGTTCCCTTGCCTCTTTTCCCTTGTAAAAATATTCCAAATTCTGTAAAATTTCAAATGTTGTAAGTTAAGACGCAGAATCAAACATGGTCATCTGGTTGAGACGACACACCTGAAGGTTAATCAATGCTTGAGACTCTGTGGGGCATGCTGGCCAGTTATGCAAATAACATCCCAACCGGGGATTGCTGTGGCTTGTGCAAATCCAGACAGGAGAGGTTATTTTGAGAGTTAGAGAACTCTCACATAGTCTGCAGTTTGTGGGCTACATGGTTCTTGATTAACTCTTACTCAGTCCCTGTTGTCTGGGTTTTTAAGACACAAGAAATCATAAGCTAGGGTTTGCGTATTCATGATGCAAACACTCCAGACCAGTAATCGGATGGACAGGGAGCCTGGAGAGAGCATTTCTACAGACCTCAGCAACTCCCCTCCCCAGCCCTCCCATCTACCATGATGCTGGACCAAGTATCCCAGTGGGCATTATAGTCCCAGGTCTTGTTAATGCATGCCTGATTGGCTGCCTCAACCACTTTTAAATCATGGATGAAGGAAGTCTTATTTGAAACTGATTTGGCATTTAAAAGTGTCATCCAGAGACCCAAAGGTAGGCTGATAGAGCAATCATCAGACTTGGTGCAAGGAGGACCAAAACACAGCACATTCATTAAGTAGGCTATGTTCTCCTCGCCTGGTTAGTACTTTTCCAATGCCATATCTCCCCCTACCTGTCACAACACTGACTCAAAATCTTCCCTCCAAGGCATATCCCAACAGCCTAAGGAGCAAACGAGCACCCTGAGGAAACCAAAATAGCTTTAACCATGTTGTTAGGGGAGCCTTTGTCTTTGGAGTCCTTGGAAGTGTCTCCCTAAAGATGAAACCTACTTTGGTGGCATTCCCTTGTGGCTCATCATGGCTCTGCTTCCCAGAAAGGCAGATAAAGACCTCCCCAAAGGGAAACACAGCTGGCTTGGGTTTTTAATCCATCCTGGTGGCAGTTTCCTGGCCATCTAAGCAACTCATCTGGGAAAGCAGGGTCACAGTCCAGCAAAAAACCATCAGAGAAGGGAAAAAAATTGGCTGGTAGATGATGAGGGTCCAGCTAAGGTCCTTTCCTGGAGGGTATCTTAGTTTTTGCCCCATTATGAAATACTGTTGCATTGTGAAGTATCTACTACTCTTATATTAAAGATCCGTTTCTTTGGATCACCAGGGCTGCAGAGTCCATTACTCAGTATCTAGCAAGTTGGAATGACACCATTTGCTTAGTGAATGTTCTTATTGTGTGGATGCAGAAAAGCTGTTTTGAAAAGCTAGCAGTCATCTAACTGTATGAAAGTAACATGTGTATTCATCTTCTCCTCAGATAATTAATTTCTACATGAACATGCTGATGGAAAGAAGTAAACAGAAGGGCTTTCCAACTGTTCATGCATTTAACACATTTTTCTTCACTAAGTTAAAAACGGCGAAGTATCTAGCTGTGAAACGTTGGACTAAAAAAGTGGATATATTTGCAGTGGACATCCTGCTGGTGCCCATTCACCTTGGAGTCCACTGGTGTCTAGCAGTAAGTATGCTTAATATCTGTGAGAGACTGCACATATCAAAACTCTCACATTCTTCCTCTTGTCTGTCTGAAGTGTAATCTGTACTACTTCAAAATGTCTCCTCTCTTGTCTCATGTGGACGTGGTCTGTATGTCACAACTGCCCACCCTGGCAATAAGCCACAGTGGGCTGGTTATTTTGTGACATATCCTTGACAAGCCTGACAGACTGTTGAGCTCATCATGGGTGCTCTGCCACCTCTTTGCCCCTCCTTTCCCCAGGCAATATCCTAGGGAACAGGTGTGAGGAGGAATGGGTCTCCTCTCTGGCAGTGGCTGTCAGAGTTTCTCCTAGCACAGTGAGTTCCATCTGCAAGCGCTTGCAATGGGAAGCTCCCTGCATGTTGCCCAGCCAAAAGGCCCATCATTCTTCAAGGCAGGGGCCATGTTTGTGCTACTGAGACAAAGAGGAATTAAAAACAAATTGTTCCCTTAGTCTCTGTACCCTGAATCATTGCAGGAAGGATAGGGAGCTGATTGGTCACTCCCCACTCCTGCTCCAGAGGGAACAGGAGGAAGGAATGCCTGATTCACACATCAGCAGCACTGCATCAAGGACAGGGAAGCAGCTCTGAGTAGACTGTCAGCTCCTGCCTTCTGTCTGAGAGGGCTACTTGCAGGTAGGAGATACACTTGGGATGCAGTTGGTGGTGCCCATCCTTGGCTGCCAAGTAGCTCGAACATTCCCATCTCCTCCTATCTCTTTGCTGAGATTGGACCTCCTATGCAAGAGGCAGGGTGCTCAATCTGCTTGGTGCCATCTCAAAAACAGGTTTGCTGGCTCCTTGTCAGCAGATTGAGCGTTGACCTTTCCAGCTGCTGGTAATGATGTCTGCTCCTCCATACTCTTTGTCAAGTAGGAGTGGTTTCTGGCCATCCTTGCGAGTGGCTGGAGAGGTCTGCTCTTGAGCCACCAGCCAGGATGGGTGCTCCATGCTGCCACAGGCAGGGAAAAGTTCCTGACAGCAGCCCTCGCCTGGCAGCTCCTTGTCAAGACCAGCAAGGAATTTTTGTTGCTCTCACCAAGCAGCTTGTTGGTTGTAGGGGCTCAACAGTGTTAGGCCTCCATAGCAGTTTGTCATGGGTGACAGCAACCTAGAACAGCTTGCAGGCACTGCATGGTAGCTTATTTGAAAAATCAAGCCACCTTTGGCAAAGCAGTCCCTGTCTGCACAACGGGACAACTGACCTCTGATAGCAAGAAAGCGTGGCTTGTTGTGTTACCCAAGCCAGGTCACACTCATGACCTAACATTTATATAGTTAAACCCTAATGGCAAAAGGAGGTTAGCAGTGCCATGGCTGCCTTAACAATTGCCACAGGCTCACCATGCTTCTGCAAACATCATTAACTCTATTCAGCTGCATATATGTGGCTGAATATGCTGCTCCTGAAGGGAAGTCTTCACAGATCTTTGCTAGAACTTTGCCAAAGATCTACTTTCACCATTATTTTCAAGTGGTTTCTCTTCTACAGAAAGCAAGGCTTGAGGTTTGGAATGCATGCTAGAAAGTGTATGGTTGTGAGTAAGCATGTGTCAAAGTCTTAATGAAATATTTGATCTTATTTAGGTGATTGACTTCAGGAAAAAAACCATAATCTACTATGATTCCATGGGTGGAAATGATAACGACGCTTGCAAGATACTTTTGTGAGTATCCCAACTTATTCAAGATTTCTTGAGTCAAGGGTGAAGAAAAAAAAGAGAGAGCTCAGGGTAGATAGAGGGCAATCTTCAGAACAAAATGCTGCTATTGTGGCATGTAGAAATAGCTTAATTTCCAAGGTTGTTTCTAAGACAAAATAACTAAAGCAAACATTCTCCAGTGCAAGAAGAGGCAGATGTTACTGCCATTTCTTGGAAATGACTTTACTAGTTTTAACTGTCATTCATCTGAGATAGGAGTAACCCAGCTGATGCCTATTGTGTGTTGGCTTCAGCAAAGTGTTCTGAGATGCTGTTGTGCAATAAACTTTGAGTCCAGATGAGAATGAATTTAGGATGGAGGTGGATAGGGAGTACATCAGGATCTACTAGTGGTCTACTGATGATCTGCTGGTAAATCTACCCAAGATCTCTGGAGTATTTGCAGTTGGCACAAAGGGTCCCCCCCCCCCCCGCCCCGGTTTAACAACATCAAAAAGAAAGGCTGCTTCTTCACTACTATCTTAAATTCACCTGTTGAAATTAAGGAAGTATATGTGTTGTACGTATATGTGAACAAACCAGAAATAGATTGCTGTGGACAGACTACCAGCTCAGTTCTAAAACTGGGAAAAAATTTTTGGTCTAATCTATGTGCTCAGGGGCATACTACTCCTTAATTCTGCATGGTGTATGTTTACCATCTGCTAGCTACTGTTTTGCGCCTGTCTCCAGCTGGTAGTCTTGAAGATCCAGAAAAAGTCAAAAGTAGTTTCCAGAATCCTGTTCTTCTCTGATGTTGGGGATGCGCTTCCATTTGCCAAAAATGCAGTATTCCTCAGTAAACTAATAACAGTGTAGTCCTGTGGTTGCTAGACAGTGGCCACTGGATATTTCACCCGAGTTTGTGGTCTGACCTTGGAAACTGGCTCTGAGGTCAGAGCTGGGAACCCATCCTAAATGCACACATTTGTTGGTTGGTTAATTTATTTAAAATATTTTTTCCTAACAATTGTTCATGCTGTAACAAAAAGAAACAAAACCAAAGCTGTAACAGCACAACAATTCAGAGAAATCACAAAAAGAGATGACATAGATTAGCTAGTAAATGGGGGAGTATTTGCGAATATGTCATTTGAGGCTGACTTTTAAATGTGCAGGATCAGGCCTCATTTTGGGCTCTCCTCTGAACAAGAAGTGTCAAATTGCAGCTCTGAGCATAACACTCTTAAGGTAGTCGAGCATTTCATGGCTTTTTTTCCCATTTAGAAAGCACGATCAGTCTACAAATCTTGATAAGGGCACTGTCATATAGAAAGAAGGAACATATTGATTAGCTATCTGAAGAGTCCCAGCTGTTGCCAGAGCAAGAAACTTTCTTTAAAAAGAGTCAAGGAATCCTAAGAACACATTACCCTATATCCTTGGTATGAATAGACTGAGGCAGCAAGGACATATAGAGCAAGTACTGGATTCAGCTATAACTTGTTGCTTTTTTCGTTGCATTGTATACCTTGCAGAGATAAATATTGTGCAGGAATAGCATTTTAGTGCTTTAAAGAAAATACATTTCTAACTATATACACAGCAATTGAGATTTACTCTTGAGCATTGTATTTAGTATTGCACCATAGTCTGATTTTCAAATCCTTCATTGCTGATGGACCTTACTGTTTATTTCAATAGACTGTATTGCCATTTCTGGCAAACCCAGCTTACATATAAGTTGCCTCCTTCTCCTAAGACTGGGCATGTGCAGAATGTGACCAAAAGCTCCTCTGCGCAATGCAAAAGTTTAGCATTAAGATCAAAGTATTGACATTGAGCAAAAGTGCTGAATCCTTCTTATAGTTTGTCCTAAAATGTATATACCAGATAATAATTTATGTACCATCAAAAGACAGGGCAGCAGGAGGTGGAATTAGGAGGAATATCAGTTGTATATCAGAATGTTGTTAAACATTTATTGCCAGTGATTCAGGAATATTAATCAGGTGTTTTAGTATAATTAAATTATAAAAGTGTTTAACATGTTGATGGCTTCTTTTATCAGGATTTCCATACATGTCTGTACACTTTTCAGTATCTCTAGTAAAATTAGCCTCTCAAACACTGCACGAAGTGCTACTGCCTTGAATGCTAACTGGGGTGTGACAGGCTGGTACAAAATTTAGATTCATTCACAGGTAAACTTTAAGTTTGTTAAAACCACATATTACAATGCGATTAAAAACGTGTATATGTTCAAGAAAATGTATGCACTTGTCTGCTTTTCATTATAAAATCCCTTCAGGAAGATGCAGTGATGTGTAGGCATCTCCATTTGATCTTAACATCTGGGCAGGCCAAAGGTATTCTACCAGCTGTCCAAGTAGTGTCAGGTTTTACAAGTGTCTGAGCACCTTGAATGAGAGCTTATTGACAGCTTCTTCAAAACTGTTGTAATATGTTCCCACTTGGCAGAGAAGCTGCAGCATTTCCATTTGCTGAGGAATATGACTAAACATAAGTACAGTGTATAGAAATAGTTCCAATCTGTAAGTAAACTGGATTAATAACTATAAAAACTCAGGCTACAGGAAGCTTTGTGTAATATTTCCATTTTATTTAGCAAGTAATTGGAAAATGACAGAATGAACAGTTTTAGCAATTAATACTATTTCACCACTGTAAAATACAATTAATGAATTCGGAAAAGTATTGTTAGCTCCATCGATAGCATATGTTGGATTCTATTGTTTTTGTTTTTGACTTTAATTGGCTGTTAACAGCAAATGGTCATTTAGACCATAATCCTATATCCAATTTCCTTAGAGTAAACCTCATCAATTGTAATGGGACTTTCAGATTTGAATTTACTGTTAAGTAAAAATTCAGTATTCAGTACTGTAAATCCTGGATCTGTTTTCAGTGCATGACATGACAACCAATTACACTGTATATATTTACTTGCTTAAATTGTACGCCCTCTTGCCATTGGAAGGCAGCTTACGAACACAATCTAAGCATATAGTAATAGCGAACACGTTTCAAGGACTGAAAGAGCACTCCTCTATTCTTGGGAGGGCAGCTGAGGGTTAGGGAGAGGTGTGTGGGTAGAGGTCTCCCTGATGCACCAGTAGAAAGCTTCTTTGCTGTTGTTGCTCTGGCATATGGGTCAGGAACAAGACAAGGGTAGTGTTGGGGAAGGCTGCAGGACTTCAGGATCCTGTTTCATGATCTCCCAACATATAAAGCAGGGACAAAGACCTACTCCAGTCCCGGAGTATAGCTAATTTCCCTCTAATTGGTGTCAGTGAGAAAAAAAGGAAAAACCTCCATATGGAGGGAAAAGAAGGGCAATGCTGAAAATGTGACAGTCCCTATCCACCTGCAACCTGTAAGATGGCTCTTTCAGGCTGTCCTATCAACATTTTTTGCAAGATTTTCCTTTTGCTTGCCTGTTCTTATATTTGCACTGCATGGTACTTGGACAGGAATACCCCCTTCACACAACACGATAGCAGATTAAACTTATCTGAAGCTGTGGCCCAAATTCTAAATATATGTCCTCTAATTAATAAAAAAGTATGTTAGTGTATCTCTCCTGGCTGCTCATTGAGGAAGTGACACAGGGCACTTCTTCAAGCACTGGCATCCTGATCTTCTCTAAGATTTTAGGTGGAATTTTACATTCTGATTTTGAATGGCAGAGGGGGTGCCTACATGCAGAGTCATTCTAAACTACAGTATTGGAAATTCACTGCATTTACTTTAGATAAGAACACAGAACATGTATATTCTTCTCTAGAAATGGGGATAATTGGGAGTTGTCCTTATACATGCTAGCCAGTAAGGTTTTTTTTTTCATTACAGAAATAGTGAAGGGCTAACATGGATAAGATTTTCTTTGTACCATAGTCTGCAGTTTTCTAAATTACAACTTGAAATCCGAAGGCCCATTATATTAGAAAGGTGGCTTATGTTCCCCTGACACAAAATCTATAGTGTAACCACACTTGGAATATTGTTCTCAATTCTCATTACTGCACCTAAAAAGGATACTGTAGAGTTGGAAAAGCACAGAAACCAAATGGTCAACTTGAATGCTCTGGGGGCTGAGGAAAGGTTACAACATCTGGGGCTGTTAGAGAAAAGCTTAGAGAAAAAAGACTTGATAAAGGTGTACAAAATTAATGCATGGTATGGAGAAAGTGAATAAAGAAATGTTTTTGTAATATTAGAACCCCATGAAGCTAATCAGTGAGAGCTTCAGGGAAGATTAGTCATAGCAAAAGGCTACTAAATCTTGCTTGGAAGTAGCTGCTGTTTGTAGTAAGCAGCCAAGATTAAGTGAAGGCTACTTCTGCCATATTGGTGGGAAGCTGAATAGCTCAGTACTTGATCTATTTATAGGTTAAGTTTTTTGTCTGTTGGAATTTTTGATAAGTGGCCACTGGAATAATTTTACTGTGGGTGTTGTAGCTTTTCTGCTGCTTGAGCCTGTTCATATTGGTAGATCTCCAAATGAGACCTGATATATACAGATTAGACTTAAGGAAGACTGATTAGATCCAGACTTGTCTCTCTACACACATGCTCCAGCCCATGAGATGGCAGCATAGTGAGAACCTTACAGTTACAGTCAGATGAGTATTGTCACAGGTACAATAATGGGAAAGGGACTCTGCTTCCAACTGACTGCTGCCCTTCCTGTAATTGCTTTTCCCTCTCTATTTCCTTTCAGGAGGCTTTAATTGGTTGAATGCAGTGGGAGGATCACACCGGGAAGAGGGGACGGAGGTCCTATTCATGGTTAGTGACCCTTTCATGCTTTCAATCTTTAGAGCTTCCTGATTTTTGGTGAGTTTTAAATGATTGGGTTGTCCCTTTTTAGAAAAGGGTGAGATTTATGGGCTGCCATAAATCTCTTGTGACTGATTTTAATTCTTAAAATATATATTTATCCTGTTTTAATGGAACACTTTTTACAAAGTCAAAACAGATTTACTAATAATTATTTAAGGATTTTAGGTAGCTGAGCTGAGAAAGATCTTTCTCTGCTTAAGGCTTTGGGCAGCTGCTGCCAGGTTATACAGACAATATTGGGATAGATGAACCAGTGATCTGACTATGGGAGCTTCAGATTCTCATAAAATTTTCTATTATGACACATGCTTGCTGCCTGTTCAAAGGTATACTAGTGTTAAGAACCAAGATGAGGTATTTTTGTTACATGCCATCAAGTCATCTCCAACTTCTGGCAATTCTGTGAATGAAAGCCCTCCATGTCCATTCTAGTTCTTGTAAGTTCAAGGTTGTGGCTTCCTTTATGGATTAAATTCATCTCATATTTGGTCTTCCCTTTTGTCTTCTGCATTCAACTTTCCCTAACATGATTGTCTTCTCCAGTGAGTTTTGCTTTCTTGTGATGTATTTGAAGTATGACAGTCTTAGTTTTGTCATTTTCAGAAATGAATAGGCTAATCTATTTATTCTAAAGAGAGAAAATGCTGAAGCTGCATCAGCGGGGGTGGTATTGATGATTAAGACATAATATTGGCTGCCAGCAAACTGTTGTTGGCATATTAGCAGCATCCTGGTAGAATCACTCCTCCTTCCTCTTTTTTCATGAAAGAGTTTCTCCATGTTAATCATAGTTTCACATTACTTGGGAGCTACTACAAAGCTGTATACACATTGTGCTGTTGCTCCTTGTAAGTCTAGGAAGATCAAAATTGGGGGAAATGCAGGGATAACTTTTACAGAGAGCACTGCAATGCTTTGGCAAGTAGACAGTATTGTCCTTGTAATATTTAAAATACTTATTTACTGCTGTGTCCTGCGTGTTCAGTGGAAAATGCTCCTAGATATAAATTTAGTGTTTAGGAGGTGCTTCTAGGTTTTCATATTAATGAAATGATCTTCTGTCAGGCAAATTACTATATTCATTTGTGCTGCTCCATTTTGAGACAGACATCTCTACTAGGAAACCTGAGGAACATTCTGAGAACTGGAACTCTAACACTTTTCAAAATATCTGGTGAATAGCAAGAATGTTAAAATAAAGTTTACCTATGTTCTCTCTCCTGCTTTCTAAATCATCTCAAATATAATTTGAAGAGCTGCCTCTCATTTCAATTAAACATACCTCATTAGAAACATAGGACAGGATCCCAAAGAACTACTGTAGAATAGTCAAACACATTCTGCAAATTTGATAGATTTTTTTTAAACTGCAGGCCCCTATGGCATATGAAATCCTGTTTTTGAGGCTACTCTGTTTCAGAAGTTGCTTTCCATATAACATGGTGGAAGGAGTGGGGTTGCTGCTGTGTTGAGAACATCGTTCTTCAGAAAAACAATAAAATATGAGTTCTTACTATACTTGTGACTGAAGTGTTAGTCACAGTTACCATAGTACAAGCTTTACTAGAAAAAAAGAAGGTTCCACTAAAAAAGAGAAAATATTTTAACATACATAGATTTCACTTGTGAAATTGCTGTTCAGAAGTATCCTGATATCCATATTCCATATATGAAGGTTGGAAAGGGCAACACCACATTAGGTATTGCAAGAACTATATAGAATATAATTAATACAGCTTAGTTTGTTTTTTCAAAGATGTTACCACGTAATCCTGGTACCAGAGTCTATGGGACTGGGGCAGTATATACATATTAAGAGAAATAAATGCAGATCAAAACTTCAAAAATAACTGGCCTTTTTATAAAACAGTCCAAGGCTTGGTATGAATCTTGGCTTTGTGATGGAGTGACATTGGAACATTACTTAGTTTGTATGTGTGGTATACAGTTTAGATGGGTTAGAATTGGATCAAATGGAATCTGATTGATCAGAAGTGATTCACAGCTACAAATAGGACCTTAATCCTTAATCCAGCAGGCGGAAAGCATTTTTAAAAAATTGATTGGGACAGTTTTGCTTTGCAAGTAAAATGCAATATAGTAATGAGTGAGTAGTAATTTGAACTGGCTACCAAGAAGGGCAAAGAACCCATGTAAATTAGTACCTGAAAGAATTGCATTGGCACTGAGGTATGCAGGGCTGAATATGTTACTTTGCACTTTCTGACCTAGCTCAATAACAGAAGCATAAGTATATAGCTGTACCATCTGTTACTTTTTTCCTATGGTAGCATGGCATTCTAGATGAAGTGCTAGGAATAATGGATTCCAGAAAGACTGTAGATTGTAGCAAGTGCTTGGAAAGCTGAATATGTGAAGTTTTTCAGCGCTGATAGTGTGTGTGCCTACTATTTTGTGACATTTATTCAGAACATAGCACAGTTTATCCACAGTGTGGTTTGACTCCTTACATCGATTGAAGTTGAACCTTGTAGATTCTTTCTTAATTTTTGTTTCTTGTTAAGATGCAAGATTCTTGTTAAGATGCAAGATCCAGAGGCAAATACAGTTGATAATACTTGGTGAAATGGAAGAATGGTTTGAACAATCCTAGCTAAATGTACTAGAAATAGATAGTAAGATGGCATCAAGACAATAAATGTACTAGAAATAGATAGTAAGATGGCCTCAAAGCAATAAATATGTAAGATAGAGAGAGAAAGTAGTGTGTGTTGAAGCTAGCAAAATCTATGGGCTGATTCTTTCATTGATCCATACAGCATATGGCCAGTGTGTGAAGCCTTCACATGCCTGCACTGAAGGGATTTTGAGGTAGCACGTTGCCATGTATTTAGCACTGGAAAGCTTCAGTCTCTTCTCTGATTTACTTAGTTGGGAACCAGCTACACAAATATGGTAATTGCGTTAGAAATGAAGGAAGTCCAAAATTATGTAAGGATAGCAGTGTGCTTGGGACACAACATGGGGCTTAATTTGTTGGCTGATGTTCAATTTGTGGGCTTTTTATCTAAGGGAGCAGCTCTTGCTTGTGCTTTCTCCCTTTAATCAGGTCTGCTGGCATTTTTATAGTTGTGACCTTCTGTTATAGGTCTGTTTGAGAAGACTGTAGCTTATTACTGAGTTACAATCCTGAAATTCAAAGTACTTTCTCAATTAATTGTGGTGATCTTGTTTGCTTCCTTGCTTAAACATATTCTTTCTCATCCCCCCCACCCCCAACCTTTGTAGGCAGTACCTAAAGCAGGAAAGCCTGGATAAAAAGAAAAGGGAATTTGATACCAATGGTTGGACGCTGCTAAGTAAAAAAAGCCAGGTATGTTGGCCCTATATGGCTGGCCTACAGGGATGCTGATACAATTAATCATGATCTGTATGTCTATATGTGCTTTTCTAATCAAAGGTCTGCAGATGAGAAACCACCCGTTTTCTCAGTCCATGATTGTGCATAGCTCTTTGCAGATTTTTAAGAAAAATTATATATGTACAGTGAGAAAATAGGAGAATCATATAAATGCGTGGATAGGAAAAAACATGTCTTAAGTGTGGCTTACAAAGTTGCTTGTGATTTCAGGCTCTGTTTCTACAGAAGCATTTGAATACCTGTAGCAACCTACTTTTCCCATGGTTATTACAGACCCCAGCTGACAAAGAGGTCCTCCCAACTCTCTCCTTGCCTTATCCTCTGGGCAAAGAAAATAGGGGTTAAGTGCCCAGTGTATGGGCAAGGAAAAGATATTTTCAACCACAGATGGCTGTGATATCTTTTGGAACTGATAATTGTTTCAGGTATTCAAAAGCCTCAGTATATGTTTGGAGCCTGCAGTATGCTCCGATTCTACCATTTCCTTGTTCTCAGGTTTTGTAATCTTTGTCTCCATCTTGGCTAAAATTATGCTGATTCATACGTTCCCATTCTATTCTTTCATGGAGGGTCCGTGCAGTTAATAGTACATTTTTTGATAAAGCAGCCATGAGGCTTTTGCTAACCAAATAGAGAGGAATGGGTTTGTTTGTTTCTTAAAGGAGATCCCTCAGCAGATGAATGGCAGTGACTGTGGGATGTTTGCCTGTAAATACGCTGACAGCATTACCAAAGACAAACCAATCAACTTCACCCAGGTAGGTTCGTCTCCTGGCACTGTATTCGCAAAATGGTGTCCTAGATTATCATAATGATGCCTTCAGACCTCAATTAGCATGGCACCAAAAACAAGTCAATTCTTAATGAAAGGAACCCAAATTGTGTAGCCAGAAGAAAAGATTCAAAGTAAATAATTTTTCAAATACTTGCTTATTTTGTACAAGTCAGCTTCTAACTTTCTAGTTTTCAAAAGATGTTTCAAGCAAAACCAGGAGGATCTGATATAGTTGTGCTGCAAGAAGTGGGACTAACTAGTTGTGATTCTGCACAAGATCTTTAAACTTGGGCATTCATATTGAGGAGAAAATGCTTGGCCAATACTGAGGAAAAAGTGCCATATGCAGCTAATGTATTTCCTTCAGCAAAGCCTACATAAAAAGCCAGCAGCTGATTTTATAGATGCAAGGTGACTATTCTTTTTCTTAACTTTTGAACATGGTCCTTGTAATCTCGCACTGTAAAAGTCTTGCTGTGTTAACTATTGACTACCTGTCCATTAAATTCAGGGACAGACCATTTGACCTACAACTGCCATTATCCTTCACCATTGTCTATGCTGGGTAGGGCTGATGAGAGTTGTGGTCCTGGTCCAGATGTTTTGGCCTATAGGCTGCTGACTCCCAATGTCATGTGCATTTTCCTTTCTTCATAACCCCTTTCACCATGAACAGTCCAGTAGTATGCTGCAGAAAAACTATGCTATTGATTACATATCTCTCTAGTTCATGGGGACTGAGCATTTATACTTCAGCCAGGGTTGCCAGATCAAAATTTCAAAAATAACTGATCTTATAAATAGTCCAAGGCTAGGTACTGACCCTGGCTTTGTGACTGAGTAATGTTACTGTGTATTAAAAGCTATTACATGCGTATCATTTTAAGGCTTGCTGATGCCCTTGTCTTTTTTTGTCATTAAAGCAACACATGCCTTATTTCCGAAAGCGGATGGTCTGGGAGATCCTCCATCGCAAGCTGTTGTGATTTCATGCCAAATGCAGGACCCTTTAGAAAATGCACACCAGGCCTTTTGCCCTTCTCAGCCATCTCCAGTAAGGACTGCATGGGTTTTCCACTGAAGCTTACAAGACTGTACAATACATTTTCTGGCTTCAAACCATGGATTGGTGTGCTGTGGAACCCTTTCAAAAGCACACTTGCCATTTTGTATTTTGAAAGCCTATTTTTTACAAGTGACTTTCAGAGACAGGAATTTTCATCTTCAAGAAATTTTCTCTTTTTTTTCAGTCTGTCTGCCCTTTTCAAAATAACTGACATGTGCAAGCAATTTGAGACCTTCAGCAGCAGGGTATGGAACAAAAGCATTTGAATTGTTGCACTGTATATGCCATAGCCTGGAGGAAAAAAAAATAACTTCACAGTAAACTCAGTGCTGCATGCTATAATGGCTGCAGATGGTCTGCTGCAACAAATGCATCAACTCTGGAAATAAAACATGCATGTATACATGTCTGGAGAAAGCTGATAGACTCAGGTTTGCCAGATCTGTCTGCGTATTTCTACAACTTGCTGCAGGTACCACAGATGTTTCCCACAGCACTCATGTTTCATTGTCCTTTATTCTTAAATTATTACTGGAAATGGAATTGCTTGAGAATGGAACTTCAAATAGACACCAGCACATACAAAGCAGTTTGCTACCATAGTATTGATCTTGTCTTCAGGTCTGTAGTAAAGAATGGTAAATGGAAGATGAACCAACTACTTTTCATTGATGGTCAGGTAGAAGACTCCTTTCACTCAAAATCCACTGTCTTACACTGACTACTTCGTTAATTCTAACTAAACTTCTAGGGCCATCCATTTATCCATTAGAACATTGGTACAAAACATGTAGCACTCTAGATGTTGTGCTGCAGCTCTCATCAGCACAAGCCAGTAAAGCCAATGTGGACAATGAGAGTTGCAGTCCAACAGAATCTGCAGGGCAACCTGCTTCCCATCCTTGCATTAGACAGTTGAGACATTGGTTGACAGAAGCATCTTGGCCCTTCTTGGTCCCTCCTCCACAACAGTCTCTTGTAGGCAGACTGTGTGGATGGAGTCAGATACAGAGAGGAACAGTAGAGCGGCAGACTGCAAGGTATTTCTGAGGGTCAGCTCATTGTTCTGACATGCCTGGGGACAGGCCCTATTGAAGCCAGCATCTTTCCCTTGGCCCATTAACAGAATCTGAGGAAATCCAGGCAAGAGGAAGCTCTCACTTTGCACCCTTGATACATGATAGGATTTGTAAGCAAACTAAGCAGCTATAAGTTGATTGGATATTTATCAGAAGATGGAGCAGTTATTGATCATTGAGTTATTTGTAGAATTTAGGTACAATATTACTACTTTAATGCTTTTTTAATTATTGGTAAACTGTTTTTATATCATATATATAAAAATATAAATATATATATATATTTATAAGCCTTTCCCAATGATGCAGCAGTGAACAAGTGTCTGTTAGGTTTTTCAGCTCTTCTCCTGTGTTCTATCTCTTACATATGAATTGGAATCCTGGCTTCCACCTTTTCCCTCAAGTTTCCCATTTCAGTTCATTCGTAACAGAATGAAGGGCTTCCTTAATAGATATTCTGTCCTCCCGAAACTCTGCTTTTTATGCAGGTGGTGTTGGTGATGCAAAATGGTATGCAGAACAGTCTTCCCCAACATGATATCTTCCAAATTTTTTGGCTGAAACTCCCATTAGCCCCAGCCAGCATGACCAATGGTCAAAGATTATGTGAGTCAGCATCCAAGACACCTACATGATGCCAAGTTGAGGAAGGCTGATAATTGGAGTCTGCTCAGTTTCTAAGATGGGTTGCCAGCAGCAGCCACAGCTTTCCACTTACAAGTAGGCAGATATTTTACAGAGACAGGATGCAACAAGTCACACTGACTAGTCCAGGTTTTAATTCAACATGAGAAGGTCTCTGCTCTCAGGCCACACAGAAAATCTCTGTTGCTGTTGTTCCATGCTTACAGTCCGCTGTGTATGATTTCTGTACAACTCATTTACTTTAGTGGGAGCTCACAGCAAGCTCCACTTATAAATGGACACTGTGCAGACTCTTTGTTTGATATGTGTACCTGCTGTCATCCCACAAAAGTGGGGTGTGATTGGAAGTGAGGTGTAAAAGATGGTTGACTGCTTACCAAGTTCACATGCTAGGCATACCTCTTGATGTACCTTTTTTAATTCTAAGGAAAAAAATGTCCTTCTGTATTTTTTGCCATCAAATAGGGAACATTTTATATATTCTGGACCTGTAAACAATAGTTTTGTACAAATTTCCCATTGCCCTTTCCTGAGTCATGTGATTCCTAGAGAAGTTTGTACCTTTTTTGATCTGTCTGTATGTGTTTTTATACTAGTCTCTTTGGTCATATTTTTTCTATGTTTTTGCTGCAAGTAATGATTTGAAAACCTAAAAGTTTTTTTTTGTAATGTGTTATTCTTAAATAAACCCAGCTGTTTTAAGATAAGAATAAACTCTAAGCCTGATTTGCTATAGTGTTTCCACACATCCTTTCTCTTATGATCTAAAGGCAGCACAATATGGTATCAAAAATATACAAGGCTGCAGTCCCAAACAGCAACTCCATGTCAAGTTCTTTCCTCATCACTCCTCTGTAAGATCCAGGACAATGTATCTTGTGTCCAGATTGAACTTTAGGGGTTCTATTCTACTGGTTATATGGAAGCATTCTACTGGGCATGGGGAATTGTTTGGCAGAATAAATTGGAAGACATAAGTAAACTGTACTACAGGTTCCAGAGGAAGAATTTTACTGGGGTGGGGGGTGCTTTTATATTGTCAGTTCTGTGTATTGTCAGTACTATTCCAAAATAAGAAGAAATAAGAAAACCAACCACTTGCTCAATTCTTAATGAGACAAGTTTGTCCCAAGTACACAGATGTATCTAGTTTTGTTGGTAGGGGGCAGTAGCTGGTCAAGTTCTTTTCCCAAATACATATTTTCCAAAAAAATGCCAGATCATAATGTTCATATGAAGAGTTGTGTAGCCTCATGGCTTGTCTCATCTAGCACTATGTCCCCATGGTAACCAGGCAGATGGGTGTGTGAAACTCATTAGTAGAACCCAAGTGGAATAGTATCCTCAAGTGGCTTGGAGAGACTGCTAATAGTGGAGGTAATATATGGCAAATCAGCCTCATTCACCATTATGAATGAGTTCTCCCTGGCCACTTTTTCCACTCCATACATAATTTTCTGCAATGTTATCATGTCTCACTTACCTTCCTTCTAAGTTTAAAAGCCTTCTTTCCTCATAATGGAATTGTTCCAACCTACTGATCATTTTCATTGCCATTTTCTACAACTTCTCCAGTTCTACAAAAATCCCTTTGGAGGAGTTACCAGAACTTACATGCTTGCTGGACAAAAGTAAAAGCACTTATAAAAAGGTGCATATAACAAATATAGCATTAACTGCTATTAATCTTTTCTTCATAATCCTTGAGCTAGAATTTTGTGAAGTGCATGGTGGTGGGCTGCTGTTACTGAAAAACATGGAAATCGCAACAGCCTGAAGGAGCCACCCCAATCAAACCTTTACTGATGACACAGCAACTTCTCTATTTTTTCCATGCCCTATGTCTCAGGGAACATACTATCTGACCAGGAGAAAATAAAGAGAAAGTAAAAAAACTGCACAGAAGAACTGTACAGAAGAGATGAAATGATGACAGGCTTTTTTGAACGGAATCCTATGAAGATACAGCCTGCAGTATTAGAAAGCGAAGTGAAAGTTGCTCTAAAAACACTGGCAAAGAATAAAGCCCCTGGAGTAGATAGAAAATGAATAGAACTATTCCAACCTGCAGAAAATGAATCAGTCCAATACCTACCGAAAACATGTTAACTAATATGCAAAACAAAACACTGACTGGAAATGTTTGATATATATTCCAATCCCCAAGAATGGACAAGCAGAAGAGTGCAGCAATCATAGGGCTATTGCATTAATCTCCCATGCAAACATGTCAGACAAAGATGTATTTTATCTTCTATCTCTTTAATCTGTGCATAGAACATATAATAAAGCAGGATTAGAATCAGATGAAGGAGTGTAAATTGGCAGAAGAAACAACTCATTTCAGATATGTGGATGATACCAAACTACTGGCAGAAAGAGCAATGCCTGGAATGACTTTTACCTTGATAAAAGTTAAAGAAGGAAGTTTTTTAAGTAGTGGAGTCTCATGTTACTACAACTTCATCTCAAACTTCCATCAAAGAGCTCAGCATGGCTGGCTTATTTGAGGTTATCCTCAAAATGCCTGTGGGGTAGGTTAGACTACCAGATAATGTTTTGGTAAAGCTGTTTAGTGAGTGTAATGGCTGAGGAGAGATTTGAACCTCATTTGTTCAAATCCAACACACTACTTACCATGCTGTGTTGCCTCTCCATAGCACAATGTCCAACTGAGGCTAGAAGCAGTAGGACATGGGAATATCTAAGGGATTGTGCCCTTTATTTCTTGTAGAAAAATCAGAAGCCATTTACATAAAGGAGCAAATTCTGAAGTTCAGATATTCTCAAGTTGTACCTGCTTACCTGCCTAGAAACATAAAAACCCTATTGGATCACACCAAGAGCTATGCAGTACATAATGTTGATTTCTTAACAGTGGCCAACCAGATACTCCTGGAACATTTTATCAACAGGGGATGTAGGCACTGGCCTCCTCTCACTGAGTCTGCAACATTTGTTCTTCAGAGGTACAGTGCCTTCACTTACATGGAGGCTAATCACTATTAGAAATTTATTCTCTATTCATTTCTCTAAGCCTCCTAGAAAAGGAGAAGGCAAATCTGGTGAGGTTTACTTCTCAGTAAACACACATACGATTTCAATATGAATCAGTTTGAATCTGCTTTTCCCAACCTGCTGTCATCTAAATATTTCTGACTACAGCTCCCATCATCTGCAGGCATCTCAGGCTCCAGAAGGCTTGAAGCCATGGATTGGGGAGGGCCCTAACCTATACATTCAGTGTTTGTTTTGTACTTGCTCATTTAATTGAACATCAGCCAGCCCCTCACTAGCTAGGGATTTTCAGGTCATGTTGACTCTCTCCTTGCAGCCTTCTCTTTGCAGACATGAGCAAGGCTTTACCCAACATTTCCAAGTAACCAGCCATTAGCATCTTTAATCCCCCACACACATGAACAAGCAACTTCTGTAAATGTACCCTGAGCTGAACAGACAATGCTGCGTTTATTCCTTGCTGCTGCTCCCAACCCTTTCTCAAAGAAGACGAGAGGTGTTTATCCCATATTTAAATAAATGGATACTTTGGACTCCCTGCAAAGATCAGACCATATATTACCCCAAACGTAATATTGCCAGCTCACCTACCTACACCAATGATTTTTTTCCCAGGTTCTACATACAGATAATCTTGTCCTCATCAATTTGCCTGGACATTGCACTGAATTCTGGGTGATGTTCAAGGACACTCAGTTCGTAGAACACAATGGCCAGGCCTGTTGGGCTTTGTGGGGATACTCAATTGATATAGCTTGATCACTGGACTTAGCTGAGGCTGGGTGGAATGATGGGTCTCCTTTGCCATGCTGCCTTGCTTAAAAGGGACAATAAAGTTCTTGTCTGCTTTCCTGACTGGAGTTCCACCAAGCTTTCTATGAAAGACCCCACAATTGCCACGTCCAATCTAGAACTCTCAGAACACAACAACTAAAACTCTCCTGCAGCTGTACATTAATAGTTATGGGCAAGTCTCTCTTAGTGATGCTTATGAACCATTATTGATTTTATAATTCCCAATAAGCATCTCACTTATTATAAGGCTACCTTATCTACATGGAGGCAGAAGTGGGTAGAAGGCTTCGATGGCTACCATTGAGAAGCCATTGTGCAGTCATTTCATATTTTCTTTCTCAGTGGATTATGTCTGGTAAAGGAAAGAAATGGAGGAAAACTGGGAAAATACAGGAGGGTTCCACGTTGAAGACAGGATCTAGATATGCACATTCTGCAAATTCCCACGAATGAGGCAAGGTCAGGTCTGGCATCAAGGATAGGCATGACTGGGCACCTACTGAGGGTCCACACCGAAACAGATGCCCACTGGCAAGCATCCTCTGCACTTTCTCCTCCTCTTCCCCCTTGCAAGCTGCTTGTTCACTTGCCTCCTGCTCTAGCACTGAGACGAGAGTGGTGGTGGATGGAGGAACAGCAGATGCCTCTGCCTCCTTGCTCCCTGGCTTTCTACGTATCCAGCATGCTAGTAGAAGCAGCAGTGCAAAAGAAGATGAGCAGCATCAGCAGCTGGTGACTATAGTAAGCTGGTGGAGGGCAGGTGGGCACTGAAAGTATTTTGCCTAAAGGCTGCCTAAAACCCAGAGTGGCACTGCAAAGAATGGGGGCATCATAGAGCATCCTAACTCCCATTTGACTGGGAGCCTTTCCCAGCCGTAACTGTGGATATTGGGATTTAATGGAAGCTTTTGTGTGCAAAGCAGGTGATTAATCACCAAACAATGCTCCTTTACCTAAGTTGGGGGGAGGTTAGAGGGGTGTTGGAGATAGTGGGTTAGGCATATATAACATTTAAAAATAGCCCTTTTTACTATCCTGTATAAAGGAACAACCCTTTACACACATAGGCACCAAGCACCAGGAAAGAGAATCAATGGTGCTTTTCAGTCATGTATGAAAAAGCCCACATAATTATTTCAGAGCTGACATGTCTATGGATCTACCTGTGAGACTGACACAGTTTTGTGAAGGTGTGGCTCAGTTCTAAGATTGATTCCTCATTTTGTTTCAACGAAAAGAAACAGAAATGTCTATTGAATGCTTCAGCATTGGTAAAAAAAAATTGTGAGACACACCCTAAAACCTTTGGGCCAAAGGCTGGGCTTTCTAGGTAAATAAGCTCCTACATTTAGAATATAGTCAGATTCAGCATACTGGCTGGGATGGAACCACCCCACAATGCCACAAATTCCTTTCAGCCAGAGCCTACATGATGAAATGGTGTTCATGCCAGACTATAACCTGGTTCACATGTCAACAGCCAGGATTACTTTTTAAAAGCCTGAGTTGTTGTGAACATGCAGGTTGGCCACTGAGGTTGGCCACCAAGTAAGGATGACAAAATGGTGCACCAATTTGCATAAAATTACTTATGGTAATGTAGATAGATGTAAATTTAGAAAGAACAATAGTGTAGAAAGACTGACCAGATGACCAATAGGCCTTGTTCAGACTGCTGTCTTTCTATCAGACTTAGAAACATAGAAACAGAGCGAGTCAGAAGGGTTCTCCCAGGCCATCTAGTCTGACCCCCGGGTCTAGCCAGCTCCGCTCATGACAGACTTCAAATAGAGGGCACTTCAAACCAAGTGTGGATGCTATTCCATGCTCCACAGATATCTTTCTCACCATCCACTTGGCTTCCAACCCCTCCTGATTTTTAAACTTCTTGTAAAGATAATTTTACAATATTATAATTTTAATAATTGTAAAGTAAAAATGGAGGGCTACCTTGCTACAAATGGAATGTCAACCTCCACCAGCAGTCTTATTATTAAAGAAAGCTCCAGTCTCCTATACAAAGACCAACAGGATTTTTAGAACATAAAAAAGACAGATAGATGCAGTCTGGGCAATCCCAAGGTCTAGAACAGGCTGTGTCTTACAACCCAAGCTTAAGTCACCATAACACAATCATGACAGGATTGGACAAAAACTAAGCCACCATGGTTTATAAATTGCTCTGGCTTAATGTGTCATGAAAAACCAGTCCCTGTTTAGGGAGGAACAGCTACATTCATTTTATTCTTTGGCCAGAGCGACTTAATTTATATTCTTAATTTATATTATTCTATTGAAGTTTATTTATGGTTGTGAGCTGCCCCGAGGCTTCGGCGAATGGGGTGGCATAGAAGTCTCCTAAATAAATAAATAAATAAATATGCTGGCTGGAGTTGCAGGGTTTTTTCCTCTCTTAAGTTGTATAGGACTGTATCTTAAATGATTATCACACATGGGCAGCTTTGCTGTTGGCTTTGGTTTTACCTTTGCCTATTAATTTTACCTGTGTTTGTGGTAAGAAATTGTCTGTTAATATTATGTTAAATGCCCCTCTGACCATCTGCAGTTTTGCTTCTGTGAAACTGAAATTTTGTTGCGCTTTATGGAAGCAAGTATGTGATACAGCATATAATGCTGGTATCCTATTCAGCTTCTTGGCCAAATTACATGGCCACTCCTTTGAAATGGATGCTGGAGCAGAAAAATGTGGGTTCAAAAGAGCCATTTTGCACTTTGGATGCAGGCACCATCTGTGCCTCACACTTTGGTTCTTAGGCAAGTTAATTTTCCTTTAGTCTCACTGGGAAATGACTGTTTTATGAGATGCCATGTCCATCATGGCAGCCATTTTGTGAATGGACAAGCTTGCCTCATGTTGTCCATTTCTGGAGAGCCCCAAGACACTTCCTTAAAATTCCAAATGTGTCCACTAGAATCAACAACCTGGGATCCCTGCTTTAAGTCACATCATTCAACTGTCTCTGGATGCAAGCAAAAGTCTTTTCCTGTTATTGTTGGTGGTGCACAGTAAACAATCCTGACTTTATTTCTTCCACCTCAAACAAAGTTGCCTTAGAAGGAAAGGGATTCACAGCTGTCTCCTGATGCTTCCACCTTCTCAAAGCAAGGTCCAGCTTTGCCACCTGCCTCCAAATGGATCCAATGTTGACCTTGACAACATATGCTCAAATACAGGGGTAGCCAAATGCCACCGCCAAGGTCTCTTTCCTGGCAACTCAATGAATATGCTGCCTGTATGAGGAGCTTCTAAACTCATGTCCAGCTGCAGGACACAAGGCTGGACTTCCTTGTTTTATTCATAGCTTGTCAAGTAATCATTAAGCAATACAGCTATTGCTCTGTGCACAATTCTCACAGGTCTAAAAATCATATGAAGCTTCCTTCTACCAAGTTAGGCCACTGATCTGCTAGGCCTCTATTCTGCCTAGACCACTCTGACTGGAGTGGCCATCAAGCAGAATCTCAAGCAAAGATCTTGCCTATCTCTTCCAATATCCTTTCCATTAGATATGCCAGGTTCTTACTCTCAGACCTTAATACATGCGAAGTATGTCCTTTACCACCAGTGCAGCTAGGGCCGGATCCTGGGGCCAAATTCCTGGAAGCTCAGGGCCCCCATTCTAAATGACCACCAGAGTTGAGGGCAAAGGGGTAAGTTGGTTCTATTCCTGCAATTAAAACAGGGTTAGAATTTAAGTGAGCTTGAAATACAAAACTGCACATGCTTAGAGTAATTTTGTATAGTAGTTGGCAAGTATTCTAACATATCAGGAATGTAGGAGCAGTTGTAAAACACAAAATGGTGGTGGGGGAGAGGGAGAGAGAAATACGAGTTGTGTATGTCACAACTCAAGTTATACACACAGTTCTTTGAAAGGGATCTACCTAAGGTCATTAATTCCAGGGTCTAAAATCCCCTAGTTTCAGCACTGTCTACCACTGTGCTGCAAGCATTTCAGACAGACTTTGATTAAACACCAAAAAGAAGAAAGCAGTATAACCAAAAAAATGGTTGACAAATGGTACTGATCTATGTAAAATGTGTATATGTTAATTGATATTAGCTTAGGTATCTACTAGATGCAAATTTAGAAATAATTACCATGATTTAAATAAAAAATATAGTATATTTCACCACAGTGGAGGATTTTGACCACTAGACCACCTGCATACCTACTCACTCAGCTGTCTAAATGCTCAGTGTTAACGGAACCTCAAGGCCCAACTTTGCTTCTTCATAATCCTTTAAACTAGACGACCTTCAAACAGAAGAAACCATCTAATTAGGAACTGCCGCCTGCAATCTTCCCCACTAGGATAAGAGATGGATTGTATTTCTATTTAAATTTTAGATATTATACTCAATATGATAAATCATAAATCATAATGTATTATAATTTAACTTATTTATTTATTTAGTAAACTTCTATGCTGCTCCATTCGCCGAAGCCTCGGGGCGGCTTACAACAATAAATAAATACATATAATCATATAAAAACAATATAATTGGAAACGCCCTGGCCAAAGATATAAAATCAATAAATAAGCTAACAATTAAAATGCCGTTTAAATAAAAAGGTCTTGGCCTGGCTCCGAAAAACATATAATGACAGCGCTGGGTGGATCTCTCTGGGGAGGGCATTCCATAGATTGGGCGCCACTGCAGAGAAAGCCCTCCTCCAGGTACTTACCCTCCTAATATCCTTCATGGAGGGTTCCCGGAGAAGGGCCTCTCCCGCTGACCTCAAGGAGCAGGAGGGCACTTATGGACGTAAGCACTCCTTTAGGTAACCAGGACCCAAGCCGTTAAGGGCTTTATAGGTGATAACCAACACCTTGAATTGGGCCCGGACTTCAATGGGGAGTCAGTGGAGTTGACAGAGAACTGCAGTCATGTGAACATAACGCCCAGTCCCCATCAGTAGCCTGGCAGCTCTGTTTTGCACCAAATGAAGTATCCGGACCGTCTTCAAGGGCAGCCCCACGTAGAGCGCGTTGCAGAAGTCTAATCAGGAAGTTACCAACATGTGTGTCACTGTTGCCAGGTAGCCGTTCTTCAGGTAGGGACGCAGCTGATGGATCAGCCGAAGCTGAAAGAAAGCACTCCTCGCCACCACTGTCACCTGAGCTTCAAGTGAAAGCTCTGGGTCGAGGAGCACTCCCAAGCTGCGGACCTTGTCCCTAAGAGGGAGTGTAACCCCATTCAGGACAAGGTCAAGGTCCCTTTCCCCGAAGCCCGATCCACCTACCAACAGGACCTCCGTCTTGTCTGGATTGAGCTTCAGTTTATTGGCCCTCATCCAGCCCAGTACCTCGGCCAGGCATTGGTTCAGTACAGCCACTGCCTTACCTGGATTGGTAGAAAACGAGAGGTAGAGCTGCGTATCATCGGCGTACTGATGATTCCGCAGCCCACACCTCCTAATGACCTCTCCCAGCAGTTTCATGTAGATGTTGAATAGCAGAGGGGACAAAATGGATCCCTGCGGTACTCTATGGCATAACTGCCATGGCGCAGAGCCATAGTCCCCCAGCATCACCTTCTGGAATTGGCCATTGAGATAGGAGCGGAACCACTGCAAGGCAGTGCCTCCAACTCCCAATCCCGCTAGCCTATCCAGAAGGATACCATGGTCGATGCTATCGAAAGCTGCTGAGAGGTCCAGGAGAACCAACAGGGACGCACTCCTCCTGTCTTTCTCCCTGCACAGGTCATCGTACAGGGAACCAAGGCAGATTCAGTACCGTACCCAGGTCTGAAGCCTGACTGAAATGGGTCCAGATAATCAGTTTCATCCAAGAGTGCTTGGAGTTGTCCCGCCATCACCCGCTCCAACACCTTGCCCAGAAACAGGATGTTGGCCACTGGTCTATAATTAGTGGCCATCTCTGGATCCAGGGATGCCTTCTTCAGGACTGGTCGGACTACCGCCTCCTTTAAAGGGCCAGGTACCCGGCCATCCCTCATAGAGGTGTTAACCACTTCCAGGATCCAGGTCCCTATCCTGTGCTTGGCATTGTTAATTAGCCAAGATGGGCAAGGATCCAATAGGCAGGTGGTGGAACGTACTCCTCCAAGCACCTTGTCCACATCATCAGGCCGCAATAACTGAAACTCATCCATCAATTTTGGACCAGACGGCGACATTGGCATCTCCCTAGAAGCCTCTGGGTCACTAGTGGAGTCCAGCTCGTGACGAATCTGAGCGATTTTCTCCCTAAAATGCTTGGCAAAGTTGTCACAGCAGGCCTACGAGGGTGGTACCAGATCTTTCTTAGGACCAGGATGAACCAGCCCTTGTACAACTCGAAAAAGCTCTGCTGGACGGCATTGTGAGGAGGCAATGGAAACGGAGAAGATTTCTTTCTCGCCGCCCTCACTGCCACAGCATAGGCCCGATAATGGGCTCTTAAGTGTGTTCGGTCAGACTCATCCCGTGATTTCTTCCACCTATGCTCTAGATGTCTCCCAACCTGCTTCATCGCCCTCAGTTCAGGGGTATACCAAGGGGAAGAGTGGGCTCTGCCTGGCAGGAGAGGATGCTTGGGAGCTATCATGTCAATAGCCCTGGTCATTTCCCCATTCCATAGTTTGACCAGAGCATCGACAGGAGCACCAGTCTTGTCAACCAGAAACTCCCCCAGGGCCTTCAGGAATCCATCCATTCATATCATTATATAAACTATATATATTGGTTTAACATTATATAAACCAATGTTATACACATTGGTATCCTCCTTTCTTTTTTCTTTTTTGGTAATGTTTTTCTTCTTTCTTTCTGCAGTGCCTACAGAGCTATATTACCATGGAAGTGCGAAACTACCTCTTTTCCTTCAGGGACATTGGTCTAGTAAATGCCAGCTGGGCACTAAGAGGGCTGCAGTTTCATAGTAAAGGACATGCTTTGGATACACAGGTGTCCAGATTCTGAGCATCTCCAGACAGAGCCACTGCCCACCAATGTAGACAATACTGAGGCAGAACAGACACTGTGCTGACCCAATAAAAGGGAGTTTTGGACATGTGCATTCGTTGGGACCCTGTTCTACTCCCTGCCACGCAATGGTCTTCTCAGGTGACCCAATGACTGCCAGCGGGGAATACTTTCTCAGGGATCATTAACGCAATGATTCCTACATTTCCAATGCTAAGCACTGCTTAATGGTACTCATCTCCTGGGGAGAGGTATCAGAGCAGGGACAGGAAACCCTTTTAGCCCAAAGGCAATTTGGAACACTCTCCTGGGACCACTACAAAATAGCTGCCTCTTGGAAACCCCTGCAGGTTGCTTGGCTGACTCCACAGTCACAATTTGGTGCATACACAGAACATGAATAGCATATGCAGATATACAGAACAGACAACTAAATACTAAGACATCCTACCAACCCACTCAAAGTGTAGGCTGGATTTTGCGAGGGGGGTTTGGAGAGGGGGCAAGAACTGGTCCCATGGACAATACCTTATCGTCAGCACACGGTCCTGCCTGCTAGGCGAGACTTCCTTAAATGAAGGATGCTTGCTGTTTTGCTTCAGAGCCAAATCTCTGAGCAGAGGGTCAGACAAGTCCCATCTGGGGTGTTACATTTGTTGAGAATTAAAAGAAATCCTTCTTGTTTGTTGTCTGACTGTGGTGTTGGCAACACCAACAAGTAATTTTATATTTAAAAAATACTCTTTATTGTAGGTATGCACTAACAATAGACAGTGAGCCCACCTGCCACAGTCATCCTACACAGCAAATTTATACATTTAACTTGTTGCACTGATTAGTAAAAGAAAATATCACAGCAGAAAACATTCAGCTACTTTTGTACATGGTTATCTTGACCTGCACTTCTAGTGTCAAAACACCTGCATCCAGGCTTATCTTTACATATTCTGACCTTCTTAACAGAGATTTAATTTATATTTTTGGCTCTCTTGTGTCTCTCTGATAGAACCCTAAGTAAATGACCCTTGTTGTTTGACCATCAGGAAAAAATAGTATATTCTTCAGTAAATATGGCAAAAGACCTGTTATCTGTCCAAAAGAACAGGTAAAAGGACATTAAAAGACACCATTGAATATTTTCAGCAAATAATATTTCATAATTTTCAGCACCAACAGAAATCTATTGGAACCAACCCTGTCTGCCAATTAAAAAAATATGAGAGGGACAGGGCATATTGGTGGGAACCAGGGCAAATTATCCAGGGCACACTGGTGCCCACGGGCCCTCTGTTGCCTATCCTTGTACAGTAGCATGATCACTTCCTCTTATAGGAAACTTTCCAGGACCAGATGTCACAGCCCCAGACAAGATCTAGAAACAATTCACTATGAAATTTTGGGAACAAGAATTAGGGGATGAGTGTTGAGGGGATTACATGAGGTTCATCTATAAGTATATCTTATTCTTGAGATACATCACTTGTTGCTGGTTTCTGTGCTTTTAACACATAAAAGTGGTTTTTACTTTTTTAACAATAATCTGTTTTGTATTTTTGTTTTTGTGGAAAAGTGGCTGCAAAACAAGCATCAAACAGGTATGCATCCAGTCTTCTGCAGAATGATCACATGACTCCGGTCTAGGGATAACTGCAGGGAGCCAGGTATGTCCAGTGATCGCAGGTTTCTGCATAGAATAGTGCTGCTGATGGCTGTTATAAGACGGTCTCTCTAACCTGGAAAAACTTCCCTGATTGCTATACAAGGTATTTGAGGAACCTGCATGCGAACTCATGCAGTTCTACTCAGAGGTAAGTCCCAATGTGGTAAGCAAATAATCAGATTGAGACTTTGCTTAGTTGTCTGGGGAGAGGCTCTGCTCATGCCCAGGTAAGCTCTTCTTTTTGTCATATTCCAAGCTTGAACTCTAATTAAAGGCCCATTTAAAAAGAAAAAAAGATGTGCCTTTGCCATTGAGCAATTGTATGTTGCATTTGGCATTTAACTTGTCAAGTAAATGGTTCAAATAAAACTTAAGTTTTCCCTGTATTTGTTACTGGCCCTAACTAGATAATTGGTGGAGGCCTAAAACAACCCAAACTGTAAATTTATACAGCTAGAAGTGACAGACAAACATACCTGCACCCTCTGATCCAAAACTGCATCATAAATGGAGCATATTTGCTTTTCCTTTCGATGATTTCTACCAAAGATTGCAAGTGTAAGGCTTGAGCTACATGCTGCATTAACTCAACATACCTGTGTTTCTGCACCCACATTTGACATCAGGCAGGGGTGGGGTATTCCCTGCCTCTCTTTCCATAAGCCCCCTCCAGCCAGACTGGGCTGCCTTCCAATTTGGGAATCCGGGGGTGGGATCCAGATTTAGACATGCTTAAGGTAGACCAGTTGAAATCCAGGGGGCTTCAGTTAGTCACGACTAAAGCCTGTTGCAGGCTTGAAAGCTCCAATCATGGATTCTGACAAGATTTTGCATTGCCCTCCCATTAGCCCCTATTTCTGCCTCCCACCCACGCCGGCCAAATTATTCACTAGGTTCTAGAAGGTGCAAGAGAGAGCTACACAGCCCTAATTCTCTCTCTCTCTCTCTGAATCTTTGGGACTTTTCATTTGAGGTGCCTCTGCTTGCAGAAGCAGGGAAGACAGAGGGCTCTTTGTCTAAGGGGGAAGGGCTGCTGCCTAGCAACACCATGCTGCCTACTTTATGGAGGGATCCTGGGGCAGAAGCACTGGCCTGGCGGATTCAGTCTCCCCTCTGACAGGAATTCATCCGTCCAGCCCTGGGAATGCCAGGAATGTAGGCCAGCCCAGAAAAACTATCCTCATTAAGACATGCCCTTGCAAGTCTCAAGAGGTCATTCAGCTCCTAGGACAGAATGCATCAGTTTTTCCAGAGAAATGCCTTGCTGTCCCGAGTCACCATGAGCTCCAGGGAGCAACTTCTGCACTGCATCCATCTTCTCTCCCCCTCTCTGCATCTTCACACAGTCCTGTCATGGGTGCTGAAAGGCCACGTTCATACATAGTGAAGGGTCTCGTTCTTTCTTTCCTAAGCCCCACCTGGAAAACCTGGGACTTGCCACACCACTCCCACCCCAGGACCACATTAAAATGGCAAGGAACAATTGCGGGTGTCCCAGAGGAATGGATGCCACAATATGGGCAGTGTTAGAGGTAGCTCCCAGTGGTAACAGGTGGTCCTGACCTCCAAGAAGCAGTAGACCAGTTAATCTCAAGTGTCCCTGAGAACAAGGCTGTCCTATCTGGACTTCCTTTCTCAACAGCTTTATGATTTCTACCATCAACCACTCATTGGTGTTGCGGCTGCTGATTTTTTTCCTGGAATGTTCTTTTTCTCGGAAATTATTAAATAGAAAATATTAAAGCATCATGTCAATGTCCAACTTAGTTCCTCACTGGGAGAGAAGCAAGGATACATTCTTGTTGCAACGGCTTGTTCAGCAAAAAAGTTCAAAATGTTCATATCCTAAGGAATTGCTGTAGGTACAGTCTAATTAATTAGGACCAAACCGCACTGTACTGCGTTTGTGAAGTGAGCTTAGGAATAATTTCCCACTAAGCCTCTCTAGGCAGCCCTTCTGATTTTGAGGAGCTCTAAGTCTTTGGCAAAGGCAAATACTTTGGTGCCCAGCTGCTTAGGAAGAAGACTTCAGCTGAGATTAGAGAGATTATGAAATGCAAGAAGAAAACAATTAAGAATAATTAGAGTCAAGTGTTCTCTGGACTGTGTTGAAATCTGCAAGCAGTAAAGAAACCAGGGGATCAGTTTAAAGCTTATGACAAATAATATCGCAATTTTATTGTAATAAAGAAAAGACAATACGCAGAAGATGAATTGACATATTTTTCTTATAGCTCAGCTGATGAGCTATTTGGCTGCTTCTGACATGCCTGTCTACCCCTTGATAAGTGGAATGGAAGGGATACCTTTTTGTGTGGATTGGTTATCCCAGGTTTAGCAATGCAGGGTTTCATTCAGTGCTATTTCACCCATAGTACTTTGCAATGGAGTCAGTTCAAACTTTTCAGCATCATCCCATTCTGGATAACTAAGGGCACAATCCTATAGCCTCCCAATATCATTTGGGGGCATGGAATCTTCAGATTCCTTTGAGCTCAGGGTTGGACTCTGATGGTCACGCTCCAAACCACCCCCTCACCTCCATGGAAAAATATGTGGCAGTTACCTCTTTGAGAGTGGAAATGTGCCTTGGTAAGAGGGAAAAGAGGTATCCCGGGGGCGAGAAAGTGGGGAGTCTATGGTCTTCTTCCTAGGCTGATTCCCACTGGTGCTCCAACCTCCTTCCCTCCCCGTCTGGCACTTTATCTAGAAGACCAAATGGCTGGGGCAAGCACTGGTGGCAATTTCCTTCATTTTGCCTTCCTCTGGCCATTAGATGCTTAAAGCCTCCAGGCTAGATTGGGGGTACTAGGATTGCACCCTAAAGGTTTGTAGACAGATAAATTTTTGCAACTTTCACCATTTCCCAGTCACCCATGCCAGCTGGGGAATGCTGTGAGTTGTGGGAATTCTGTCTGTCTAAGCAAGCATAGAATTGTAGTCAAAGTGATGTACCTACATGTGTAAACTAGTTCTTAGGTTGGAATTAGAGATTGCACTCATGCACAAGCACTGGTGGCAATTTCCTTCATTTTGCCTTCCTCTGGCCATTAGATGTTTAAACCATCCACGCTAGATTGGGGGTACTAGGATTGCACCCTAAAGGTTTGTAGACAGATAAATTTTTGCAACTTTCACCATTTCCCAGTCACCCATGCCAGCTGGGGAATGCTGTGAGTTGTGGGAATTCTGTCTGTCTAAGCAAGCATAGAATTGTAGTCAAAGTGATGTACCTACATGTGTAAACTAGTTCTTAGGTTGGAATTAGAGATTGCACTCATGCACAAGCAACAAACACTTAATGATGTCTTTCTCTAGAGAAATGCAACTTCTGGAGGGGATATTTTGGAACGAGGACCTTCCATAGACACTGTTTCAGATCTGTATCTTCTGAAGTCTTTAAGAAAAGCAGATGTCAGGCTTTTGTTATTTCAAGGGCTAGGACATGGGAAGCAATCTGTGTTGAACCAGGAGCTGGGAAGTACTAAAGCAAGAACACTTTAGTACTGACAGCTCCTAGGACACTGCTGCTCAGAAGACATTGTGCAGCTATTTCTTCCATCTTTTCCTTTTTCTAATTAAGTAAAATAGAAAGAAGTAGCAGGATGGTCTGTGTTTTATTTGCGGCACAAGTGTAAAGACATTCTGCTTCAACTTCTTTGGTTTGGGACCCACTTTTAATTCTGATCAGTGCCTCTCACCCTTTCATTTTCCTCCTCTAAAAATCCTCAACAAAAGAAGGAAATCTAATCTCTATTCAGAAATAAAGATGCTATGGGATTGGGGTAATAAATGGATGAAGGGTGTTCATCCATATGCACTCTCTTCATAATGGGAAGGAGCGGGATGGCTAAAATGGAGAGATTTACACAATGTTGCTTTGGGATCAACCAGTCAAGACTTGTTTACAGTAATGCTTTGGATTCCGCAAATTCTCCTCCCAAGGTGAGACACGCTGAACCCCTGAACAAGCCTCCATGCAGACGAGCTCTGGGGAATTTGATAAACCATTACCCTGGCCATCCATCCAGCTCTCATGTCCTGCTTATCCAGGACACATAAAGCAAGTGAAATCGCTCGGTCCTCCCTAGGTTAGAAGTCCTTGTACTATCTGATGCAGCAAAGCACATTCCAGATTCTGCTGCATGCCAAGGAACACATCCTGCTTCCCTTCCATTCCCCCTACCACCAGCAGCCCTCTTCTCGCTTCCGCTCAGGCTGCAATCTTGTTGTGTCATCCAGCACCACTTATTTATGTCCAGTAAGCCCAGTCACCGTTGAAGCCACGGGACCCTCTGTGAACATGAGCTGAGCTGGCTTGGCCGTGCCTCCTGCAGTTCCAGCGAGCTTGCATTTTTCAGCATTCTTTGCCTGCTGTGCAAAGATAGAAGACAGCTTTGTGTGAGGTCATAAGGAAGTCTATCAGGACACCTCAGCCATGGGCTTGGGGGACATTCCAGCTGCCAGCTCTCTGGCCCCTCTCCATTGTAAATACATTTCCTTTGGAAATGCCGCTTTTCAAAGGGCTTGGGATCGAATGTAGGCAAGGGGCTAGCAGGCTCCCTCAAAAGCTGAATAAGTTAAGAGCATACCTTGTAAGTGGCAATCAAAAAAAGAAAGGGAACTTCTAGAAGTTTTTATACAGCTGTACTCCAGAAAAATAATTACCACCACAACATGCGTCATTTAACTTACTTTTACAATGACATTTGAAATGCAAGCAATATGTGACCACAATATAGACATGATTTTCTAGCCTAGGTAAATTTATGTAAGAAAGGGAGAATAACTGCCTGTCAAAGTATATTATGTAAACTGAAGAAGGGCAACCTGTGGGCCTCTGGCTGTTGTTATACTACAGTTCTCATCAGCCCTAGCCAGCATGGCCAATAGTGGGGATAATGGGAACTGTGGTCCAGCAAGATCTGGATGGCCACAAGTTCTCCATTCCTGATAAAGACCCATCTGCCAACATGTCTTCAGTTATGACCACCATTCTATTATCTTACAAGGGGGCTGTCTTTATATCAAGCACAAATATTGTTTCCTGCCAGTTATGTCCATGACTTGTTTCCAGATTTAGCTATCCGACTGTTGCATGGGTTAATTGCAACTTCAAAGACTTCAGGTCTTTCTGTCATTAATTGACACCAACCTGAAATTTGCTTTCATGTTTCAGACTTCACACATTTGCTCAGTTAAAATTGCATTAGTTGACCTAGACATTTGTATTTTGCAACATATTCCATGATGTGGGATTTTCTAATTCCGAATTACCAAACAGGTCTGCCTTGAAGAAGGCCCTTCCCTGCCTGCTATCCTGTACCTTTTGCCCAGCTCAGCACTTTTTGGCTGGGAGAAGGGTCATAACAAACAGCAGAGAGCATAGTGGAAGTAGAAGACCCAGTTCAAACTGGGGTCTGAATTCAATGTATTCAAGCAAGGCAACTTCATATTTTGAGCCGACCCTGTATAAAATATGTACATCAGAGAATACATCTACATTTGCGCTATGACTGGATGCCTGGAATATACACAGTTCAGAGAATGGATACAGGAAGCAATGCCTTCTTTTAATTTTAGTTTATTGTTTTAATTTTAGGTATTTTTTGTTTTAAGTATAGATGACTCCTAACCAAACCTGTCCTGATGCTTTTTTCTTTTTGTGCTTCCCAATTATAAAACAAACTGACCTGGTTTGCACAATCATCATTGTTTAAATAAGCCATGATGGCTTGTTTAAGCCACAGTGCATACCGCCTGCTACTTGCATGATCACTTACCTAGGCACAGCTTGTTGTGTCATCTGAACCTGGGCAGCACGGCTTTTCAGAGGGGAAAACAATAGGCAAATAGTGCAGGGAGTATAGCTGGGTTTTTTGACAGCTCTTTCCCCACTCAACAAGCTGTGATATCCAGGTTCAGATGGCATAACAAGCTGTACCTAGGCATCTGAAACTGCCGTGGCTTGTTTGTAATATGGTTGCTGTGCAAACTGGCCCATGCGTCCCATGGGAGAGGCTGACTTATGCCTGGAAAATTAAGCTATCACAAAAATTATACCATCATGCTGTCATATATTTCCATACTGCCAAAATACTCCTGGCAATGTATCAAGATTAAATCCATAACAATACAGTATGGTAAAACATACTATAAAATGTTTAACAAGTAAAATGTAAAAATAGTCTTGAATAATTGACAATAAATTCACAGGATCAGTAAAAAGCATCCACCACTTTGTACCAATCAGAGTGGGAAGATGGTATGAGGCATCACGGTCCAGCTTTTCCCTCTGCTCTGACAGGAAGGGAAGGATATTCTGGCATTCGCTGATGTACAGCCTGTGCTACACTTGCCAGAAAAGTGAAGAAGCATCACGGTTGCCCCCAAGGGCCTCCTAGCATCCCAGAGCCCTGACTGACTGGGGAAAAGGGAGAGGGAGACACTGGGAGGGAACATTAACTGGTCTACCCCAGTTTTCATCTGGGGTGGTGGTGTGGGGCGTGTGTGTGTCAGGTATCAAGAGACTGAGAACATCTACCATAGAAAAAACAAAGCGGCCCTCTCTTAGACACCGTCAATCAGTGCCAGCTTCACATCAAATGGATGCTTCTGTGCCCATGGGTGAGTTGGGCAGGGCTGGCAGCACTGCATGTGCCAAACTAAGCGGACTTTCCAGCATCACTCCCCTGCCCCCCACCAAGCCATCTGCATGTCCGATGGAGCAGCAATGCCAACCCTCCTGGCATTCTCGCTTCCTAAACGAGGTGGGGCTGCCTCTTTAAATATTATTTTGTTTGAGCTTCCTACCACTCTGTGGTACAACCAGTGGCTTTCTCTCTTCTCTTGCTATTTATGGTCCCTGTAATATTAACAGTAATTCACTGGCCTCTGTTTGTGCTGTGGATTCTCTTCTGAGCAACACAGACAGAAATTATAGGGATCCTTTCACAGGTCTCCAGCAACAGTTCCTACGTGTTCACCTCCAGTTCCAGGGACTTGCAGGTTTTGTTATGAAGCTGCCTTGTCCTGATTCAGCCCCTGGGTCTATCTAAGCCAGTGTTGTCTACACTGACTGGCAGCAGTTCTGTACTTCAGGCTGGATTTTCTCCCAGCCCTACCTGGAGATCCCAGGGATTGAACCTGGGACTTTTTGTCTGTAAAGCAGGTGCCCCACCACAGCGTCATGCACCTTTCTTCAGATGCAGCTACGCCACCTGCTTCTTTATGGGTTGAGGGACGTAGGCACAGGTTGTCCATCCACCCATCTCCTAAGGAGAAGATAGACATCTCTAAAAAAGGAGGACCAAAATGGAGATCAATCTGCAGAAAATGTGTATATTCTAATGGATATGGATACCCACACATGTAGAAAGAATTGCTATGAATTGCTTCTTGCCTAGTGGGGAAGACTGTGACCAGGGGACCGACGTGCTTGCCTGCCTAGCCTATTGTTTAGGTGCTCACTGTTGATGGCCACCTTCAAGACTCCTCCCAACTGTCCCTCCTCTTCCCTTCCCTTCCCTTCCCTTCCCTTCCCTTCCCTTCCCTTCCCTTCCCTTCCTCTCTCTCTCTCTCTCTCTCTCTCTCTCTCTCTCTCTCTCTCTCTCTCTTTCGTTCCTGGACTTGAACCAGACAGCCTTTCTAGCAAACATGGCTTAACATAGAGGACTGCCCTAGGTCAGTCCTTCAAATAAAGGACTGTCCTCTGGAAAGTACTGTACTTGGCCACTATATCAGTCCAGTCCTGGGCCTGGTACATGGGTGCTCTTTTGCTTCAGTTGTTTATTTATTTATTATTGATTTAATTTTTTTCTATACTGTCTATATTTCTAGTTGGTTTACAATAATAAAAACATCAGAACATTTAACAGTTCTGTATTTAAATAGAATTAAATCACATATACATAATTAACAATTAAAATACTGGTTAAATAAAAAGGTCTTGATCTGGTGCCAAATGAATAAAGATTTAGCACCAGATGAACCTCTGGGGACCATATTGCACAGTTGAGGTGCTACCATTGAGAAGGCCCTTCTCCTTATAACAGTCCTCCTTACCTCCTTCAACGAGTACTCTTGGAGAAGGACCTCCATAGAAGTTCTTAAGGACCAGTCAGATATATACATATAGGTATATATGTAGTTGTTTCTAGGGCCCCACTACAAACATGAAGCCTGAGTCACACTACTTACAAACAAAGCAGCTAACCTTATCCACACAGCTTGGCAAGAAGAAAGCAATTAACAAAGGATTAATTAAAACATATTCAACATAAATCCAGCCCAATCCAGCAGAATATCATTCAAAGGCATTCCCTATGAGTCCTTCACAGAGTAACCAAGCACAAACAAATGGCTTAGTGAAGTTCTTCAATGGGCCATGGCTGGATTGTCCACACGTATCCCAAACAGAGCTGAGCAGTCAATAACAAAAGCGAAGTCATGCTCAGCATCGGCAGGGAGGCCACAAACCACCTGTGCTGTAGCAGCCGCTGTCCTCATTTGCAGAACGGGCTCTTGTTTCTTCAGAACTGCTCTCCCAAGCAATAAGGCAGCTTCTGGCCAGGTAGGATCAATTGTCTTTCCTCCTGAAGGGAAGACATAAATCACAGGTCCCAAAGAAATGAAAGTAATCTCCTAGTTTCGTATTGCAGTCAGCTACACTTTGTCTACTCATCTGGATTCAAAACACTGAGGAATATGAACAGCCAAGAAATTTGTCCGGACTATGGTTTGAATACCCACCGTATCTCCGCATACCACAATACCCTCCTCCAGTCCATGGAACAATATAACACACCATCCCTTCACATAGTTCTTAAACTCCAGTGAAGCTTAAATAGTAACATTAGTATGATTATGCAATGCAGTTTACAGCATCACTGCCTTGTTTTAGGCATGGAAACTTTCCTGGATGCTCCTCCCTGCTTTCTCTTTCTCCTTGACCTTTCCAAACCCCATGTCCATGTATCCTTTCTCTCATGCCCTCTCTTTCCCTCTACTCTCCTCACTCTTCTTTTTCACCTGTGCTGCTCTTCCCCACATCGTACCACACAGAGGCAAAGCAAGCAGGGCCATCTTCTCCTGCTTCTTCGTGTGTACTGCAGCACAATGCAGCAGCTGCACCAGCAACTTGATTTCCCAGTGTGCCCCTGGACTCAGTTAAGAAAATGAAATTAAATGCAACTGATGCTTTGCTCTGCAGAACTCCTAATCTCTTATATTGGAAGTTTAATGTGTGTGTATGTGTGTGTGTGTAGGCAGTGGTTTTGGTGGATATTCAGGGCCCTCAGGACTGTGGGGTCCAGATCTCCACCAGGTGCTCCAGGCCATTGGCACCTCTTTCTACTGATAAAATGTACACACATGGATACTTAGGCACAAATGCATTAGAGACAGAATGTATCCACCACCCACTTGGAGGTGTAACTTCTAGAGGTCATGGGGAAGAAGTTGGTTGAATCCTTTAGAATGACTGTGGTGGAAAATACACCAACAGACTTCCATTTTCAAGGCTGCCTTTGATTCCATATGTCTGTAGAACAGCTTCATAAATAATTTCTAGACACTTCTGCCGTGGTCACCTGTAACTTGTGCCTTGTTTTTCACTTCTTCTTTTATGTCACTCTGGCATAGCTCTATAAAGCTTTACATTATAAAGCTATAATGTAAATAAATACATTAATAATTCTAGCAAAGCAGCTCTGGAAGGCAAAAGTAGGTGCAAAAGAGGGACAACAATTTGGCAGGTCCCGAGACCAGAAATTAGAGACCTGCCCCCACTGTTAATTCCCATCAAGCAATTGTGCATTTATTAAAAGGGGTTAAATGCCCATGTTTCCAGAGACACTCTTAAAAGATGCAACACTAGTAAAAGCAACACTGTTTCAGATGGAGGCTGTCTGCATGTTGTGGACTGTTCATACCCAGATGGATCTAAACACAATGTGACACATGTGAACCCAACCCCCAAAAGCCCTATGATGTATAATTTGATCGCTTCCCTTAGGCCAAGGGCCTGCTTGCCAAACTCCCCATTAAGGACATTACACCCCTATACATCGACATTCACACATGAATAGATTCTCTGTTACCAGCACAATCGTTTATTTGACCTCTGAGGTGGCTTTGCTTCATCCCTCAGCAGAAAGCAGAGCAACATGCTTTCTGTTTATATTTCCTTTCAGACACAGGCATCCTTGTCTCCAAGCCTTGCCTTTGATACCCATACATACTGCCTGATTCTGCTGCCTCTAGCACTCACCAGTGCAAACAGAGAAATGGAGTTACAGCAGCGTAACATCAGCTCAAGAGAAGCCCAGATCCATCCCAGGATGCTAAATAAAGCCAAAAGTATGAATGGAAGAAACCACACATAGGCAACCAGACTCCCTCCTCCCTTCTGCTCCTTGATCGCTATGTAAGAAAGGCCCATTTCATCATTCTGGGCCTCTGTCCCAGCATTGTTCCACATGTGCCATTATCTTAGTTATCTGACTCTTGGCTTTTAAAACTGTGGCTCTCTAGGCTCTGTTCCAAGAAAGATGGATGCACTCAGCCTGTAGACCAGCCAGATAGTTGGGGGATGCACTGAAGAAGACAAAAGACTTTAGTGTGGAGTGGTGATTTCCTCATTCTTCTTCCCTGTGGTCCTGGGATTCAACCAATAGCTTCAGATCCCTGTGATATATTCCTCATTGATTTAAAAGGAGTGTGGAATTAACTGTGATCTCTTGTTCAGATACAAATATCCAGCTCCCATGTTTGAGATACCACCCCAGGAGCTGATTTGTGGGTTGTGGGGTTTTGCTGATTGTATTTGCTGACAGAAGTTGGGTGGAAGTCACTCTAATTTAGAAAGGAGGGAATGAAGGCATGGTAGGCATGTCATGAGTGGAGCCGGGGGTCAGACTAGATGGCCCAGGAGACCCCTTCTGTCTCACTCTGTTTCTATGAAAGGCAGGGTATACAGAGTCAGGCCTACCGTGGGACAACATGAGGCAGCTGCCTGAGGCAGCAGATGCTGAGGAATGGAAAAAATATGTTGGAAGACAAAGATAGGTGAATCACACAAACTTTCTTATGCCTGTGAAGTTAGCCTGTTCCTTCTGAGAGCAGTGGAATGTGCTGCCCCCTCAGTTTCTCAACTAAAATTCAGCTCTCATTCCAGTTGGCTTTAGTACATAGAATGGATGAGAGGACGCCATCTTATCATACAATAGACGAGTTGGAAGGGACCAGAGGACCATTGGGTCCAGAACCCTGCTCAGTGCAGGACTTCCTCTCAGGTGGCTGTTCAGTTGTGCTTTGTCTCAGGCGGCAGAATGCCTCAGAACATTCCTGGGCAGGAGAGAGACTGGGGGAGAGAGCACACCAAGGGCTAGAATGTGGTTCTGACTTGGACCATTTGGTAACTCCATTGCTGGTTTTATCAGCTTTCTGCCACTCCTTGAGGAATTTCTTTCTGCTATCACATACCTTCAAGTATATCAAGGTAACTGTTGCTTTTGCAAAAGTCATCAGCTTTAAGTCACATGTGAATAGACTTTACTGGAGCCAACCTGGATACATAGCCATATGCTTAATTTTCCTGTTAAAGATCAGGAACAGTGGTTGGTATTCTCAGAAAGCCAGGCAAATAATCAAATTAAACAGACGAAACCCCTGTTTAAGCATTCTTTATCTGTGTACAACTCACAGCGAAGGGGAAGGAGCATTTCAGGTCCATCCCCTCATTGCACTTTTCCATGTCCCTCTGCTTGTGAAGGCCTTTTTGAACAGAAGGGCCTCTCGCCCCAGGGGAAACTTTCTGCACAATTGAGAGAGCTGATTTACCAGGTTTCTCAATTGTATGGCCAGTCTCCACAGATATGGAGGGATTTCTTCTTCAGAATGTTATACTCCACAAGCAGAGGGTGACAAAAATACATGGGTGTGTGTGTGAAATGTTTCCTTTCCTCTTACATTTATTGTACACAGATAAAGAGTGCCTGAATAGGACTAAAGAGTCCACCCTTTATCGTCAGAGTTTCAGTTTCCAACTGTGTTAATTGATCCATCCCTTCAACTCTCTAACACTAATCACAGAACCACAAACTAAATTCTACCACAGCCAATCAAAATATTATATTTGTATCCCTTTCTTTTTTCATAATAACCAACACATAACTATATTTTTACACGCAAACACACAAATTTATTTATGATATTTATGACAAAGGTCACCAAGGGACTATACCATATTTAAAATCTTAAAAGCATAAAAGCACAAAAACAGTCCAACTGTACCAGAACATGAAAACCACTTCTCACAATTAAAGAGATGTGTTTTAACCCCCCTCCCCTTCTAAAAACTGAAGAGAGTGGGGACCAATCCTAGCTTTGAAGAGAGAGCATTCCATAATTGGGGAATGATGCAGGAGAAAACCTTTCCATGCATACTTCCATCAGTAGAGTGCCCTCAAGAGGATCTTTCCTGCAGATCTTAGTAGCTGAGTCCCACCAGAATATTGGAGGCACCTCATGTCTCTTCCATTTTTTTCATGAACATATTAAATAACATAGCAGGCAAGCTAATACCCTGTGGGACACCACAGGCCAATGGTCATGTTGGCAAACAGGAATCCCACATTATCACTTTCTCTACACAGCACAGCAAAAGTATCAGAACCTCTGCACTATGTGCAATGCCACCAAAGCCTAATCCCACTAGGCAGTCCATAAGGCATACCATGGTCAATGGTATTGAAAGCTACAGAGTTCCAAAAGTACAAACAGCCACAATGCATTTGCAACAGTAATGCTACCTATCACCAAAGACTGCAGGGACTCCTGGAACAAGGATGTCCTTTGCATTTAATCGATTACAAGATCCACCTGGTATCTCCCTTTTCATGAGAATTCCTTCTCCAAAAGAGATAATGAAGATTAAAGCCAAGAGTATACCTATCCCAAAAGGTATATCAGCTCCAAACTACTACTATCCACCTATCAGCTCCAAACTACTACTAAACAATGGAAGAAAGCTGCCCTTACAAGCTGAAGAGATTGACTCTACGTGGCCTAAACTTGGCGGATCACACCGCCTCCTGTACTTTTCTTGAATTCTCTCTCCCTCAGGAATGGGGAGGCCCTGACTTCCAGACCACACTGGATCTCTGTGATTGCCTGAAGACATCTGTCAACAAGACCCTAGAAGTATTTATATCTCTCAGAAATTAGAAGATAACCTATCGGAGTAGGGGATGCATTTTTGGAATAAAGAAGAGGTTGCATCTCCTTTCTCTATCTGGAGCATTTTTTGTTCCTGGCACTGGCTGAGCGTGATTCAGAATGCACTGGATATGGTGGGATATAAATGAAACCAAATTATTAAAACAGACTAAATAACAATGGACACCAAGCAACTAGTTTAGGATATATTCTATTAACTGAGTAATTTAAATCAGTAGTTTATAATGAAATATACTACCATATACTATCAGATTTGAAGATGCCCTCAGAATGTGGCAGCAAAACCTACTGTTCATGCTCAGTGCACAGAGACACAAAAATGCAAGTCTTACATAGGAACTTACCTACACATTTCCCAAGCAAGACATTTCTTTGACTTATAATAAGTAGTAATCTCTTTGAGCTTTTCTACACAAGACTGTTAATCCAAACCCTTTTTCAGAGCCATCACAGAAATGATATCTAAGCACTACAGAATGAGCAATTCCCTTCTTGCTTTTCCACTACATAACCTCTAGGTGGTGGAGTACTACAGCAGAATGTCACAGTTATATAAGTAGGAAAATATTTCTTTTGCTTTCACAAATAATAGCCATTTTCCATGTTAAAAAAATCCCAACGTAATGCATGCTCTGAAAAAAGAGACATGAAACTAGAGAATTATGACATCATCTAAAGAACCTGTAAACAACTGGGAATAAGGAATCACAAGCACACAATAAATGCCTCATGCAGAAAAGTTCATTATTCTGGTTTGAAGTACTGCATTGGTGTACTTTTTTGAGATGTCAGTAGACAAGTGTTTCATGTTGGTTTTATGCTCTTTTGATAATGAAAGAAACTCTTCTGAATTTTGATGAATATAGACAAAGATTTAGGAGAAGGAATATTTGCTTGAAAAGACAAAGCTTGGATTTCTGGTGTCAAAATAGTGACAATATTATAGAAATTGTGCAAAGACGGGCCTGTCTATATGACATCCAAATCCAAAGCAACATTTTTGGTGAACTTGTGATTGTGACTGGGGAAGACTGGGATGCAGAATAGGAATGAAATGAATTTGCAGACTTCACTGGATTCTTAAGACACCAAATGCTGCTGCCATAAAATTTCCAGAGAAAGCAAATAAATCTATTGAAAGCAAGCACGCACGCATGCACGCACACACATATCTCTGAAGCAGCTTTTCTACAGCTAAATATCTTCATCTCACACACATTCCTGCCCACAGGAGGTTGTCTATTTTGGAATATATAGCTAAGGAAACAAACCCACAAACCCACCTGTCCTCTAAGGACACAAAGGCAGCATTCTGCACAGGGGAAGGGCCCAGGCAGCTTGTGAATTATACTTTAGGAAGCCGAGCAGGCGGTGAGCTGCTAACATGTGCAGGGACAGAGCACGGAGCAGACAAATTATTCCACCACGCAAGTGATGGAATCTTGGACATTGTCTCTCAGCTTCTGACTGTGACAGTAGAAGAAGCCCACTGAGGCCAAGAGAAGGTATTTCACACCTTCTGTTATTTTCAGTCAAAATAATCAGAGCATTTGAAATAAAACATACTCAGGATTTAAAAACAAGCTGCGTTTATGCTTTCCATGGTATGATCTTCCAGACCCAACAGCGCAGGAACTACGAGCTTGTGCTGTACTCTGAATGGGACTGGGTGGCATGAGGGATCCTTTCATTGAAAGCTGCCCCATCATTCTGTTTGTGGTGAATAGGGCAGAAGGGGCCTGGAAGGCCATTGGGTCCAATCCCTGCTCAGGGTAGGACTCGAGTCTCCCATCCAAATACTTACCCGGCCTGACCCCATTTAGCTTCTGAGGTTAAGCAGGGCCAGGCACTTCTGGTGATAAGGAAGCTATCGTGGAGCATTTCTCCAGACTGATGTTTCTTCGTGTAACTATCAGTGGCACGAACATATTAACATGCTTGATGGAACTTGAATCCCCCAAGATGAGTTGCAGCTGGAGGAGAGTTCTCAAGGTATAAGCCCCTGAAGGATCGCACCTTACTATGGAGATGGGAGTGATTGCAGGACCAGCATCAAGGGCAGGGGAAGTTGGACACCTGCCGAAGGCCCAACCTCAGCAGGGTTCCACTGCCAAGAGCCTCCTGGACTTGCTGCTCCCTTTCACCCTTGTGCACGGCTTGCTCACCTGCCTCTTGCTCTGGCCCAGGCAACAGTGGGGCTGAGGAGGAGGGGGAGCAGCCGCCACTGCCCTGCATTCACTGGTGCTCACCATGTCAAGCAAGGCTGTCGCCCAGAATCCCTGAGAAAGCTGATGCCAGAGGATGTGTGATCTGCATTCTGACACCTGCCCTCAAAGAGTCTGTTACAAAAACACTACACTGTCCTCTCATGTGGTAACTTTGGGAACTTGGCCACAGGCATGGTAGGGGGATGACTTAGTTCTCCCTGTGGCCCATCCCTGCCTTTTTTTAATTTGCACACACAAGGCTGTGGTGGTGAAAAATTCTGGTGCCTTCAAGGGCTGTGATGGCTCATAAGAAATGAAATAACCTGAAACACATAAGAAACTGGTATTTTGCTTTCTGTTGCTTCACATTAGCAGCATAGTCCTTGACATGTGGAATCAAAAGTCAATTCAGTAGGAGGGCAGACTAATTCACAGTGCTCTTCCTCAAGTTTGTATTTATTTATTTGTTTATTTAATATTCCGCTTGTTTCTTACAATGAACTCAAAGCAGCTTACATAATCTGCTCCTTATAGTTAAGTCTACGGAAGAACAAGTCTTGCTGTGGAAGGATCAGCAAACGGATCAAGGTTTATGTGCATATTGCCTTTGGACAATATCTAACTTGTTCTGTTTTAAAAAACATTTCCATGCATCTCTTACAACTAAGCCATCCAGCATAAGGCTGCAGATCTCCATTGTGAAATCCCTTTGCAGTCTGTGGGCTGTGTGCCTCCTAACTCGATAGAAGCCGGGCTTGTGATATCATAGGCCTACGGATCCAGCATTTATGGCAGGATCACAGACCATGTAAGTAGGCTGCAAACATGCCAGCCTCAACCTTTCTACACAAGGTATTTATCATGCACTCGTCTTTCTCTATCCATGGTTGTTTACAGGCTTTGTTAGACAATGTCATAACCCTCTGATTTTGCTTCTGTGTCTAAACAGCACTTTCAGGGAGAATACTTAGAGCAGAAAAAATGGGGTATTATTTCTTAGGGTGAACAAGAATGATTTCCTCTTGTGTGTATGTGTTATTCTGCTCTACCATAGTGTCACCTAGAGAGTATGCTATGGAAAAGCAGAAGAAGAACCACTCTTTATACAGTGATTGAAAAGCCCCCGCAGTAAATTTACCGCCAAAGAGCAGATGAAGCACTGCACTGCTACATGTGCAGCCCATAATGTCACAACTATCTTTAGGAAGTCCTGTGAACAACCATATTCCCATCTTTATCATGCTCTTTCATTGGTTTTGCGGGCTGGAAATTATGAGGGCTGTAATCAAGCACATCTGTAGAGGACCAGGTTCTGCATGACATTGGTGCTGTCTAGACAGCCTTGGGAAAGATCAGAGTTCCAACCCTGATCTCAGAAACATGTTTCAGGGTCAGAGATGGAACTCTGACCTTGGAACACCTTTCCTCCACCCTTAGAGTGGGTACCGTTCCTCCCACACTGCCTGCACCTCCAAGTTTCCACCAGGGCATGAAATATTAAATAAAAGAAAGAGTTGCAGATTAGCACCTGACACTGTGCTTTTCCTAGATCAGCCCAAGACATCATGCTAAATATTAGACAAGTCAGCTTTGGGATGCCCTGTGCTGCCATGCATATTGCAATAAATTTAAGAGATTTGGGGGTGATGAGGCATGTGTCAAGGAGTGAGTCAGTGGTGCACCTGCCACACAGGAGCTGAACAGTCAGATGGTACATGGGAATCATTCAAGGAAAAGCTTAGGAAAGGATGGCTGAAAAAAGCACAGGCCCAGGGAACGGGGGAAAGAGGCCAGGAAGGCTTAGGTAAGCAGGACTGGGACATGGAATGGCCTGAGCAGTGAAAGAAAGTTAGAAGGAATCATCTGCAAAGTGAAGGACATCTGGAATTGCTACTGAGCAGACAGAAAAGGTGCACAGGGGAGAAGGCATAAAGATAGCTTAAGAGTTTAGTATCAGTCTGAAATAACCAGCCAAATCTATGACCTCAGAGATACAATTTAAATAAAAATAAAAGAAACAGGACAATTCAGCAACCATAAATGCAATCCTCAAAGCATCATGTTGCCTCCAGATAAAATATCCTACTTTATTTCATCGTTATTTTGTTATTTACCAGGAGACTTAATGTTTTTGCTTACTTAGTTAAATAAAATATTAAGGATGAAGATTTTCCTATATTTCCATATTTAAATGGCTCCACAAACACAAACTGATCTATTAAACAAAATCCTTTCCAATACCAATAGGAACTGGGCAGACAGGCAACAGGAGGTGCAGAATGAAGGCTTGATCCAGAAAACAGACCATAGCCAACTCAAAGAAACTCAGAAGCTATGAAGCCCAAGCCTTTGGGCTCTTCCATCTATTTTTCCATTTGGTTGGTTTTAGAGGGTTGATTTTACTGAATAAATTCAGGCTGCCTCTTGTCTCGTTTTCTTAGCAGCTTGAGGTTGCCAGTAAATATATTCTCCTGGGTCAGTGGTCTTTGACTTTTCCAGAACAACGTCACGTGTTTTAGGGATGTCAGATAGTAACACAGAGATCTTGCCTTTATGTACTGTTAAGTCCCATGATGCAACAGGAGGGGGACTGGGCTTCTCCCACAGCCTTATCATTCTGTACTTTGCTCCACCTACCCTAATTAGTGGGACGGTATTGGTCAAGTAATTCTCATACAACTGGACCTCCCCTCCTGTCTGGTGCTGATTCTGTGGGTTGCAGAGAGCAGCCTTTCAATCTTCTCCACTGCGTTTAACACACAGCACCCCTCATTAAAAACCTGCAGTGCCCTTCCATCCCAAAGTTTGTTCCAATCCCAGGACTGTAATATTTATTTATTTATTTAAAACATGTATATCCCGTTCTGCATGAGAAAAATGTCCCATGACGGCTTACAAAATTTTAACAATTAATAACAACAAATAATAACAAAATTATATCAATTAATAACAACAACAAATAAGCACCATAAACAACAAAAACATAATATCAGCAAAAGTCCCAACCAAAATCAAAATCAGAAACAAAATCAAAAACACAAACAAATACCAGTCTCATTCTTGCTGGTGCAGCATCTGATTTCTCTAAAGCTGACAGCTTGCCAGATAATAATCTGAGAGAACTTTTCAACAACTACTAACTCCAGCTTCTACTCTGAACTCACTTACCACAAAGGAAACTGTGCAAAGCTGACTAATATAGGGTATATAGCCAACAGAAGGCATGGAGCTAAGCCTGACCCAAAATGAGAAAATTCTCAGACACACTACCTTCCCCAAAGTGGAAGGTCTGAAGTACTGCAGCCACTAGTAAAATCTGCACATCTCTGTGGTGTGGACAAACCTGAAAAAGAGGGGAAGATCACATTTCTTGTGGCCTGGTTTGCTGAAAACTGTCCACACTTGCACTGAACAGATCTGGACTTTGAACAAGCTGATCAGGCCCTTGGGCTTCATCCCAGTTCCCCAGAGCTGCCTGGGGACAGTCGCAGCTGTTTTGCAAGGTGTCTCTGAAAAGGCCAAGCTATGCAAGCCCTCAAGGTCACTAGACCATAAAGGCATCACGGTGAAAATGAAATTTCAGGGGCTTCTCTTGAAATATTCACTGTGCAAATGGAAACGGCAGAGGCTCCTGTATGGATTCCCTGAGAGCAGCTGCAATGCACTACCAGTGGGGCTTCCTTTCCAACCTGTTCATCTCTTGCAACATCAAGGCTCCGATCATCTCAACACAGAGACAGCAATTATGAAAGCTGCCAGGTCTACTGAACTCTCCATTGAAAATGACAACCTCTGTTTCCATGAATGCTGGGAAGAGTAACCCTTCTTGGAAAAGATAAGCAAGAAACTTGTAGCCACCCCGAAGAAACGTGGCAATAGCCATCTGTGACTTCTGAGCTGCAGGCCATTTTGCAAATAACATAAACTCAGATCTTTTCCATATTGTCTTGCTTATCATCTATGGAGGTCTGCTGAGACCTCTAGGGAGGGGACCTACTGAAGCCATTACCCAGTACTTCTGAGAAAGCACCATTGAACTGGTATTTTATTGCAGGATTTTGAAGATTCTGCATGGTGAGGTGATTCTTCTGTGTTATGGATACTCAACCTAGCTGAGGAAAGCATCTTAGATTTTTGTTTGAATTTGAATTTAAAAGGACACTTAACTTTGCAATTCTATACACAACTTCTGTATTAGTGCTACTGCCAAGGACTTGGGTACACAAATTGTAGCAGTTGTTATAATTACCCATGTTGTTTGTTATATAACTGTGAATAAGAAGAAAGTTATTTTGTGAAATTGTGTTTGCAGTGTTCATCAAGAGACCTCTAAGTAAACAAATACCTCCATAGAACCTTTAAGTGTTACAACTGCAGGGACAAATCAACAACCAGATGCTTACTTTCTTGCTCAGTGTGATAATTTTAAAACCACATCCTTGAATGAATGGTCTGGACACTATTATTAATCAACCCACTAGCACTAGTCACATTTGGGGTCATTTTTGACCCCAGTCAAAAGCACCTCAGGTAAGGCAAATCTGGCTGAATGTTTCATCCAGGAGATTTCAATAAGCATAAGCATGGCTGTCAGCTTTCAGCAAGAACATGTAATTTAAGGTTTAATCCTTTTTTAAAAAATATTTTTGTCATTTTCTTAAAAGAAAAAAGTACAGAAAAAAGAAAAATGAAAAGGAGAAATAAGTTTTAATCCTTATTGAGGCTATGCAAAACAAGAAAATCTGCAAAACAATGCTTGACTGGTTGACATTTTGTCTGGATAACAATAGTTTAGTCTATGAATTTAGGGTGAAAATGCATGAAAAGCATGCAAAAAACATTCCCTCAATGGATTTTAATTCTTTTTCCTCCTGGAGATTTTAGTTCAAAATTGTAGCATTCAAAAGAGACTAAGATGATCTGTACTTGATCCCCATGTTTTAGTGCTGTACTAATGATTGAAGACATGAATGCCATGCTTAATAACAACTATTTGTGTTTTATGTTGTATTTTTTATTATGTAAGTGTTTTGTGAATTGCTGTAAACACCCAGAGAGCTTTGCCTTTTGGGAAGTACAGAAATACTACTACTAATAATGAGGATGAAGCTCAGAAAACCCCTTCTTGGTAAACACGACTTAGTTGACCCTTGGAAACGAGCCTAACATGGGAAAGAACATAAGTGCACATACTTCTCACCAAGGTGTGGGACATACCCATGACTAGACTTCCTCTTCGTATCAGCTGCTCTAACTCTATCATAGGCTTGATTAGTGTAACCAATCCTGCTCCCATGTCGCTGATCTTAAGCACTGCTATCACCCATACCCAACACTGAACTGAAGCTTCCTTAGAAGACAGTCCTTTAAAGAGCATCACAATGTTTTATGTAGGCACACATTTTACCCACCTTCTGTGGGACATTCTCGTAAGTCACTGATGGCTGACTTACGAGAATGGGGGTTATAATTCAGGAGGGTTCCCTCTGCAGACATGATAAAAGTAAAATGATAAACTAATCAAAGAAGCGGGGTTGTTAAAAACAAACAAGAACAAGAAAAACCCAATGGCTTTTGAGCATTGACTCCACCTCTTTTTCTCTGAAGGTGTGAGCATGTGTGGAGGAAGCGAAATTCTATGCCCGTGTCTGTTTCTTTTGGATGGTGCTGCGCCGTGTCTCGCAGAACGCTTAGGCTATGGCCAATGAATCTAAACTGCCTTCAGATCATATAGTCCTTGCCTGCTCAACTGTAAGTGAGAAATTAGCATCCATTCATTCGGTTCCAGACAAAGTTGCACTCATGTGACACTCTGGGATTGCTCTGTGAGAGTCACACCACACTCGGCAATTAAACCGAGTAATGAGGGTGTGGTGGCAGCAAACTGTTAGGGGCAAGTTGTCTGGGGCAAGTTGTTATTCATGCCAGGCAACAGAGAGGAAGTCAAGTTGGCGGTCCAAGAGCGGCTCAGGTGACCAGTGAGAGGGTTTGATGTGTAGGTGCTCAGCCACACTACAGCCACACTGCTAGGGAGCGGTCAAAAATATCGAAAACCTGATCTGTATCTATCTCTGTGTGAACCTGGGACAGCCCACCACAGTTTATCAAGCCTGGGATAATTCATTTCCTCCCAGATGGGGCTGCGAGGATAGTAGCTCAGCTCAGAGGGAACAGGGGAGCCCAAAGGGGTGGTGGATGGTGTCATTGTCTCCGCTGCACCGCACCATTGCTTTTCAGTTGCGGCATCCAGTTTATGGAGTGCCCTCCATGGGGCGGCTTGCTTAACATCAGATGTGGCTTTGTCTGACTACCAGGCAAAGGCAGTCCTATTTGCTCAGGGCACTTCTTGAGAGCACGTGATTATGAGGATTTATCTGCTCTGCTGGATTTGCATGCTGCTGGTTCTGCTTGGGGCTGGGCCAGGCTGTCTGGATGGGTGACTTACATGTTCTGAACTGTCCAGAGAGCTTCAGCTATGGGCAGTATAAAAAGGTGGTGGTGGTGGTGGTGGTGGTGGCAGCGGCAGCGGTGGTGATGATGATAGAACAGCAGTGCAGGGAGGCCATTTATGCTCAAAGGTGAAATTGCTGAGAAGCCTCCTATGTGTGGCGTTACTACAGACATTGCAGCAGAGAGAAGTGGCATGAGCAAAAGCTCTGCCATGAAATGCCTGCTGAAAGCCTGACACTGCAAGAACGTCTTTAGTGTTAGACTTACTAATTGCCGATCTGTCCTCTGGCGGGTGCCCTCTTAGATATCCTATTGGTTTACCAGTCCTGAAGGTCCTTTTCTTTGTGTTCCTGACCTGCTCAGGAATTCATGTTGCAAGTCTTGCAGGTGCAGGTAGACATGCTAATGTCCTTGTCCTGAAAGGCCTGGCCTTTGGGGCACACCTTAGACAGCTAATGCCTGCCTTTCCTGAAGGTCTTCTTTTTGTGTAGCTTAAACCCCTATTGTTTTATCCCAATGTATCACTAGCATACTGTGTACTTGATCTCCCCTCCCCTTGCCTCAGAACTGCATGTAACTGCTAGGTTATAAAAGCTTCTTGTACAGACTCCATCTTTGTAGTCCCTTCAGGGACGGCCGACAGGCACATGTATTTTCCTGTAAGTCTGAATGTAAATGGTCTTTTGAGTGTAAGCCTCCAGCAAACGCTCTTTGGGTGGGTTTTTTTTTTACTTTGACAGTAGCTTTAGCATCTGTGCAGATGGGCTTATAGCAGAATGAGCCTCCCTCATTTTCACCTTAAATGGCCAGGTATGAAGACTTCGGCCTTTCAGCATCTGAGTCATTCTTTCCTGTTCAGGTGGAGAAGGCTGGCACCTGGCTTCTGCTCTTGTTGCCATTGGAGACAGATGAAAACTGCCCATGAAGGACAGTCTGTTTAAGTGGTGTTTGTCTGGCATAAACTTTAGCGAAGGATACGATCCTAGCTCTGCAGTTGCAGACAAAACTGTGATTGACTTCAGCAGGAATGTTGCTGGATGACAGAGTCGGAGAATGGGCCCATGAGAGGAATTTAAATGTTGACACTCATGCATGTTGCCTAGTTTTTGACATTTCTTGGTGGTGCTGTGTGTGCATGTGTCCAGTTCCGTCTTCCCTTGTTTAGGGGTATGTTTACATAAAGCATCTCTGACTGTGATCCTATACACTCTTTCCTGGGAGTAAGTCCCCTTGGACACAGTGAGGCTTACTTCTGAGAAGACAGATCTAGGATCACACCATGGTGGCCATGTGCCATCTTTTTTAAAGGATCCTTTACTTGAAGTCCTCTACAAGTCCCATATAAAGACTGTTAAAAAACACCAGAACGAAGAGCTGGACTTTAAAATTGCCCATTCACAGCACTGAAACAGCAGGCTAAGCAACCTACATAGGTTACCTTCCAGGCTACAGTGAGGTGTAAGGTAAAGGTAAAGGTAAAGGTTTCCCCTTGACATTAAGTCCAGTCATGCCTGACTCTAGGGGGCGGTGCTCATTTCCATTTCCTGGCCGAGGGAGCCAGCATTTGTCCGCAGACAGTCTCTGTGGTAATGTGGCCGGCACGACTAAACACCGAAGTGCACGGAACGCTGTTACCTGCCCACCGAAGTGGTACCTTTTTATCTACTTGCATTTGCATGCTTTCGAACTGCAAAGTTGGCAGGAGCTGGGACGGAGCAACAGGAACTCACCTCATTGTGCAGATTCGAACTGGTGACCTTTTGATCAACCAGCCCAGCAGCACGGCGGTTTAAACCACTGCACCACCTGCAGTCCCACAATGAGGTGTACTGCATTTCTATCTAATTACAGTCATGATTTCTAAATGTGCTGCACTCATCTACACCTATGCATATAAATGAGAGAAGCAATTTTTATGCAGATTGGCATCTTGGTTTGTCTTCTTTTTGGCGATGCATGACAATCAGCCCCCTTACATTACCGCCTTCTTCAGAAGTATAAGTTATGGATCGCATTGTGCAAAGAGCTGGGGAAAAGGCCTAGGAAAGAACAAGCAAAGATGCAGCAGATCACGAGAAATGCTCAGGGTTATGTTCCTTCTGAAGGACCTTCTGTTCTTCAGAAGTTGACACTCGAAGGCATGCTTCCTCCGCTACTGGAGGTATCATAGCCATTACTTACTGGTGTTAATATCCTTTTCCTCCATGGATTTGTCTAAGCCCCTTAATGGCTGCCATCACCTCATGTGGTAGCCATGCTGACTGGAAAAGCTGGGAATTGTAGTCCAACACATTGGGAGGATACTAGCTTGAGGAAACCAGTTCCAAAGTGCCATATATATATATTTCTGCAAAACAGCAAAGTCCCAAAGAGGTCAGAAGAATGATAGCTCTGCTAAAATCCACAGTTTACATTTCATCTGTCTTACAGACTTTTATTTCAAACCTTTGGACTGGATGCCCCCAATTTCAGCTCTCTTTTGTCCCACTCCCTTCATTTTAGGTAAGGAAGAGCATGGAGGAAAGTTTCAAATCCTCCAGTTTTCTGTAACACAGGTTAAGTCTCCAACATGCTTGGCTGCCAGGTTTGGGAGGCCTAGCTATGGGGGACTGGGGAAACCAAAGATGGCATGGGTGGCAGGGGTGGAGTGGGCCGGTGGTGAGCATCAATCATTCAACATTGTTGATTTGTTCCTGTGCAGCATCCAGATTATATTCAAACCAACCTCCATTGCCTGTGGTTGGGGTAGAAGGTGGGGTGGGTCAGGGGGGAGAGGAAGAGAGAGAGAGAGAGAGAGAGAGATGCCAGCTGTTTAGTTCTGTCTCTGAACTCTTGTCTGTAAATTCAATGGGCCTCTTTGTTCATAGCTACCTTTCCCCAAAGGTTGGCTTTTCATATCCTGTCCCCTCCGCTCACCATGCGTACACCCCTCCCCCCTCCATTCTATAGAGAGTGAAAGAAAAATCCCTCTCTCTGTGTTCTGCCTGATCAACTGAAGGAGAAAATACGCTGCAGCTATGCAAAAGGAAGGCTTGCATTACAGGACACGTTACGCATCAATGCCCCTTCCAGAAGCGACATGCCCCACCCCATCCCAGCCTAGATTTACAAGGAGCTACTGAAGGATGCCAACTTTACATATGCCGATGTGCGATGAAGGACACATGCAGGGATGTTGGAGAAGTGTGCCAACGAAATGCAAAAGCATCACAAGAGGTGTGCTGAATCTGACCAAAGTCTTCCCAGTGCCAGCTTTCCTTATATTAGTTTTATACTATATTGGTGTTTTTTGGTGCAATCCTATGGCTCCTGACATCATCTGGGAGGCCACAGGATTTGTCAGAGTCTGAGTAACAAGACTGACACTTCAGTCCTTTACATCCTTACCTGGAAGTAAATCCCATTAAACCGAATTAGGACTGTCTTCTGAGCAGACACATATAGGATTGCGCTATTAATCTCAAATCAAGATCAAGCTACTTCTCCAATTTACTGACCTTGTTGGTTTACAATTCCCATCATCCCCAGTGCATGGGAGTTGTAGCCCAACTTATTTGGAGGGCAACAGGCTGGAGAAGGGCAACCTGGTTCTCAGAATGGTAGGTGAGGTATGTCTTATTGTGAAAAGAAGCAGAAGCCCTACCTGGCTTCTACTTGGCACCCTCCCCAGCACCAGTTCAAGCCAAAAGCATCCTGTCCTCCTTGACTATGGTTATATTTGACTGGGACTTGCAGGGGAGCATTATAATTGCTGCTTTTTAAATGGAATTTTAGAGCAAAGTGACAATTGTTGAATCTGAGACTTTGCTTTTTTACTTGTGAGTTCCTTTGAATATAAATTTGTCTCTTGAAATGAATCTCATCTGAGTGCCATTTAAACCCAGAGTCCTGCAAAAGGGTTCTCTCAATAAGCACTCACCTACTCATATGACACTAAAAAGAGTGCAAGGAACAAAGACTGGTTGGAAAGGTGAGGGGGAAGCCCTGGTAACAGACACAGACGTGAGATGAGATTCTTCAGCTCCTTGCAACTTTTCTCTGAAGGGCCTTTCAGCAGCAGGCAAGGTTTGAGAATAAAGAGTCATTTCAGAAAGCAAAAGCAATGACCCTCTTCCAAGGAGTGGACGTATATGGAGGACAAATCCAAAACAGGAAAATGACACCACTGAACAGGACCACTCTCTTTAGTGAACAAAATGTTGCATCACTGCTAAGGCATGAAGGACATAGTACCCTTCTGTGAGCTTTGCAAAGCATTTGTGAGTTAAGCCTATCCATGTGAAAGGATGCCCGATTCATTCTGACCTGTACCTACATCTCCCATTCTTCTTTTCCAAAATGACATGGAGTGAAAGATCTCATGAATGACACTCTATCCCACAATTTTGTACAAATGTACAAAAAGTGAAGCTTGTGGTGCTTGGTAGGTAGGGTATAAAACACGATAATGGCTCTCATAGAAAGATAAAAACAGAGCAAGTCAGAAGGGACCTCCCGGGCCATCTAGTCTGACCTCTGGCACCAGCCGGCTCCACTCACGACATGCCCACCATGTGCATGTCCAGCCTAGCTTTGAAAACCCTCACCGATGGGGCCTCAACGACCTCTCGTTGTTATATCAGTGAAGCTTTGCTTTGAAGTGTGTGGACAGGACCTCATGAGCTTTTCTACATGAGGCATTGATCCTCAGAATTTCCTATTTATGTTTTTAATGGAATCTTTAGAGGATGCTGTGACCTTCCAGTTTCCCTTCTGTTTGTAAACAGTGTTTTTCCTGGGTATTTTTAGAGTTGGGAAACTGGGATGTTATTTCTGATGACAAAAGAAAGTGCAATTTCCTCTTGTGTGTTTGTGCTATTCTGCTGTACTTCAGTGCCACCTAGAATCTATGGCTTTTCTTCACAAGACTGTTAATCTGCTGCATCTGCTTTTAGCTTTGCTGCACAATTGAGACCCATGCGCTATATGAAGAGTGATTCTTTTCCAGCTACAAAACCTCTAGGTGGCACTGCAGTATAGCAAAATGGCCCAAATCCATAGGAGGAAATTGTGCTTGTTTTTGCCATCAGAAATAATATCCCATTTTCCCAGCTCTACAAAGTCTGGCAGAAAGTGCTGCTTACGAACAGAGGGGAAATTGGAAAATCAAAACATTGCCAAAAGAACTCTTAAACAACCATGAGTGATGAGCACTCAACTAATGCCTCATGTAGAGAAGCTCTATGTGGCGGAAAAGTGGGAAATAAAATGTTTCTTGTGTAGACCTCAGATCTTAATTCTGGAGCAAAATTGGAACTAGGTCTGGTGAACTAACAGCCTCATGTAGAAATCCCTGTGGAATCAGAGATATGGAGCAAACAGAAGGGGGAAAGTAATATTGAGGTTCCTAGATTTTTAGAAGCCAGAGGGTGGGACTTTAGTGTCCTGTGCACCCTCTGCCATGATACGCAGAAACGGAAACAACTGTGCATCACAGTAAAGACCAAAGATAAAATGATGCAGCAAAAGAAGAGAAAGTCTACAAACCAGTTCAATTTGCATAATATACACTCGATTGCAGAATTGAGCTTTTCTTGGCACAGAATTTGGAGCACCTTTGGCATCCGTTTTATTTCCTTTTTGAATCCAAGCCATTTTCTTCCTGGAGAACATCCTAACATTAACAGAGTGTGACTTGTTGTGCAGCTAATGCTCTTGGGGGCGGGGGAGAAGGCATTGCTCCTCCAGCAGGATTCTTCTTTGCAGTCCCTAATGCAGAGACTTGTGCCTTAACCTCCAGAGGGCCCTTGCTCAAGATACGTGGGCAGGTGGAGACTGCCGCTTATGGCACAATCACCTTTCTGTTGCTCCAGGGTAGCACATCACAGTAAATTAGGCCATGCCTAGGTTGCCTGCAAGGGGAAGCTGGAAATGTATTGTATGGGCAAGTAAACCCTCCAGTGCATAGCATTCTCCACAGTAAATCAGAAGGGAAGGTGAAAGTGAGAGCAAGGGCTGCTTCTGTTGCTTTGCAGGAGAGGCTTACAAATTAAAAACCTCCACCCCTGGATGACTGTGTGACCTCTACTCTTTCTTCCCCATAGGCATCCATCAATGCAACCCATGTAGGAGCAACCGTATATCAGTGAAGTATTTAGGAAGCTTATTCAAGGTCAGAAAAGGTCAGGGCGAAATTTGTGGGGAGAGGGAAGCTTCTGGCCCTTGAAGAAACAGATTAAAATGTTGATATGGATCTCCACAAGGAGATCTCCCCAATGTTGTTTATGGCAAAATGCACCCCCACGAGTGGGAATGTGTCTGCAAACGTGGCTTAGAGGCAGGGAATTCACTCAGTCACAAGAGGCAGTGATGGCCACCAACCTGGGTGGTTTTGAAGCAGGGTGGGGGAGGTTAGGCAAATTCACGAAAGAGAAGGCTATCAATGGCTGCCAGTCATGATGGCTGCACATTCCCTCCAGTGTTAGAGGCAACATGCCTTACAATCCTGGGGGCTGGGAACATGAGCAGGCAAGTGCTATCATGCTCATGGGCCATTCGTCGTCTTCTCCCCGCTTGGCTGCAACACAATGTTGGGTCAGGAAGGCCTTTGGTCTGATCCAGCAGCGCTGCTCTTGTATGTTCTTTCTAGAGCTCCTTGCACTAAGAGCAAGCCCTGGTTTGCTTGCTTGTTTGCTTCACCCCAGACCTTGGGCAGTGTGTTTCTGCTTCCACTAGCCCCGCAGTGCCACCAATCAGTTGTGTTCTGATACGTAGCTGTTCTGGCTGTTGGGTATGCACATTTATTCTTGATCTTATTAAACAGAGCAAGCTTTGGTCCCTTTCTCTGTGACTTTTTAACCAAGGTCCCCTGGAACCTGTGGGTCCCAAAAGCATCCTCCAAATATTCTGAGCAGTGTTACAGTCTTCCAGTTCAGGTACAACGCTTTCCCCTTTGGAACTGGCTGGTCACCACCTGCTCTCCAGAAGGCAAATGCCTGAGGGAGGGGATTGGGGTTCCACAGATATCACTACATGTTACAAGGGCTTCCCTAAAATAATTACCCTAGGGCCCAATTAGACTGTGTCGAAAAGCTATGTGTGTTTAAGCCATATATTTATCCTGTTCACATTCAGAGCAGGAATCAGAGCAAAGGGAGCAAGCTCTTCCCCTGCCTTACTTCACATCTGCTTTATTAGGGAAAATGTGCCATGCAGTATATATAGATCTTCTGTAATGGGGCAAATAGCTCAGAGTGTGTGTGTGTGAAACAGCCAGAAAACGGGCTGCAGCCCTGAATCATTCCTTTGGAGCTGAATCCCTGGAAGCCTTCGGTCCTACCACCATGCTGTCCAAGGGCACTTGCTGAAATAAAGGTCTAGGGCCCCCAGTGATCCATGTTGCATTTGATCTCCCTGGATTAGCAGGCTTTTTGGCCACAGGTCCTTCATCACCTGCTGTGCCTGCCCCCAAATCTTTCTGAGTTTTTTCCTGAAATAAAATGCCCTCCTCTTCCCTGTCCATGGGCCCCTTAGGAGAGAGGGTCCTGCAAAGACGCAGACTTTAGAGAATATGCATATTAGTATATGTACATTTGTGTTTTTTTAATTTTCCAGTAGGTCCAAGTCTCCAAGCTTTTTGGTACCCAGCATCACCCCTGGTGGAAATAGTTAAACTTCCCAGTCTGCAATGCTCTAATCCATGGCTGCTTTTGACAAACTTTATACAGACGGGAATCCCAGTCACAGACCCCTGCTTTCCCATCTCTGATCCTAACCTCCAGATGTATTGCCAATTGTCATCAGTTTGAATGGATCAGGAACATGTAAAACAAATCTCTTGGGTGTTTCTTTGCAGATTTGGTATCTTTCTAGAACAGTCTTCTCCAACTTGGTTCCCTCCAGGTTTTTGACCACACTTCACAGCACTGCTGACCACTGGCTGCAGCTGACATGAGCTGAGGTCCAAAATATTTGAATAGCACCAGGTCAGTTCAGGCTATTATGGGGATTTTAAATTCTCTTCTTTTAAAGGCCTGGAAAGCAACAGGCTGCTCTACTCTAACTGTACATTTAAAATATTAAGTGCACTTACCATGAAGGTTTGTACTTTTCTTTCATGCACACATAATTGAACTTAAGGGCTATAACTAACTCGTGTACCTTGATCCTCTGTCTAGTTATATCCTACTGTGTTCAGTGGGGTCTTATTCCACAGGAAGTGAATGTACAACAAATTAGACCTGTTAACTTGTTCTACCTTCTTTTACAATCCAACAGGGTAGTTTGAACCAGAATGGAGCCAGTTCCAGAGTTGTGCTGAACCAACGATCAAGCCTTTGATTCAAACAAAAGTTGGTGTGCAAAACATAATAAATCCATTTATAAAATAGAATGTGAAGACATTCACAGACCCTTGAAAAAGAGTTTGTGGAAGGCTTGGAAACTGCCATACAAGACCTTGACTATGGGCTACATTTCTGAGGAATTACTTGATCTAAACAAACACACCAGTTTTGGTTGCAGTAATGGAGCAACAAGCTAGGAGAAAGTGGAAATTTTGGTTCCTCCAGCGAGGACCAGAGAAGGAGGTGTGTTATTCTCCTTTTCATTTCCTCATTTCATGCTCCTTGCTCAGAAGTGAGAGCATGCTGTTGATTCAGAGGCACATTCCATTCCGTTGCCGAAGTCCTGTTGGAACGAGGTTTCTTGGAGAGCCAAGTGGCTCTGCACGGTTATTTGCAGGGCTGTGGGAGTGGCTCGGTCCGTTGAGACCCCGAGATGCTTTTTCTGACAAGGATCCTTTCTGCCAGACATTTCTCATGCCTGCCCATTAGGCCAGAGGAAATATTTTTGGGCGAGTCTGAGGTTAATTGGAGATGTCATTTTGGATATTGCATTGCTTAAGTCAGCGGGGCAGAGGAGACAGTTTTGCACTTGATGAAAAGTTTAGCCTCACTTCCCCTCCACCAGTTTGTCCACCCATCAATCAAATGCATGTTGCTCACTGGATTTTGTCTAGACCAGCATGTTAAGGCAGAACACATTGGCACATTTTGGTGGTCTGTTAATGATTCTTATACAGCAGCCTTCCCCAGTCTGGGGCCTCAAGGTGAGCTGGATTACAACTCAAGATCAAGGTGCCTTACCAAGGGTTCACTGCTAATTTCAACTACCAGTGTGCTCCCACTTCCGAAGTGAACATCAGGGCTTGGCATAAGGGGGTTCCACCAAGGGATCATTCCAGCCACTGCCCCATGACGTAATTTAGGTGTCTTATTTTACAGAGGCTAGCCCTCATTTTTGGAGTGCTCTCAAAGCACAGTCCCCTATTTGATGGTTCCTCTATTGGCAGGGCTGTCCAGTCCAAAGTCTGTTTTAAAGAACCATAAAAAGTGAGGGGTGTGAGGGCCTTGGAGTTACTCATGAACAATTAGCACCCAGGCTAGTAATGCCCCTGTACAATCCCCACCCCCAACCCAATGTCCATTGAAAAGTGTGCTGCCCAGTGGCAAAAAAGGATGCCTTTCTTCGCCTCATTTCTGCTCTCCCAGAGAATTAGCAGATGGAGCAGAGCCCTTTTTGGCAGGGAGATGGAAAGCAACCCTGCTGCAGCTGCTCCTTCTCTAGCTTAGGGCTGGAACCATCTCATTTCCCCTTCATCTACGATGCTCTTCCTGTGAGTTGCACCTCCAGGTTGCACCTCCCAGTCTGGCCAGTAGGGAAATCCAAAGTGGTTTCCTCTAATGGCTGCGATACCAGGCCAATTGTAGTCTAGCCATATATTGGATTTACACATGCAGCAGAATGAACTGAGAATAAGAAGGCAGAGTCCTGAAGTGGGAGAATAAAGTGTGCCACTCCAGTTTCCAAGTGACCTCAACATCTTTCTCCTGGTTTGTTCTTTGGCACGTCCGGTTCCATTGTACGAAGCACAAGAGACTGTGGCCTGCCCAATGTGCTGCAGAAGATCTGGAAGCCACACTATTAAAATGCCCTGGGAATGAGGCTTGTGTTAAGTTTCTTCTTCCTTCTTCCCCCTCACAGATGTAAAGAAGTTTGCCAAACATTTATTTGAAACAAAACAAAAACAAATTCATGCAAAGGAATAAAAAAGAATAGAACATTAAAGGCTAAAAAGAAAGCGCTACCACAATTGTCTTGAAAAGCACAATACTGAAAAGGAAGAGAAACCAGTACAACAGGAAGAATTTGACAATATTTTCAGTTCTAAGCTTTCGTGGAATCTGTTATTCCATTAAGCCACAAACTTTTTCTCAGTGCCTTTGGGCCATCAAAGCAGTTGCCAGCTAACCAGGAAAAAAACTAAACCATTTGGCCTATTCTTGTGCCTTGATGTTTATCACATCTTGCTAATTCCTGCATATTTAACTGCTTCTAAAGGCATGACTACAGAGATCAATAGAAGAGTTCTCAGCCTTAGTTTTAAATGGCCTGGTAACAGAAATAAGAAAACACCAACTATTTATGGATCAGACATGGAGAAAGAAGCCCCTCCCCCACCCAAGCTCTTGCCTTTCCTTCCATGGATGCTTAAGTGTTGAAGTCCAAATTTCATTTAATTGGGATCCAGTGAGCAACACTCAGTGCTTGTTAATATTTATGGGTTTTTTTCCCACCATACTGGATTTCGTGTGCCTGTTTTGCACACTCCTCCATCACAGCTTTATCTATCAAAATGAGCCCACAGAAGCCGAGGCGCCTGCCAGAACACTCAAGGCAGTCAGCCGGCCAGACGGCCTGTTTCCTGCCCCCTGTATATGCTGCAGAAATCAGCACAAGACTTTATTATCACTCCAACCTGGATGGGGCAGGGGGGAGAAAAGCAAAACAAATAGCTCCCACCCTCCTGGAGGGGCTTTCATGGAAAGGTCCCAAGGCTGATTCTCTGGATGCTTCCTACTGCTATCTGCCAGAAGCAGTTCTTGTCTTTTCCTCCTTCCTTAACTGCCTTTACATAGTAAGGAAAGGTGGAAAGAGAGGTGGGAAAACATGGGAAAGTTATAAATGGAACAGGGCAATATGGACACTCCATAAAATTCTGTGAATGAGGCAGACGGATGGCTTGGTAAAAACTTTGTCTGGAGACAGGGGCCTTGCTAGGTACTTTTAAAAAAGTGGAGTCCAGGACACAAAGCTTCAGAAAATCTGCATATACTATTTTATATCTAAATGTGCACTTTTAGAAATAATTTCTAAGATTTGTATAGATGTGACAGAAGGCAAAAACAGTAAATTTCGCATCTGAATTCTCACAAAATAAATTCTTCCATTGATTTGACTCCCGATTCAGTGGTTTCCCAATCCAATGGAAAAGGTTTTGTCCCCCTAAGCTAATTGCTGTACAGGGAAAGTTTTTCATTTTGTAGAGGGATGATGTTACTGCACTTGAGAAGGGGAGCTGGCTCCTACTTACCCTGCTGCAATCCTTCAGGAATGTTCCCCCCTGCATAGGAATTAAGCTGCATGGGGAATAAAACCCTTCTGTTGGCACCACTGGACATTCAGGGATCTGTAGAACAGATCCAAGGCTCTGGGGAGCAGGCTCATGGCTGGCTCCAAGTCCAGCAATGCCCTGTATGGAAACATCCTTTTTTTTTTTTTTTAAGAATGGGTGAATTTTTCCGTTTTGCCTTCTTCCATATTTATATTCTTGAACTCTCCACTTGTTCCCTGCTGAATATAACAAACAATACACTTCTTGGTCAGTTCTTACAAAAAATGAAATTCTCACCAACTGGCACCAGCCACATTCAATAGGTACAGCTACACCCATCCTGTACAGGGCCATGTATTTATCTGACATAAAGCCATGACAGATGAGGAAGTCTGTAAGAAAAAAAGGTGGCAACCTCAGTTCAGATCTAATATGGTTGACTACACGGGGATTCAGATCTAGATTTCTAAGAACAGAGCACCCAAAACTCTGTGCTTGGATTTGGTCACTTTTGGTTTCTCTCACATTTAATTTTTTTAATAGGCATCTTCTTGTCCTGAAACTGGAGCAATTTGCAAATTTTGGTGAATGGAAATTTACCAGACTTGCTATCCCCTTTATCTCTGACTTATGACTAATGCCTACGAAACAATCAACATGCGCTGGCAGAGGACAAGGGGGCAAGTGCCCTCCTCCCCCAAATTAACTGCTGACCCTCCTATCTGTCAGCCCCATTCCTGCTGCTGGACCCTTGTGGTTACTTAATGGAAATTCATCCTTTATATACAAACGTTGTTCATAAACAGGAAATCAAAATAAGGCTGTACTTGTAAGCACGTTCACGTGAAAGTGATCCATCAGTTTAATGCCAGCTTGCAGGGCTGGCCCTAGGCAGAAAGAGGCAGCCACCCCAGGGAAAAGGCAGGGAGTGGTGGTGAGCTTCTGGAGGACAGAACTCTGTGTGTTTCACTTGCTGCCCATAAACTGGACTGCTGCCCGTGGCGGTGCTGGAGGGTGCTGCCAAGTCACCAATGCCAGCCTTCTGCCTTTCCTATGTGGAACTGGGAGGGAGTTATCTTTGCCTTCGCCTTAGGGGAATGAAGTATTCTGGGCTTGCCCCAGTGCTAATGCTTTGCAATCATAGAAGAGTTGGAAGGGACCTAGAAAGCCATCAGTTCCAACTCTCTGCTCAGTGTAGGACATGGAGTTAAACCATCCCTCTTCGATGGCTCTCCAGTTGCATCCTGAATGCCTCTAGTGTGGGACAGCCCACATTCTCCCTAGGTCATTGGTTCTGTTTGCTAACAATCTGCTCAAACAATCATGATTTCTTTTCTTGATATCTAGCTGGAATCTGTCTTCCTGTAACTTAAGTTTGTTATTCCATGCCCTGCCCTGTGGAATGAATGAGAAGCCTTCCTCTTTGTGAGAGCCTTTCAGGTACTTGTAGAATGCTATCATATCATTTCTCACTCTTCTCTTCTTGAGGCTCAACATGCCCCGTTCTTTCAATCTCTCCTCATACAGCTTTATTTTCAGCCCCTGGATCATCCATGTTGTCCTCCTCTGAACCCTTTTCATCTTGTCTGCATCTTTCTTAAACTATGGTGCACAGAACTGGATACAGTACCCCAGATGAGGCCTAACCAGTGCAGAGTAAAGGGGAACTAGCACTTCACAGGATTTGGAAGTGATACTTCTGTTAATGCAGCCTTAAATGGCATTTTCCCATTTTGCAGCCACATCACATTGTTGACTCATACTCAGCTTGTGATTTACAGCATTTTTGAAATGTTCTTATGAGTTCTGGTGGGTCTGTGACCACATAATAAAGATTGATTGATTGACTGATTGATCTACAACAATTCCAAGAGCCTTCTCACTTGCAGTATTTTGAGCCAAATATTGTTCATCTTGTAGCTATGCATTTGGTTTCTTTTTCCTAGGTGCTGAACTTGGCATTTGCTTCTATTGAATTTCATTCTGTTGTTTTCAGCCCAATGCTCCAATGATCTTGTCAAGATCACCTTGAATCTCATGACTGTCTTCCAGATATTAGCTATCCCATGCAATGTTGTGTTACCTGCAGATCTGATCACCATTCCCTGCACTTCCTCATCCAAGTCATTAATGAAAGTGTCAAAGAGCACTGGGCACAGGACTGAACCCTGTAGTACCACAGGGTTATTGCCAGTTATTACCAGGGTTGTCACCAGTCTGAGGAGGTGCTACTGATGAACGCTCCTTGAGTCTGATTCTGTGGCTAGCCATGGATTCACCTGATGGTTGTTCCATCTAGCCTACTTTTAACTAGTTTGCTAATCAGGATGTCATGGGGCACTTTGTCAAAAGTTTTGCTAAAGTCAGGATAGATTATGTCCATAGCGTTCCCATGGTCCATTTCCACAGCCCTATCAAAAAAATGAAATCAGATTAGTTTGGCAGGATTTGTTCTTCACAAATCCATGTTGGCTCTAGAGATTTGAACTCATTTGGCCCAATTAGATGATCCCTGACCATTTGCCTATCAATCTTGAGGTGCCATTCTGGCTCCTTCAGCTTGTACTTTCCCTTCGTCAGGAAGGTCCTAGATCTTCTTTTGGGAGAAGCCTAAACAGAAGTAGGAATTGAGCACTTTTCCCTTTTCTTTGTCATCTGTTATCATTCTGACATCCACACTGAGTAATTGAACCCCCATTTCTTTCCTCTGCTTTTTACTTTGGACTTATCTGAAGAAGGCTTTTTTGATATTCTTAGCATCTCTTGCTAGCCTCAGTTCATTCCTAGCTTTAGCCTTCCTGATGCCTTCCCTGCAATTCCTCGCTACCAGCTTGTACTCTTCCATTGTAGCCTAGCCTTCCTTCCACTTCCTATACATGTCCTTTTTTGTTTTCAGATCATCTTTAAGCTTTTTGTGAAGGCACATGGGCTACTTCTGTTGTCTTTTACCTCTTTTCCTTATTGGAATTGTTTGTAATTGTGCCTTTAGAAGTTCCTTTTTAAAAATCCCCACCCTTCTCGGACTCATTTTTTCATTAGAGTCACTTGCCATGGGACTTTACTTATTATTGTTCTGAGTTTATTAAAATTGGCTTTCTTGAAATCCAGGGTACATGTTTTACTACATTTGCCTTTTGCTTCCTGTAGAATCAAGAATTCAAGTATGGCATGGTCACTTTTCCCAAGAGTTCCTGAGGTAATTATAGTCCCTTATAATGATGACATCAAGTCTCCTTGAAATACTGGCAATTTGCTTTTCAAAAATTTCATCCTTGTCTTCTCCTTGACTGGGTGGTTGGTACCACTGTGTTCCTTTTATTCCTTGCACCATTTATACATCACCAGATGCTCTCAAATGGGGCTACTAAGCACATTCTCCTATAATTCTATGCAGAGACATGTATCTTTAACATACATTGTATTCTGGGCTGGCCCCAGTGCTGATACCTTGCAAAAGGACATCTTCATTCAAGGTATGCTGGTGGGGGAGACAAAGCTTTGTGAAAAGATCAGAAGAGAAAGGTTTTTTTTGTTTGTAACAGGGAGAGTAATTTAAATTAAACTCTGGAACTACTGGCTGAAAGGAAGCACAGGGGGCAACTGGGAACTGTATTAGTTTGATTGGAGGTGATGGACGGATGCCACCTTTCTGCCATTGCATTCAAGGCAGATATACTCTAAAATAATTTAATATAATCTAATAGACAGAGCTGAAAAGGGATGAGGAGAGGGAGTTGGTTCTGGGAGGTGTGGAACCAAATGGCATTTGGACTCAACTAAGCCAAGTGTCGTGGCTCCCACAGAACGAGAATGGCCCTGTGGATCAGTTTGCACCAGTGCAAGGAGAGTTGCACAAGAAGTAGCTAGATAGTGGGATAAGGATCACTGTTTTTAATTGTTCTGCAGTGAAGGAGATTTTGGTACATGCAACTTGTCCTGGAGAAGAGAACACAAAATTTAGCACTGATCAAAATGCCCTCCTGCCCTATTATTAAAGGCTAGCTTGGTCTTTACAGGGCTCCATCTCTGAAAGGCTGTCAGAGGACAGTCTTCTGTTCCAAGGTGTCCCCCATTTGATGGGCTCTCCAATCTGTGCTCAGTTTAAAGATAAATGCTCCCTATGCATTAATGAACCTACACAAATGGGATGCAAGTTTGTGTCCTCTTTTTTGGATGAACCCCTTTTTGGCACCCTTTTTGTGTAGGCGGTCACAATATCATTTGTACTGGAGGAGCCCACCCCCAGGAAGTTCTCCCTTGCCACCCAAAAGAGGTCCTATAGAAGGCAGTATCAGGACCCCTTCATGGACTCAATAAGCATTTTTGTTCTATGGAGAGGAGCCTGCTTAATGTCGTTTCTTCCATTGTCACTGTGTCAAATTCCAAACTTGGCCCGTAATGCTTTCTCACTAGCTTCCTTTAAAGAAACAGCTGCTTGTTTGTCCCACCCTTCCACGCCTGATTAACTTTCCAGATACTTGCCTGCCACCAAGGCGGTGGGAGTGGGGGAGGGGGGAGAGAGAGAACAGCCACTTCTGTATATATACACAGTCTCTACTTCAAATGACATTTTTCTTAGGAGGTTATTTTCATCACAGACTTGGGCAAGAACTTAAATGTTAAATACATTTATTTATCTGTATCTTAAATGGTAAATACAAATGATTGCTATAATGATCTTTTACATACTCACTTTCTGTTCCATTCTCTTTTTCATGAGAGGAATGAAGAGATTTAATAAGGTTTGTGCCAGAAAGAGTAATCTATGGGCCTTTTCAGCTGTGGCGCCCCAGTTATGAAGCCAGTTCCTCAGAGAAGTGCTCCTGGTACTGAAGTTATATACCTTTTGGTGCCAGGCTAACCCCTTCTTATTTTCTCAACATTTTAATTGTTAAAATTTTATACTTATGACACTGTGGTCATTCATCTGTTTAATTCACTTTATGATTTAATTTATAATTATTTTATTCAATTATATACTTCAGTTATATCTTAATTAGTTTTATCTTGGGATAATTTAAATCAATTTTGGCATTGTTATGTTTTACATTTTTAACATGTTGCAAACCATCCTGAGAATCGATTGACTAGAGGATGGTATAAAATGCCTTAAATACACAATAAATAAATACTTCTGAATTCTGGAGCGGAACATCCTAGGAAGTAACCAGCAAGCTGGCAGAACCTCCTACATAGATCAAGAGGGGAGGAGACAGGGGCTTGGGCTCTGGACAAAGATGCCTCAGTCTAAGACTGGGCCAGACTGGGCACATTTAAAAGACAACAGTTGAATGGTTGAACAGTTCAGAAATGGATGAATGGGTGAGAGCTTGACTGGCAACCACAGAGCCAGTAGATGGAGCTCGAGAGGACAGAGGTGCCTTTATTCCTCCTTTCTTAACCTCCTCAAAAGCGAATTCACACCATTTTATTCTCACATGCTAGAGTGACAGGGAAGGGAATGCCCAAGTTGAGGCTCCACAGCTGAAGGGAGGGGAGGATGATGTGAGGCAGGGATGTGACATAGTTAAGATCAGCCGTTTTTCAGCAACATAGACAAATAGCCAGTATAGTGGTGTCTCGTACTTCAAATGACCCTAAATTCAAATGTTCCAGAGTTCGAACTCTGAAATTGAGATGAAATCATTCCAGTGTTTGAATGATGCTTCTAAGTTCAAGCTGCACAGGCAGTAAAAAAAATGCAGTTGCTGTGGAAACATCATCTGTTGTGCAGCCAAGTTTTTGATTGTTCTCAGTAGCTTTTCAGTGCGTGCCTTTTCATTCATTTTCAGTGCATTGGGTATTGTTTAGGGTCTAGGAATGGATTAATTCACTTTCCATTGTTTCTAATGGGGAAAATTGATTTGGACTTCAAATGATTCAGAGTTTGAATGGCCTCCTGAAACAAATTAAGTTCAAAGTACAAGGCACCCCTGCACTCTTAACTATAATCCTGGGTTTGGACATCTCACAAAACTTGTGTGAAGTGAACGTGAAAGGGGTGCCTGTATGAATATGCAGCTTATTCCCATTGTGGTTTCCTAAGCCATGTTTTTCATCTGTTTGTTTACTAATATGTCAATGTTCACATAGAAAGGGCCCTCTCACTGGTCCCAACTTATTGTTATCACTGGTGATGTTGGGACAGGCTGGAAGGCCTCCCTGAGAGAACAAGTTTTAATGGTTGTGCTGCACATTATTTGCTGAGGCTGTTTTGGTTCTGAGGTAGTCATGTAAGAGAGTGAAAAAGAAAAATGTGAAAGGCAGCCTTTCCCTCTAAAAGCTCGTGGTTGTTTTGTTCATGGAATTATACATGACACTCACTTCTGTGTTACCTTTAAGATTTCAGAAGACTGAAATTTAATCACTCACTCACTTCAGCTCCAGATTATTAATCAGCTAACATTTGCTTAGTTGGTTGACAGCCTTACTTAAAGCCAAGTAAGTTTAAACTTGCACTTTCTTCCCTGTGTATCAAAGAGGGTGGTTTGAAAAATTGAACAGGTCTGCACCTGGAGCCCTCTGTCAGTTACAATGTTCTTCAACATCTTAGCTTTGCTGTGCTTTTGATTATTAGTGATGAGCAGATCTTTCTTCCAGACCTGCTGTCTGGAATAGTTAAGCCTCACACACCTGGGCTACAAATCCTTGAGCTGGAGCTACAGCTATAATGGGGCAGACAGAAAGACTCCCAACTGGCCTTACCTGTTGACCAGAAAATGAATAGTCTGTCCTGCTCTTGTGCCTTTATAGGCCTGATGTGCACAAATAATCAAGTGAAGCTTTTCACAACATGTAGATAAGCACTAGCACCTGCTAATACCTGCATATCTCATTTCTATTATAGAATGCCTGACTGGAAAACCAGAAACCCAGGTAGAAATTCTATCTTTAATTATGACCAGTATATTATAGGATGATGAAATGCTACAATGAAAGCCTTTCTGGTAGTTATGCCTTTATTTCATATATAAATGGTTGATTTTAAAAGGTGCTCTGTGTGTGCAGGAAGACATTCTTTTATTTTGATACCTCATACACAAGGACTGTACTCTGCCACTAAAAACAAACCTCTGAAGGTTTCTGTTTATTCTCTTAGAAATGCAAAGAAGTTGACAGAGATGCTACATATAAATGCTAATCTCAATTAAATCTTCCATATGCTCTCAGTTTTGACCCAGATATTAGTGAAAATGAATACTTAAAATAATTTTCACATTTATCAGGCTAAGATGGGAAAGAGGCATACACTAAGTAAAGGCCAAATAGTGAAGAAAATCAAATGAGAGTCAAAGTTCTTGGGCCACTTTTGGAAAAAAGAGTTTCCAGAATAAACTCTTTAATACAGGTTTTAATGAAGCACTTCACTAGAGATATTTGAATAAGTGGATTCCTAAATTAGTTTATATCCTATTTTCATTTTCTTAATTCCTGTGTAAAAACTGTGTTGTGTGCTTTTGACATTCATACCAAAATCAGAAACTTATACAGAAGTCCTCTACGAAAAAAGAAAGCAAGATTCCAGGACTGACTGCTAGATCCCAACTCAAATGAAGCTCTGCTTGGTGACAATAGGGCTGTTGAAACAAGGCAGAGCTTTGGGAAAAGCAGAAATAAAGCTGCATTCCCAATCACGCTGTGTTTGCTCCAGATGCCCCTTAGGTCAGCTGTGTGGTGCTTTCAGTCCCATGGAGCATGGCCAATCCCACAAATTAGTTGCAAATCACTGAGCTAATGTTCAACTACATTGGAGGGCACAGAGGAAAAGAAAGATCTTGTGGATGTAAGCATCCATAATGTTTCATTGTCTGCATCATTCAGATGTCCAGTACATCAAGATGGACACAAATTCCCCAAGGGTCCCAAGGTGTGTGAGTTCAACTCAGACCCAAGGGAAGCAGGGGGTGGGAAACACATTCCTTCACTTCTGCTTTCATCTTCTTAAGAAGGGGCAAAGGTCTGAGGAGACTGGTGCATTTTCCCACAGAACCTCGGAGCTGTGGGATCTTGTGGCAGAATTTATGTTGGAGTTCAGATTTTTTAAAAAGATAACCTACACAGGTATGGTTAGAAATGCAAAACTCCAAAAAATGAAAAGCAAGATATTTTAAAGAGATGCTACTCTAACTCTCAAAACACATTTTCCAAAACTCCATTGCCCCTTGGCCCCTGGATTGCTAACGTCAAAAGCTTTTCATCATTACTAAGCAGTCTCATGATTTATGGATCTGTTACTTTTTTTGTATCTGATCCTACTCCAGTCCCAGTTTCAAACTTTAAAATCCCTCATCACAAAGTTCAGATTCTGTTCAGCAGTAACCAGAGGTTTCATTGCTATGAAAAATGCCACTGTTTCTGTTTTCACATTGTTTATATTAATAATTTCTTTTTTAAAAATAAGGTTTATAGCACATTGATAAACAATACATACGTTCAAAGGAAAATATCAAATTTTCTCTCTCTAATACACACACACGCACATATATAGATGCATCCTCATTATATGTTCCATCAATATATAACAAAATTCCTCCTGTTGCCTCTGTTATTATTTGTTCTAAAAATGTTCATTTAAACATACATATTATATATTGTTCCAAAACATAATAAACTCTAATGTATTAATCATTTCTGAAACATTTTAAAGCAGCAGCAAAACTGTTTACATAGAGCAAAACGACAAAAGCCCCACTTCAAATTAATGTTTCAATGGAATTCTTCTTGGGAAATAATTTCTATGTTTTCCGAATGTATTTCTTTGCTTTCCAACACTATGCAATGCACTGGGTTGCCTGAGGGATGCTTCATTTCGGTGCTACACTCAAGAGATGCAATAAAGCCAATAAAGGAATTTGTAAAGTTTTACAAGCATTACCAGGCATCTAGGAAGCTTTAGTCATTGCTGGACAGGAGTAGCCATCCTGTACTTAAGGGCAGATGGGCATGATATGTGACAAATTTGGTGACTGTATGTATTCGTAATGCCATCAATGGGCACAGGTGCTAGAAGAGAAATGACAGCTTTCAATCTATGATTCCCTATAAAGAAGACAACAGGAGTAAGGGAGAAAGGTATACATCTGAATGCCTGCATCAATGCTGCTAAAAAGCAATGCAGTGGAGCAAAAGAACACAGGAAGCAGCCTTGTACTGCGTCAAAGCCACAGCTGGAGTGATATGCCTCCCCCACTGATCATGGGTAACGAACCATGGTGGGCTCTCATGGCATGTGAACTTGGGTGTTCCCCGTAGAGTGACAAGCCATCCTGACAACACAGGTAGGGCTTGTTGTACCCACAATGGGTTCTCATGTTGTCCAAACACAGGTGGCCAACCCCACTGCAGGTACTAGGAAACAGCCAGAGAGCTGCTCAGTAACAGCAGCAACCCCCCTTGCCACTCTTTCTAAGGTGGCACAGGCTGCCACCAGTGCCCATCATCCAAGTGCCAAAGTGGCATTTTGGGGGGCCAGGCACTGACTGGGTGTCTCCCACCATGACCAAAAGCTCTTCTGGTTAGCCATAGCATGTTTACCCCTTTAAACTCCCCCCTGCCCTGGTCACTCCTGGGATCACTAACTCAAGCGGGCAGCTGGTGTTTGGGATCTCCATTTTAACAGCCACTGAGAGCCTCTTCAAAGTGCCCAAGCAGCACATTGGAGTGGTTCTCAGTGGCTAGGAATCATGCTATCTATCTATCTATCTATCTATCTATCTATCTATCTATCTATGGCAAGAACAATGTGTGCAAACATACCTGTTTTTAATGTTGAGACACACTTCGACAACTTTGAAGGTGCAGGAAAATTGAAGCCTCAGTCAGATCAATGTACCTGATATCAAAGTGAAGTAAGTATCTAACCTGGTCATTGGCCCAGCAAGGTTCCAACTAATCCAATCCAATCCAATCCAATCCAATCCAATACTCCCCTCCCCTCCCCTCCCCTCCCCTCCCCTCCCACTCAACAACTGTGTGACTACCTTCACCAGAGGCAGCCTGCCTGCATACACCAGTTACTGAGGAGCTTGGGCAGGAGAAGGTCTTGCACCCATCCTGCTTGAGGGATCCTGAGGGCAACTGGACTGCCATCATGTGTATGGCATCCTGGATTAGATGGACCTTTGGTCTGATCCAGCAGGGATTTTCTTAGGTCCTTTTGTCCTTATGATCTTTGCTTGTGAGAAGTGGGTGGTGAGAATTACATCCCTTCATGGCAAGATCATCTTTTTCTATCTTGCCCTGACTAGCCTCAGGGCGATACACATTTTCAACCTCTCCCTGAGACCCATTGCTCTGTCAAAACCCACTTTTAGTGACCCAGAAATTTGACAGCTACCTTTTTCCCAAGAAAGTCGGTGGAATGCAGCTAGAGCATGGGTCCTCAAACTACGGCCCATGGGTCACATCTAGCCCACCATGCCCATTTATCCAGCTCACCATAGAGGTTTTGGACTTGCTGTGTGCGCACCCAGCAGCAGCTTGCTCGCAAGGAGATCCTTTTCTCCAAGCAAGTCCAAAACGAGCTCCCTGTGAGCAAGCCGGCACCCAGCTGGGGTTCTCATATTACCCCAGTTCTCTGTCAGCTCCACTGGCTCCCGATTGAAGTTCAGGCCCAATTCAAGGTGTTGGTTATGACCTATAAAGCCCTCAACAGCTTGGGACCTGGGTATCTAAAGGAACGCTTGCGTCCATATATGCCCTCCCGCCCCTTGAGATCAGCAACAGATGCCCTTCTCCGGGAACCCTCTGTGAATGATATTAGGAGGGTGAGTACCCGGAGGAGGGCTTTCTCTGTGGTGGCGTCCCATCTATGGAATGCGCTCCCCAGAGAGGTCTGCCTGGCGCCGTCGTTATTTGTTTTTTGGTGCCAGGCTAAGACCTTTTTATTTAAAACTTATTTTAATTGTTAATTTATTGGTATTTACAGGATTTTAAATCTTTTAAGCCGAGATGCACCGGGTTTTAATATTTTTGTTGTATAATTGTTAAATTTGTATATTTTGTTTTTATTGTGAGCTGCCCCGAGGCTTTGTTGCGATGGGGGCGGCATAAAAATGTTTTAAATAAATAAATAAATAAAATGATCTCTGTGCATGCATGCCCCTGCCTTGCCATGGGCGCACGCCCCCCCCCCCCCCCCCGCCTGCACTGCCTTGGCGGCCCGTGCCCATCGCCGGCACCTTTCAACTGGCCCCCTGTTCAAAAAGTTTGAGGACCCCTGAGCTAGAGTCTCAGGGAAAAGTGCAAATTGTCAGTCACCCTTAAGACAGTCCTTCTTCTACCCAATGGTTAAAGGACAGTAGCTGTCTTCCTTTTTTTGGTTGTATTTACATATTCTTTACACAAGGAAACACAACAGAAACCGTTAAGCAAAGCGGCACTTCTCTTTTCAGGTTTCCTATAGATGCTTCTAGTGATTCATGTATCTGGGGCAACCAAGGCCATACTATTTAAAAAAAAATCAAGGGCAATATATGCAATAGGTAAAGAAAGCAGAATCAGGTTACCTTGGACTGACCCCTACAGGGAACAACTGGTAACATCTGAAGAGAGTTCAGCATGGTTCTAGAACTGCAAACTGCAGCTCAGGTAGACTCCTCGCTGCCCAAATATAATGTTTGCTGTTTTATAATATATAACCTTAGGAACTGTTTTAACCAACTGACCAGCCTGCCAGCCAGCCAACCATTGCTGATGTTCAGTCAACGGCAGCTGGCCAAAGTCATGTTTCCAATTCTTCACTGGTGGGTGGTGGCATAAATTTTGGGATTAATGGCACAAAACTTTGGCACAGGTTTGGAGGTCGAATGTTTAGCATCCACCAGCGAGTGTGTCATTTGCACACTTTCGGTGGTGAAACAAAACTTGGGATTTGTGGCACAAAACTAGCATACAACATTGGCATAGGGTTAGAGATGATATGACAATTGGGGCAGGGGATTGTTAGGTTGACTACAATCCTGCGTTTGATGTGTCAGTGCTCAGTGACGAATAGTGGCACAAGAAGTAGGATCTATATGCTGGTATTCTGTGTTGAGGGGCAAAATCTTGGTAGGAAAAGGAAACAGAAGCAACACAACTACTTCCAAACCAGAAGCAACCATGGTTCCAAGTTATCCTCTGCAGTGAGAATTGCCCAACCTGGAACTGACAACTCTAATAAAATCCTTGCAGACATTTGTGCAAGATACGATAGCTATGCAGTGTTTACTTCCACAAACCAAGTCATGAAGGCTTTTTATTATTTTTATTTATTTATATTTATTTTAGCCCTCTCTTGCAGCACAGATCAGGAAGTGATCAAGGCAAGCTTGCTTTTGTTGCAAAATATGGAGCTGGCTCTCTCTCTGCCAGGAGAACACAGAGGATAATATGGGAATGTCCTAATGAGAGGCTGAAAGGAAAGATAAAAATAGGATGCACAAACCACAATGGGCCTGATGTCCTATAAAAGCCTTCTGCACTGGGCAAGCGTTGCAGTTATTTCTATGCCTTGGCAGAATAGCCTCCCTGTTGAAATTCAGTGGGGTGAGAATCCACTTAGCCTTGTGTAAAAGAATGGGATGGCTTTGCTGCTGGTTTATTGATAGGGGACATTTTTAGCATCCATGCCCAAACATGGGCAAAGCACACTGGCCCTTTTTATGACAACTCCTGTGGGCTATTTTTGGTGATGGTTCACACCACTGCACAGCAATGTTTACCACAGGCGCACACTTCGGCTTTTCATGAGCCTCCTGCCAGTTCAGAGCCTACCTCAGATATATTTCCAGTACATTAGGCCAGCAAGAAAGGCATACCTTTGTCCCCACATTGCAGATCTAATTGAACAAAATATACATTTTTGAATAATTTGCATTGTGGCCACAATTACAGGAAGTGCCAGAGGGGTGTGCATATTTATGTCTTACGCTACTAAATAAACAAATATTATTTAAACCTTGGTTGAAGCCCAGTGTGCCCTAGAAAGGAGGGTTGCCAACTAGCTAACCAACATCCTGCTCCTGTGCATTTAAGAGCATCTTGACTTGCCAATGTTAACAGGAAGGTGGCAGTCCTGAGTTCCATGCTACATCTGTTGATTTGTGTAGAGCAAGCTGCTCTTAAAGATACAAGAGTAGGCCACTCTGGTAATTCCACATAGAAGGCAGAATGTTGGTTTTAAACCTAGGAGGTTTTGCTTCAGGAAAGAACTCAGTCTGGTTCCAATGTACAAGGCTGCATTATCTTGCCTGGCTTAATTAACCTGAATAATTATTGGTTTCATTCCCCAGAGACCTTGTGCATATGTACTAGGGCTTGCAGGATGCCTGTTCTGATCACACCTTCTGCTATTGGAGGAAATGGCAGAGAAAGGGCAGCTTAACTCTTTTGCTCAAATTTGCCCATTTCTTGGCTCTACATATACCTTTATCATTGTGCCATTGATGGACAAGCAGTTGTGGGACAAGTGAAGCAGAAAACAACCTGGAGAGGTGAATGATACTGGTCCCATTGAGAGGAAGACTGTGATTGTGTGTCACCCCTGCTTTGGGAAGAAAGATCAGCTCTAATGTCAGAGGACTCCCAGAAGAAAGTAGGAGACCAAGTAGGGTCTTTTTCAGTGCCTTACATGGTCTTTCCATGCAGTCAAAAAAGGGAGATGCATCCTAGTATCTGGACACTGAACAAGACTATGATGATGGCCAGGGTTCAGTTACCAACCAGAGAAAAAGTGCCTTAGTTGACTTGATTTTTAAACTATTTTGCTTTAGAGACAATTGCCAGAAAAAATGAAGTCTCTGCTTCCCCATACCCTCCAGCTGCACACTTTGTTGTTACATGCTGTCAAGCTGTCGTCAACATATGGCAGCCCTATGAGCACCCTCCAAAATGTCCAGTCCTTGACAGCATTGTTCAGCTCCTGTAAACTCAAGGCTTTATGGACTCCATTAATCTCATGGCTGGTCTTCCCCTTCTTCTTCCAACATCACATTTCCCTGGTATTATTGTCTGCTCTACTGGGCCTCGCCTAATCATGAAGTGCCTGAAGTATGGCAGCTTTGGTTTTGTCAAAGTCTCCCTTTGAATTGATGATTGAATTGCCCTAAGTTCTGCTTCCAGATCCATAAAAAATGGCTCACCTTGTATTCAGTCTGCTACCTGGCTGCCCAACCCACATTACTTCAAGTATCAGAATGTTTGATTTCACGAATTGGCTGCCTTAAAGCTCGCTTTCTGCTATTTCCAAACTACTTTATAATTGTTGACTCTTTGGAAATTGTGACTTTAAGAAAGAGTGCTTTAACGCACATGCAGAGTGTGTTTCTTTAGCCACTAAGTCCACAGCCATCAATAACAGCAATTATAATATATATTATTATGTAATAATAGCAGGAGTTAGGTCAGATGGCATTGCTTATTTTTAAACCACTAAAATCTCCCCCTCCCTGCTCCTTTCAAAAATTGTTCTAATAAAACATTTGGAAAATGTTGGGACAATCTTATTTCTCTTACATCCAAGTCTAGGCTGGACATTCCTTGCTCCCCCACCCTCACCCCCCTTTTGCTGTGATACTTCTCAGCTCTTTAGCTCTGTCTACCCATTTGCCTTGCTGTTTTCCCCTACTTCCCAGCTTCTAGCCTGCCCACCCCTTCAGCTAATTTTTGACTAGCCAGGCCCCCATGGCAGGTATTATATGACTAGCAGCATCCTACATGAGAGTCATTTGCTAGTGGTGCCCACATCGGTTCTCAAAAGTGGCCATGAGTCCAAAAATGCTAGGGAACCTAGATCTGAATACATTTGTTAGAACAGCTTCTGGTCTTCATCTGGGGGGGGGGGGGTGACAGGGAGAAAGAAGAAGGGAAAGAAGTACTAGGTTACTATAAAATATCCCTGCTGGTTGTTGGTGACCCCCTCCTCATTCTCTCTTTTTAAAGAAGTGCGTCTTCCCCCCTGCGCTAACAACCAGAAGAGCAACGATCCCCGGGGATCGCACGCTCCCCCGTCACGCACGAGGGCAGATCGCCACGGAAGCGGCCTGCGCTGACGCCGGTGCCTCCGCTGCGCGCCAGGGGGCTTCAGCCACGTGCACCGGAGCCAGGCCCGGCTGCGGCCGAGTTCCCGGGCATGGGAAGCGCTCGCCTAGCGAGACGCTCACCTAGCGCAGCGGCGCGCTTTCCAAGTCTCCCAGGGAGCTGCGCAGCCGTGCAGGACGTTTGGCGCGCCACCAAAATCTGATGGACACCGCGGCCGAGGCCAGCGATTCCCCGGATGTGCTAGATGCTCGAGACGAGGTCGATGGCTTTAGCCAGGGCTTCTCGGGCTGCAACGTTGTATGTGCACGTTAACAGGGTGGGGGGGGGGGGGACGACGCGCGCTTCTGAGCGTGCACAGGATGGGGTTGCGAATCACCTTCTCAGCGGCTTTTCTCCTGCTTAGATGGCGATGTACCCTTCATCCTTGCACACTTTTCCCGGTATTGCAGCCGCTGGAGCAGAATCAGCCGTTTTTCCTATCCCGGGGGAGTCCAGTACCAGGGCGGGGGGAGTCGATCACGCAGGAATCGGGGCGCAAATCTGTGAAATTGCTGTGGTGCTCCGTAGAGATAGCAGAGAGAAGGGCGGACGTGAATGACACGGCGGACCGTCATGTTTGGCTCGAAGGGCGCCACTTCTGTGCCAATTACACCAAGAGGAGCCACCTCGTCATCCGTGGCCGCGAGGTAGCCACGGGGCTAGGCTGAGCTTCTCAAGGGTAGCGTTAATCGACGGGATTGTTGCTCTGCTCCCGTTCTTGCAAATCTAGGACTGGACACCCATCCCCGTGCTCACGGTGCAGAGAGGAAGGATGGGGCACACCCCCCCACCATCACCAATGATAGGGTTTTCCTCGAGGCCGAGTTAAATTGAAGAGGAAAAAAAGCCTAGAGAGAAGGAAAGCCCAGTTTGGGCTTCGATGTGGTTAGTCTGCAAAGGGAAGCAGAGAAAAGAGAGAATCTTGATGAGGGAAGAGAAGAAATTGAACGAGAGATCTTGGGGAAACTGGGTGGGGGGGCGAGTCTATCTCTGGCCTAGGTAACTGGGGGCTGGCGGCGGGACAAACGCGAGAAGCGAGGTGTGTGCGTGTAAAGGCTTGAGGCAGACTCGAGCATGAAGCAGCGATGCGTTTTGGGCTGCCGATTGGCAGAAGAGTCCGTTGTAAGGTAGAGGCAGAGTCTGGAGAAACCGAAGCGACACCGGATTGGCTCCAGACGCCAGTGTTCTTAGCCTCTTGATCCGGCTCAGTGGCATCGCGCTCGCCTCTCTGCTGCTTCTTCCCGGGGCGCTCAGCCTGGTCCTTGCTCCTTTCCAAGGTGGCTTGGGATGCTGTAGGTGGAAGTCCAGCCGGAGGCAGCTACGGCTGGGCGAGGGGAATGAACCATGAGCGCTGGCTGGATGCACACTGAGTTTGCCAGCCGTCGAGCTCCCGAAACGGGAGGGGTTTGGGGGGGCTGTTGGGGTGGAGCGGGGGGGCAGGAAGAATAGGGCAAAATACCCCTCCCCCCGTCGCCTGGTTGCCACCCTTTTGGCTGCAGGGCTTGCACTTGAGAAGATCTGCCAGGAGGGAGGGGTCTCTAACTTCGGGGACCAGGCGCTGGGCTCAGGTTACAGCTCAGCTGGGGGGCAGGGGAGGACTGAGACCTGGGCATATACACAGGCTGCTAGAAGGCAGAGGGGAGCATAAAGCCACGGTGCCTCAGCCCAGAACACACGGCAGCGGGGTTTCTGCTGGGCCTTTGGTACTTTGGATTCTCCTGCTGTTTTCAAAGAATACAGGAGGATCGGCTGCATGAAGGCTCGGTAGCCACTGGGGAAACTACCACCACCACCTCCTCCTCCTCCTTCCTCATCCACACGAAGGTCCTGCATGTCTAACATTTAGACATGTTCAGCTTTGTGGATTCAAGGACTCTAGTGCTCCTGGCAGCCACTCAAGTAATTTTATTAGCAGTTGTCAAATGTCAGGATGAGGATATACGTAAGTTGCACTTTTCTTCTTCTCCTCCTCCTCCTCCTGCTCCTGAAACAGGGTGAAAAGACAACCGAAGGGGAACAATAAATTTAAGGGAGGGAGGAAAAGTTCAGGAGCAAAGATCAAGATTTTTTGGTGAGCTTGAGAGTTTGCAGCACTAAAATCTTTCTGCTTGGAGCTGGACACAGACTCCCTTCCTGCGCTTCATTTCTCCTCTTTCAGCTCGCAGGATTCTCTTTCCCATAAAAGCCACTGCTCATCATTTTGATTAGGATGCACTGCTGATGTGTGTAGGGGGAAAGCTTATTTCTCTTCATTGTGATGCTTGGTTGCTTGAGCAGAGAGCTGCATGCTCCACAATTCCAGCATTGTACCGTTTCTTCTTTAGGCCTTTGGAGTGGGGGTGGGGGTCGCAAGGTAGAGACAGGGTTTCTTAAAGAGTTGACTAAATCACTGTTTTCTTCCATCCAGGATTCTCTCCCCCAGCCAAAAAAAAGTTTAAAAGGTAGATTCTGAACTCAAACAAGAGAAGCAATAATTGAAAAGAATACTCACTGCTTGTGGCAGCAGCAGCCAAAGAGTTAACTGTAGGGTGGTGTAGTGGTGCAAAGTGGGATCCAGACAAAAGGGAACACTCTGGGGCAGAGAAGCAAGACCCTTTAACTTTTTAAAATTTTCTTTCTTTCTTTCTTTCTTTCTTTCTTTCTTTCTTTCTTTCCAAAAGAACATCTTTGTGCACAAAAGCTGGCCTGCCTGCGCTCCCTCCCCCAACTCAGTTAGGGATGTGGAATAAGGTGCAGATGGAAGTCCTGGGGAATTTGATAGCTAACAGATTTTTTTGTTGTTCTTGAAGAAGCAGAAGGGAAATTTTCCTCAATTCAAGAGGCCACCTGAAGGGTGCAAAGCATTCCAGAGACACATCAGTCCATTTGTTAAAGTATTCTCTTCACCCCGTATGCACACGCACACACGCACATACATTTAAATTGAGAGGGGGGAAATTTTTCTAAATTTGCTGAGTAGGATCTGTTCATTTATTCTGCATGAAAATCTTGCCCCCCACCATGGTTATATTAAATGAATGTTTTCACCAAAAGTGACAAAATTTGATATGAGAGGTGACGTGTAGGCAGTGTGCCCTGTTTGCCTAGAAAGCTTTTGTTGTCTGGGATATTATTCAGGGATGGAAAATGGAAAATGTATTGAGTAGAATGAATCCTCCCCCCAACGCACACACTTTGGGAAGGCTGCCTATTGCTTGAATTCCATCCCTCTTTCTATATGCTCCAGAATTTAAATCAAAAGCATAGAAGAGAACATGAAAAGTGGAGGTGGGGGCTCTCTCAGCCCCTAATTGCAGGCCATGCTTCTCTTTCTCAGCTTCAGAAAAGCGGAGTTGCATTTCTTTCATTCATGTACAGGAATCTCTGTGGCTGAGGTTTTGGAGTTCGGAATAGAGATGGCCTTGTCTTCAGTGTGGCTTTGGGTGACTCACAGAGAGCTGGCACTGTGAGTGCTACCAGGCACGGGGCTCATAGCACTATCAGTCAAAAGACCTTGTGCAGCTATTCCATCTTTCTCTTCTTAATCAATCTTCTGTGGTAAGGAAAAAGATGGGAAACTGGGTTACACTGGAGGGAGACACATGGAAGATGACATCATGTGGACCCCAGTAAAATAAGTCTTTGAAGGCACTTTGCAGTGCTCATTCATTGTAAGCTGCTTTTTAAATGATGGTAATCAATTGCACAGAGGTCCACTCCTTTTCACATCATTGTCTTGTAGTCATTTAGGCTAAACCATTGTGTTGTTTAAATGTAGAAGTTTGCAGAGAGGTAGGCAGTTTATTTATAACATCACCTGAAGCACATTTTGAAAGGCATATCATTATATGCTGCTTAGCTGAGGAGAAAGTGAGAGCTTGCCCTCACTTTGGCTTTTTGGTTAGTTTTGAATCATACTGCATCTTTTAGGAGTCTCATATTTTATTTAAGCATCTGTATGTGTATTTCTTTAAACTTGTTTTCTTTGGTCAGGGAATGAGCTCAATCCCTGCTCTATGAACATTTGTTTGCATTTGGCAGCAATAGCTTCCAGATGCTGAAACGCTGCCCGTATTTATTTAAACTAGTCCCTAACAGAGCCATGTGAATTGTGCTCTGTGTACACTCGAGAAAAGGCCCATTCATGAGTGGATGGGTCCCTTGGGCTCCTGCAGCCTCCCCTATCCCTCACACAATAGCCCCCCTGTCATCTTGCTGCTTCTGTCAAGCCTTCACCAGGATGCGCTTTTTTTTTGAACAAGAAAAAAAGCAAATGCCAAAGGGGCTCAATTTTAATGGGTTTCTGCTGACCCCTTCTCCATTAAGAATCATTTCTATCTAAATGTCATAACAGGAGGTCAGATGTTGGTCTCACTCTCGTTGAGAGCGCCAAAGTCCATTACTTTCCTTGCCATCCTGTTCCAACCTACTCACCCACTCACTGAGCTGTTACTATATTTTTAAATTGAATTTTTTTAAATTAGAAAAAAAGATTTAGCCCTCCCTCACACCTTGAGAGATAGCACTGCTTGCTAGATGCAGTTTTTCCTCAACTGCATGAAGAAATGGAGGGCAGGCAGGTGGATTGGAGAGGGTGTGCGTGTGTGTTTTAAAGTGTTTAACATTGCCGTTCCCCATTATTCCCAGGTTGTGGTGGTAGTTGTCACTGGTTAGAAACTCCAAAATGAATTATGAGTGTGGTCTTGGTATTGCACTGCTCTCACTGGCATCTTCAAGAAATGGCTTATGGGCTTGAATCTCTCCCATCAGATCTGCTTCCAATTCAGCCAAGTGACTTAAGAAGCAAACATTAGACCAGAGGCGGGCCTTCTTGAGCAAGTAGGCACTCCCAGAGGACGTAAACATTAGGGCAGTTTGCCAAATGGAGAGGTTTGCTGGGTGGATCGTTTGGGGTACACCAGTCCCCCATGACTTGAAGCCAGGTCAGCCTTCTTGCTTGTGTGGACAGTGGTGTGCCTGGCAAGTGCTAAAGAGGAGCCAGCCGCATGGCATGGAAGCAAGCCTAAAAGCCCGTGTCTGGGCCTAGAATCGCCAATGCCTTCTCTGCAAATGGCACCCCATACTCTCTGTCCAGAAAGAATGGTGCAAAAGGCAAGTATGTTTCAATGTAGTAGACCCAAATTCAAAACTCTGGTCAGCACCAAACCTCACTCAGTCTCAGTCTAGGGCAAGTCACTGTTACCTCATGAATGACTATTACCCTGGGCTTTACCTCACAGGGTTTTTAGAATAAATTGAAGTAAATGTGTATGGTCTTGTCTGCTTTGAGCCCCAAGGATCTGGGGCAAAGGAAACCTCATGGCTTCTCTGGTCTCCCTCCTTAACTGGCTATCTTCACTAAGCTTGTAAAGAACCTCAGCTGGATGGTTGCCTCCCTGTGAGGAGCCCTGAGAAAAATTTTGCCTGTATGTGTGGGATGGTGGGAAAAGCTACCTAAGCAGGTCACTTGATATTCCTATAAGTTTGGGGAAGATGGAGAAATACTCTTGAATGGAGCCTACCTGGAACAGAGGAGGTCACCTGTGTGCTCGTTATACAGGACTGCTGTAACTAATACTGATATGATGATCCTGTTTCTCTCTCTCTCCTTTTCTGGTTTTTGCTTCTTTTGTCCCCCATCCTGCTATTTCCTTTCCCTTCCGGCACAGAGGAGGCAGGCAGCTGTGTACAGAACGGGCAGAGGTATAGTGATAAAGATGTGTGGAAGCCCGAAAACTGCCGGATCTGTGTCTGTGACACTGGCACTGTCCTCTGCGATGATATTCTCTGCGACGAAATGAGAGACTGTCCCAGCCCTGAGATCCCCTTCGGAGAATGTTGCCCCATCTGTCGAACTGACAAGCCCACCGCCAGTGGTTGTAATTTATTTATTTCTGTTCCATATAAATAAATTACTTGGGAGATAATAGCAAAAAAGGAATGATTAATAGCAGCCATGGATGCAAACCCCAAGCTTGGTGGCATCCATGGAAAAGCTGGGAAAGGCTACTTCTCATGGTTAATCAAGGTGTAGAAAAGCTATACAGATGTGAGGGAAGGGAATGGTAGCATTATTGCCCATTGTTATTTTGTGTAAGGAAGCCTTGTAAATGAGTCCATAAAATGTGTAGCTGACAATTACCTTTTTTTGCAGCCAAACATGTCTATCTTAGCCATTTGTGTCACAGTCTGAAAAGGGGGAAAAATCTCTACAAGTTTACAAAAGCTTACCTGTGTTTGGTTACTTGGAAGAAACTTTTACTTTTCACAGGCAATTTTGGCTAGTGCCCATTTATATTTATTTATTTATGAAGTTTGTATGCCATCCAATTAGCAACGTCTCTGGACAGCTAACAGCATAAATAAATTGACGACCCACTCAGGCTGCAAATACAATATTAAAATTCAATATTAAAATATTAAATAAAAAGGTCTTAACCTGGCGCCAAAAAACATATAATGACGGTGCCAGGCAGACCTCTGGGGAGCGCATTCCACAGTCGGGGCACCACCACAGCGAAGGCCCTCCTCCGGACACCCTGTCTCCTAACTTCTTTCACAGATGGTTCCCGGAGGAGGGCTTCTGTTCTGTTTATACATCTGATCTCTGGTAAATTACCAAATCACCAGACACAGAGACACCCTGAGTCCAGTTCTACAGTGTCCTGTCTGACATGGTACCACTGCCTACAGGGGCCTTCTTAAGGACTAAGGAACTTCACAGTGATAATGTTACTGTGGCTTTCCTACCTACTCAGTGTTTCACTGTGATTTCTGTGATAGCAATTATAGGGTGGTTTGGATCAGTCCTATGGAGACAGGAAAGGTCTAATTAAATATTCGGTGCCCAAATCTTTTCCTTTATATGATAATTAAGCATGAGCTATCCCACTAAACCTCCATTAGGACCACTGGAACATTCCCAAACTTTTTTGTATGCATACTTAATTGGATTATAAACTTCATTATGAGCTAGCCTATAATTGCAATCCAGAAAAAGTGTAGTGATGCTGAATTTGTATTTATATAGTGCTTTTAATTTTTCAAAGTGTCTTAATCTATGCTTCATTGCAACAGTTAATCCCTTAACTCCCTTTCATGACTTTATGATTTAGGTACTCCACATTTTTCTGGATTGCAAATCAGAGATGTAAGGGGAAAAACCCTTATAGGATCAGGACTGGAGGACTTATGGTCATCCAGTCTAGGTGGATGAACTCCAGGTCCCATCAATCCTAGCCAATATGGCTAATAATGAGATATGATGGGAGTTGTAATACAGCAACATTTCGGAAGGTCAGATGTTCCTTATTTCTGGTATAGGCTATGGAGTTAGTAGGAGTGATTAAGAACTAGTAGAATTTCCTTTTTGGTGAACCCCTAACATTAAAATTGTCTAAGATGTTGGCAGAAAACATGTTTGGCTTATCTACTGTTTAAGAACCTCTTGTGCTACTGTCATAAGAGACTCTGAATGTATTAAAATGCATGTCTCAGAGTGACAGTCAGAGGCTATCTTTCATACACAAGATATTAGGAAAAGGTTAATAATGCTTCTGCATATCTCAAAGTGCTCCCCCGGGGAGATGCTTTGCAAAGTGATTGAAGATTTTGGGCTAAGGGTATAAAGAAACCATCCTACATTTTTTCAGTTTCCACAAACTGCTTTTTAAAACAACTTCCTTAATTCTAGCCCAGGAATTATATTACAATTAGAAGTGGCCTTTTAAACCCTTTTAATTGTTCTGGCTGCCTTTGACATACATACATACATAGACAGTGCAATGCTGCCAGAATAAGTAAAGGGTTGAGACTTGCAAAAGTTAATTGAGTCTTGCTTCTGCATGTTTATTTGCAGTTAAGCTGAATGTGGCTTTTAACCTTCGCATTTTGTGTGATGCTTGCCTTTAAAAAATCCCTAAAGCTATGGTTCTCTGTGCAATTATAGTGCTTAACAGATTAATCTAACCCTGTCTGATTAGCAGCAAGTCTGACTGATTATGGATTTCACTGGGGACTTGCTTCCTAGATTTAGGTTTGCAATCCAACCTACTCAGATCAGTTGCTGCCTCATCCTATGCATCTTTATTTGGAATTAAGCCCCACTAAATTCCAAGGATGCAATCTCAAATGTGTGCATAGGATTTCATCTTCAGGCGTATGTCATGGCACACAGGATCACAACTGCAAATGTGCACTGCTGCTTTGATAAACAGAGCTGCAATTCCTGTGGGGCAAAATGGAATTAAATTGGCCAAGCCTGCTGCAGGACAGCTTTGAACTTGCAGTGATTGACTTGGAATCCTATTACTCTCTCTGTGCTTTCCTGCTTTGTCCCTTTGCCTGGGGCCCTGCACTCCAGGTGTAAGCATTCTCTGCATATAATTTTTCTGGGGCAGCATCATCTCCGAGAGGGTCTTAGAAAAGCAAACCATCTCCCTGCATTACCACAGTCTAGTCACAAATTTCTTCCTTGTCTTCCTGTTCCCTTGTCTTGCTGTATACATCTTGTGTGACCAGGTGAAGGTATTTGTTAATACTAAAATGCCTATTTAATTTTCTGCAACATGATTTTGATGTTTTCTTTGTTTCTCTCCCTCCTTCCTTTTTCTTAACAGGGCAACCTGGCCCCAAGGTGAGACAACTGAATACTTTTAATAACCATAACTTTATGTGATTGCTTTGTAGGGTTGCCAGCTTTATTTGAGTTTTAAGGTCTTGTTACTTTAACAGCAGCTTGTCTTGCAAATTTACTGGTTTATTTAGATTTTACCATTCCATTTTCCCTTCTACTTTAAAAAGTGGGATAAAAATAGAATTTTCATGTCACTGTATCCCAAAAAGCTCCTGACTTCTGCAGGTTGAGATGCTGTAAAAGGCAGAGGAACAGGCAAGGAGCAGGTCAGTTGGCAGCCCTGCTACACACATTTAGGACTTCCCTACACAAGTAGTTTAACCTGCTGCTTTGCTGATGCCTCCTCTTGTTTGTGGGAGAAAAATGTGTCCTTTACACAAGAGTTGTCCTCCAGTGTGTATTTCTATACTGTTAAGCAAGCACAAGGTGGTATTCTGGTATTGCTGCAGTAGAGCAGCTTTGTGGTAACGTGCAAAGTTTTTCCCCCAGTTTGTGGTGATTTAAAATTTAATATCAGTTTTCCTTACTCTAAGCAATGAAAAAAGGCTGGAAAACATAGAAAAGACTTTGTGATGAAAAGACTCCACAAACATGTCAGTGAGAGATAATGAGTGCACAGTAAATGCCTTGTGTAGAGAAGAACTTACATTGTACCTTGTTCCCACTCTCCTGTGATGGAGAACAGGAGCAAGTCATTGAAGGTTGAGCCATTGCAACAGAGACATTATGTATGGTTTGGTCTCTTGGGCATGAAATGTGATTGGTCTTCTCATAGCTTGATCTAGTGAAAAAAGCAGAATGAAAAAAAATCAATGGGTACTTCCACTGACTTCAGTAGGACTATTTACACTCAGGTTAAAGTTCTGCATACCTACCACTTTTGGGAAAATTGGATCCAAGTGCTCTCTAGCCCTTTCAAGTCCCAAAGGCCAGCCCGCAATGAATGTTCAAGTGTAATCAGTCTTTGTAGCCAGAAATCAAAATTGTGCAAGTGCAGACACATAACAGTGCATTGCTTGTGTATATGCACAGGTTCTTTAGGTTTGGTATTTCAGTTTCTGTTTTTTTCAAACTCTGTGCACTCTTTGTATTTTGCAGGGACAAAAAGGAGAACCCGGTGATATTAAAGATGTAAGTCTCAAGTTTGCTGAATCTACTATCTCTCATACCTTTTGAAAGCTTACTTCCAACTTAACTTACCATATGTGTGTGTTTCTCTCTTGTCCAGGTTTTAGGACCAAGAGGTCCCCCTGGACCACAGGTAGGGAAATAATTTTTGTTCTCCTACTCCTTGTTTAAATGTTTTGAAGAAGAGGGATTGGCGGGGGGAACCTTTCTGAATTTTTTCTGAGCAAGATCTCTGTTGTTACCTGCTGCAGGGACCTTCAGGTGAACAAGGACCAAGGGGAGACCGTGGAGAGAAAGGAGAAAAGGTAAGCCCATCCTCACACACACACACATCAGGAAGTTCAAGTGATTAAGACTGCAATTCTATGCACTTACCTGGGACTAAACCCTATTGATCTCCTTGGGATTTACTTCTGAGTTAACATGTGCGGGGCTTCTTGTACTATATGAAATGAGGAAGCATCCAACTAATATCCCCCTTGCAGTTTAACTTGCTGTCATCAAGGCAGATCTAAAGACATATGAAGCTCACATTCACATGCTTCATTAGGTACAAAGATTGTGGGAACTTAGGTCAATAATTACAAGGGCTGTAATGGCCAAATAACATGGCTTTTGCCCTTAGTTGGTGTGCAATGTGGTTAGTGTTGCATTAGGATTGGGAAGATCTGGATTCACATTTTTGCTCATCCATGAAATGTAGCGATTGACTTTCAGCTAGTTGCTGTTTCTTGGCTTTGCTGCCTTCACTTGTAAGGCTTTTGTAAGGATAAAATTTGGGGCAGATGGGGTGGGGGGAAAATCATCTGTGCTATTCCAAGCTGCTTGGAAAAGGATGCAGTAAAATGTCATAAATACTCAATATTCAGTATTGAAACACGTAAACCAATAGCACGTTATCATATTCTAATTAAAATCAAATTCTTAAATGGCAGTATACTTTGCAAGTTACAGAAAAGGATTACTAGCAATTTGTAGCTATATGAGAGTAAAACCTATTCTTGTGTGTGGTCTTCTAAATAAATCTGCAAAAGTTGCATGTCTTCAACTAGCTTACTAGCCGACTTGCTCACATATGTCTGAAATCTGTTTGTGAAAAGTGAAAGCCTGGAAGAAAAGAGCATTTTGCTTCCCTCTTTATAAAAGTTTCTCTGTAAGATCACCTGGAAACAATGCTGTCTCACCATAGGTAACTAGGATAGGGAATCCATACAAGCATGAGGCTTCCCAGTGCAATAATTTATTCTAATCCCTTGTCCTCTGAAGTTCACAAAATGCCTTCCCATTGCAGTGGCTTCTTTAAGCATTTCTTAGCAAGATAAAGGTCTTCCTTTTTATTCATTGATGATGGATGCTTTGCAACCTCCACTGGATGGAATTGCATGTGCAGATATGTGTGCCATATTTCTGGGTTGGAGAATGTATTTATACCGCAGGGACTATGAATGTAGGCTGCACTAATTGAATCATAGTTCCCAAGTCACAAAAAATACTTGTTCACTTTACTCTGCACTAATCAGACCTCATTTGGAGTACTGTCTGGTTATAGATGCTGCATTTCAAGAAGGATGCAAAAAGACAAATTGGTTCAGGTTTAGAGGAGGGCAATGAAGATGGCCAGGGTGTGGCAGTCAAGTCCCTTGGCAAAAAGTTGAAGAAACTGTGCTTAGACTACAGAAGAGGAGACTGAAAGGGGACATGATAATTCTCTCCAAATATCTGCAGGACTGCCACACAAGGGAGAGCAAAGATTTGTTCAGACTCACTGTTAGGATTTGGCATGGTTGGGTAGACCCCACGGGGGGTGGGAGGGTGGGGAAAGGGTCTTTCCCTGTCCCTGCAGCATTGGACCTGCTGTAGCTGCTGCTTTCACAACTGTAGCAGCTACTTCACTTACTGCACCCTCCCACCACCGAGATTGTCTGGAGGGGAGCAATGGCACTTCTGAATGAAAGCTCCCAACATCAGGTCAGGTATTGAATTTTGGATTGGCTAACTTGCTGGACAGCCAGCATGGAGCTGAGCTGATAACTGGCCTGGCTTGGGTCCCATTTGGAATGTCTCCTCTGCTGCCCACTGGGAAGACTGGTTGAGGGGACTGATGAGGGTAGTTGTGGGGTGGAAGGGTGGTAACTGAAGCAGCAGCTGTATGGTAGCATCAGAGTTTGGCTGGTGGATGGGCAGTGGGTGCTGGGGAGTTGAACTCTGATGAATTCACAAAGCCATGCTAAGGGCCCACTGAACCCTGTTCTTTGCCACCTTAGAGGATTGGATCAGTGCTAATTGATTTAAGTTGTAAGAAGACAGATTTCAGTGGAGCATTAGACAAAACCTTTTATTAGTAGCTGCAGTTCCAAATAAACCTAGATAAAGGGCAGTTTCCCTCTCATTGGAGAGATGAAATTACTGAGCTCTAAATTTCCTGCATTGAACAGGAGGGTGGACTAGATTCAGATCTACAAGGTATGATTCCCTCTCCCTGTTTCAGATTCTGAACATTTTTTCTTGATATATTTTACTGCAGTGTTATAGTAACTGCAGGCCACAGACTGTAGCTTGTGAAGCATCATGTATTATGATGTTGTATGAGTGTGTAGCTATTGATACATCACTCAGCATTTTAAAGGTTGGTATAACATTCCTAGGAATGGGGCATTAATGCTCAACTCCAATTAATAGGGAAAATTAACAATAGAAAAATGGAAACATGTTTCCCTGTGCATGTTCACTCTGAACTCAACAGGGCATAATTCTGAGCTGACATGTATAGATACATTGTATAATATGCAAATAATTAATGTCATAGAGCTAATGCAAACTGTGTATTTAAAGAAAGAAAAAAAATATTTACTGCATAATATGAGGATGTACATAACTAGTCCATAACCTGAATGCCTTGAAACATTTTTGTCCTTGTTTTCTATAGGGTGCTCCTGGCCCACGTGGCAGAGATGGCGAGCCTGGAACACCTGGCAATCCTGGGCCTCCTGGGCCTCCTGGACCTCCAGGTCCCCCTGGCCTTGGTGGAGTGAGTATCCTCAACTTGGCTCCCCCCCACCCCCAACGTGGTTTCTGCATACCAAAATGTGTGGTCACAGAAAGTGATGAAAAGAGCTTATTCACTGTGCTATCGATAAAGAATTCCCAGTGTTCCAACTCAACAAAAAAAGTAATTCAGTTCAGCCCATATAACATGCTACCTAAAAATGCCAGCTATTCAGAGTATAAAAAAATGCTTGTGATCCGTCCAAACTGTCTTTGTCCTTTTTAAGTGTTTTGTTAGCTGCAAAGTTGCACTGCACTAGCAAAGTGGCTTGCAGAACTTACTTTAGGAGACCCTGCAGTTGTCAACACACACAGCTCTAGAACAAGGCAAAGTTGGACAAAATTCCTCCAAAAATAGCTGAACCATCTCTACCAAGCTTGCCTTGCAATGGATAGCTGGCTGCAGAGGGGATTGAGAGTCAGTGAAACAGGTAGGGCCATTGCCTACAGGGGTTCGTCCATAGTCTGGCTGATATGGAAGATTTCCCTCTGGGTGATAGTCCAGCTGAGGGTTATCCACAAATGGATTCAGATTTAGACTAAGAACCCAGCAAAGAATTAGATAGACATAATCAACCAATTGGTTTCAGTATCCTTAAGTGCCCTTCTTTCTGTGCTGCATTTTGGCCCCACAGTACATTTGTACACTCCTGTGCAGATGATTTTAAATTCATACCTGGTTAGTGACATCAAGCTTTTCTAGGCAGCTCTAATTCTGTGAACTCTGGCATCTTTGCTTATAGTAGGAGAGTAACTGTTGTACCAACAAGGTCCATATATATATATATATATATATATATATATATATATGTATGTATATGTATATGTATATGTATATATGTATTTATATATTTATGTATATATATATATGCCAGGGAAATATTTGAAACATTAATTAAACAGTGATTTTTGGTTGCCTAAATTATACATGGTATTCCAGATCAGCTAGCTATAGGCCAATATAGTAAGTGCTAAGCTGATTTTAATTCTGGTACAAGTTTTGAAAAAATCAGGTGAGCAGCAAGTCTGGACAAAACATACATTCCATTGAAGAGTACTCTTAAAGTCTTACAATTTAGAAGCCCTAAGGAAACATGCCTGTGGCCTCTAGGCAGCATCTGTGGATAATCTGGATTCCCTGATCTGCAGTAGGAGGCAGCACTTCAACCTTGATATTGGGAATCAGCAATCTGATCTCCCTCCTCTCACAGCCAGTGACTGTGCTGGCAGCCCTCCAAAGTTGAAAACTCAGGCTTGGGGCAGGGGGAAGGGGACATTTTAGTGGAAGGAGATCAAAGCAGCCAGAATATGAGCTATTCTGATGTCTGTGTAGCCTCCTTCTGTCCCCCCCCGCCCCCGCCCCAAATGTTCTTGCTAGATGGAATAAAAAGCCTGTCTAAGGAAATATACATGGGGAGATGGAGAGGCAAAGAAGGCCTCTGTTGCTTCTCCTGCTCTTCATCAGATCACTGTAGGCCTCTGAGTTCATGTTCTTACAATCAATAATAGGACTGTCCCCTAATATACTTTGGTCTCTCTCTCACTTTCTGGCTCATGCAGAATTGCAGTTCGCTGCACCTGAACAATATCAGGAATGTGCACAGTAAATTATACTTAATGTGTGCAACTCTCTGAGCTTGCAGTAACTGATAATAATTTTGATACGTTACTCCATACGTAGGGTGCATTTGCAATGTCATATTTGGTAACTCCAGCCTTTACTTATAGTTATCAGTAACATCTGAATTGCTATTCTTCATGGAAACATGCCATGAAAAGAGTGACGAAAACCCACACCTTTTTTAAAACTATGCTTAAAATGAAACCATTTAAAACTATGCTTCAAACTTTTCAACTAAACAAAGGAGCAGTTAAACGTTTTCAGGAATAACCAATCCTGAGGTTGCACTTTTTGGACATGGATCCATGTATGCAGGAGCTTTTAAGGTTTCCTTATGTGGAAATGTTTGCAAGTGCTTTTTGGGAGTGTGTGAAAGGTGAGCCAAACTGACTTGATGGCATCCATTTTTAAGCTGCTGCTCCTAAATATTTGATACATTCTTCAGTACCTTTAGATTCACCAATGTGCCTGTGTGGATTTGTGTTTGCTACAGACACCCTGACTCCCAGTATTCTGAATAACTTTTTGTTTGTGAAAGCAGCTGTTGGAGAGTTTGTGTGCCACTTAACTGATTTCTAGCACTGCTCATTTTCTATTGTGGCAAATGTTGAAATGACATTTCAGCATGGTCAACTGCAAATTGCCACTTAGGCTGTTTTTCCTACCCCAATGAAATCCTTTCCACAAATATATCATCCAATCAAACATTTGCATGGAGACCTGAGCTCCAAAGAGAGTCAAAATGTAAAAAGAGAACCAGCTTGTCCTACTTTCTTCCTCTGTGACATGGCATGTCACTGCCCATCAGATAGTAAAGGTTTTTGAAAAGCCTTCTCGAGTTCCTTATTGTATGAATGTTCTCCATCACATTCCACATCGCACTGAAATCAGGCATGTTCCTTTTTGTGGTTTATCTTTGTAGAACTTTGCTGCTCAGATGGCTGGAGGATTTGACGAGAAAGCAGGTGGTGCTCAGATGGGAGTGATGCAAGGACCTATGGTAAGGGCCAAGAGAGTTTCCAAATCCCTTGAGCTCATGTTGATGCTACAAAGGTATAATTGGTTTTATATTAGTTTAGCTGGCGTGGCATGATGTTCCCTCAAAGAGTGTTGAGAATTGTGGCTTAATTGCTCTGGGAACTGTACTCCCAAGGTTACCTGAAGACAGTGTTGGATGCAGAATTTTAAGAGCCCTGGGCAAGGCACGTTTAGCCTCACTGGACCTGGAGGAGGTGGCGTGTACAAGCCAAGAAGTCTCTCACACTGCCTCTGGCTTCCTGGTGTGCTCTGTGCAGTGTAAGGATGACAGCACTGCTATGCCTTAGTGAAATACCTTCCTTTGTTACTGCTGGAGCAAACCCATCTTAGGGAGAGGCAATGAGAACTGGACCAGTTCAAAGTTGTGAGACAGAGGTGCCCTGCATCACCTAGCATGCCAAGTGCTTCTTTTGCATTGAAAATGGTTTGGTAGCACAATACATTTTGCAAAAACACAGAGAAATTGGCAAACTCAACAATCCCTATAGATATCAGTGAATGTCATGATGGTACAGTCATCATGAAAATGAGGCCCAATGTACGAAAGGCCATAATTCTTAAGGCACATTTGCTTTGGAGGTAAATTGCATCAAATTAAGTAAAAGTTATAAGGTCATAGCATATATTCTAGCTGTTCCTAAATTTGGAGATTAGGTGTCCCTTTGATTCCTCTCCACTGTTTCAGACATGCAGATTTTTTTAGCCTGTGCTGGGTTCAGAACAAGAAAGCTGAAGCCGCATGGACTGAACAATTAGGTGTTCCCACATCTAATGCTTATACCTTCAAAACTGGTATGTACATTGTAGCATATTAGATGAGAACCTTCTCCACAATATTCTATATGTGGGAACGTTCAGACATTCACTCCTGCCTCCTGCCTGAAGTTTCAAATGGTACAGTCCAGCAGCAGATACATCATTGAGTGCTTCTATCCACACAGCGTATTTTTTTCCTGCATGGAAATCATGTAGGAACCAGTGCAGGGGAACAGGATAGGAAAACTGGCCCTATTCACATGGCTGTGTAAAAAAAATCACATAAGTGTCTATTTTGTTAGTATTGTAAATTTAGATGGTCTCTGTGGAGGACATAGACATACATGAAGCTGTTCAGATCTGACGATGAGAAATCACCATCTAAATGAACCTGAGAGCATTTTTGTATATGAGGCTAGAAAGGAAGTGCGCCATTTGCAATTCACTTAGCACTCAAATAGGAATTACATTTATGTTACCAAACTTGCTTCAAACCTCTCATGTGAAAATGCCTCATGTTCACATAGATGCTGTATTGTTTTGTTTATTTCTATCCTGTCTTTAGAACTGGAAGGATCTCCAAGAAAATTTACAGAAACAAATACATGATAAAAAAAACACTGGGACTGCTTCTAGGCCCTCCTGTGCAGTCTAGCTGATAATTAATTAATTAATTAATTATATGTATACTCAGCCTTTTTCCTGCAAGAAATCCAAGGCAACTTAATGTAATCCTTCTCTTCCTTACAACAACCTTGTGAGGTAGGTTAGGCTGTGGGTCAGTGACTGGCCCCAAATCACCCAGTGAATTTTGTGACCAAGTGGGGTCTAGGGTCCTGCTTCTCCTGAGTTCTGGTCCAATACTCTAACCACTATACAAAGCTGTCACTGTAGCAGCATTGGACTGATAGGAAGCCCTACCCCTTGCTTGTATATATTGTGGCTTGTTTACAAGCACAATGCATTGATGGGGCAGATTCCATCCTGATGTTAAGTAAAAGCAACTCCTTCAAAGTCATATTATCAATAGCATGTTCTCTACTATCCGTGGCCCAGCAAATCATGCTTCATTATTTATTTTTAAAAACATTTTTATCCTGTTTAATGTCAGAGATGGATCTATAAACCACTTACAGAAAAAAAATAACAGCATGATAAATAAAACATAATCTTTACTATATATATATAAACATCCAGTAAAATACAATCAACCATTAACCATTAAAATACTGGGTGAGGAAAAAGGTTTTGCCTGGCACTGAAATAAATGAAGAGTTGACACCAGGTGCACCTCTCTAGGGAGCAGGTTCCATAGCCAGGGTGCTACCACAGAAAAGGCCCTTCCCTGGGTAGCCATTCTTCCAGTCTCTTTCAAAGAGGGCTCCTGGAGAAAGGACCTCAGTGGAAGATCTCAGAGTTTGGGCAGGTAAAGAAATGTTCCTTTAGATATCCAGGCCTCAGCTGTTTAGGGCTTTATACATCAGTGCTAACACCTTAAATTGGGTCCAGACTTCAATTGGTAACCAGTGAAGCTGATATAGGACTGGCATTACGTGGTCATGACTACCAGTCCTAGTAAGCAGCCTTGTGGTTCTATTCTGTACTGATTGAAGTATCCGGACCGTTTTCAAGGGTAGCCCCACATCAATCATATTACAACAGTGCAGCCAGGAGGTTACCAGAGTCTGAGTTGCCATTGCTAGGCTCTACCTGTCCAGGTAAGGGCATAATTGTTTACTTTAAAATATTTAAAGTAAATATTTATTTAAAGATGTGAAAAAACAGCTTTGGGCCTTCACGTCCCTTGCCAGATCTTTCTAAGCTGTGTGCCAGCATAGTTGAAACAGTTGATTATGGACAGAAAAGTAGTAGGGAGATTTATTTAAGGGATGGGTCACTGTTGCACTTGGATCAAGGACTGAAGTAAGCAAAGGCAGACAGCAGCTACTGTTCTTCAAGATCCCAAAAGACTTCAGCAGGAAATTTGTGCTCTCTAGCATTTCTTGGCAAGCTGTAAATGAAATTCAGGCTTAGTAAACATGGATCATTTCCAAGAGAAAGCGAGTGCATGCATGTGTGTGTTGCCTCAGAATGACTTCTATAAATAAAAATAGTCCTGGATGGTGCATAGAGAGAAAGGAAGAATTAAAGGAGCTATTTCAAAGCAGCAAGTGCAGTATTAGCCCTGCTCCATTTCTTCATGACCATGCAGCCAAGGCCAAGGTTCTCCCTTCTAACGCTGGAATTAGCCTTTTTTATAATTTTTGATTTCTGTTTCCCCATGTAGGGACCTATGGGACCACGAGGCCCTCCAGGACCACCAGGATCTCCCGTAAGTATTAAAATCTTACACTCTGGTCAGATGAGCCCCCAAGTTTGAAAAATAATACAAAAGGAAAGATTTTCCATTCTTAAGGCAACCACTGAGGCTCTTTCTCTTACATCTACTTCCAGGGTCCTCAAGGATTTCAAGGCAGCCCTGGTGAACCCGGAGAACCTGGTGCTAGTGTGAGTAGGCAGGGGCTTTGTCCAAGACTGGGTGCCCACATATTTGTGATGCAATTGACTGCTCATATGCCCCTCTTGCTATTGCCAAGTGTGTCTGCAAATTTCCGTGTGGCTTTTGTGTACCTAAAGTGCAAGGGAGGACCAGCTAATGGTCAATCAAAGTATCTCATCTAGGGATTCTGAAAACATGTGCATCTCCCAAAGGCAAAGTAAAAAAGATGTTTGGAGCTTTGTAACTGAAGTCTGTCCTTTATGTTACAGTCACAAGATGGAGAAGATTGATAAATGTAATAGGATTGGAGTGGGCAGGAACCTCTTCTCCACTCTCATCACAGCAGAACTCAGGGTTTTTTCATAAAAAGTCAGTGACCAGTAGATTTAAGAAAGACAAAAGGAACACTTCTTCACACAGGACAGGATCATTTGCTGCATTAATGGTAATGCAGAGGCTTGTGAAATTTTGCAAGGAAGAATTGCTGCATGGGATGCTGAACCTTTTTCCCTCTCATTGATTCTCCCCCACCTCTTTCCCCCACTTCAGCTAGTTACTTTCAGGCTTGTAATCAGCCAGGAGGCAAAGGGAGAGAGGGCAATGCTACCGAGAGGTGGAAGCCATGACCATTATGAAGCAATGAGGCATTTGAACCCCTCGGTTGCCTTCTATACTGATGGCAACCTGTGGACATGTTATATGGAAGCCTGAGGCTTACCACATGTGCTCTGAACCCTTTTCCATCTTGGCTCCTGCTATCTGCCAGAGCTAGGCTGAAATTATGGGCCTCAGGGGTAATTCATGTTTTTTTGAGAGTGGGAGCAGTTACTGCAGTAGTGAGAACTCTTTTTGGGGGGGGGTATCAGATTATAGCTATTATCAAGGATGACTACTGACATTTCTAAGCAAGGTACTAAAACAAGTGGTGGCCTTTCAGAACCAGGCAGTCTTTGAGAAAAAAGATTATTTGGATCTGTTCCAGTCTGACTTAGGGTCCATTTTTGAGACAAAAACATCCTTGGTCATCATTGTGGATGATTTATGCCTGGAAATGCAGCTCTGTTGGTTCTCTTAGACTTCTTGATGGTTTTTGATTCCATTGATCATGGCATCTTGAGTGAGTTCGACTTGGGAGGGGCAATTTTCTCATGATTCTGGCTCTTCTTATAGTAGTAGTCTTAGAAGGTGGTGCTGGAAGATGTTTATTCTCTTCATTGGCATATGGGCTGCTGCAGGATTTAGATGCTTTTTAACATCTGTATGAAACTATTGGGAGAGGTGTAGACTGCAGTGTCAGTAATATGCTGAAGAGAGGCAGCACTACCTCTGTTCTCAACTTGCAAATTCCAGGAAGAATGCAGAACCCTTGAAAAAGTGTTTAGAGTCAAACTGAAAATGTCAAGCATTTATGATAATCGATCCAATAGCCAAAACTTGCTGGGTGGTTCAAAGAATAAGATACAAAACAGTAAAATAACACAATAAAATGTGATAGTGCTGTAATGAAACATAATAAACAATAGTTGCTTGCCAGTAACATAGTAGTAACATAATATAAAAAACTTTAACACATTGCAACAACAAAATAAAACCAAATTAACAACCAAAGCAAAAGCTAGCAGCAGTGGGACAATCTTAATCCATTGAAAATAGAAGTGCTGTGTACAGGGAAATTGACTGATCTGAATGGAAGGACATTAATGGTTCTGGATTGGGTTATGCCTCCTCTCCATCGCCAAGGGCCAAATTCACAGTTTGGGGTCTGGACTCAGTTTTATCTGTTGAAGTACAGGTGGTAGCCAGAAGTACCCTTTACTGTGAACCTACTACTGAAAACTGTTCTAGCCTTGGACATAGGTGCAATAGTTATAAAAGTAGAATAGAACATTGTAAAGTGCTTTATGTAGCACTACCTTTGAAGATGACCTGGAAATGTCAGCAGCTTCAGAATACAATGTACTTGTTGAGTCCAGATGCTCGGAAGGCACTGCAAGATTCTGTTAGATGCACTGGTGTTTTAACAGTTTGGGACCATCTGCACCCGTATAAACCTACTCATGTTTTAAAATTCATGTTGGAACCACTATTCATTGGCTCACCTTTTAAGAGCAGTTGAATTGGCAGGCACTGTTATTTCCCTTTTTGGGCTGATCTTGCAATAGTTAATGGCTGAGCACCAGACTTACTTTTTTAAAAAACCAGTTTCCACCTTTTACTGCATCTGTCTTGTCATTTAAAGAATGGGTGAATAAATCCATCAAGTGAGAGTCTCTGTTTGAGGGACTGTAGCAAATGCAATTGTGTCCCAGGGTTTAGCTGCTGCTGATGGGCTGGTCACACATGCTGTGGGCAGTAGTCAGAAGCCTGTGTGTCATAGCAATTGATGGACTTACCTGTCTATTGCATCCTCTTGCATGGGTTTATCCTGGAAATGGATAATCAAGGTGGAAATTGCTCATGACCCTCCTATCCAGATCATAACTTAGGCAGTAGAGAAGTGTTTAGGAGGTTGAGGGGGAAGAAATGTGGCTCCTGGTCAGCTATGGATCTGTAGGTGCACTTTGGAACCCTGGGACCAACCAGAACAGTGCTCTGGCATCATTATAGACAAGGCAGTTCTGATGACTTGCAGTGGAGAAGGGCAGAGCACATGTTCTGCATGCAGAATCTCCCTGCATTTCCAGTTAGGACTAGGAAAGGCCCCTGTCTGAAACCCTGGAGAACTCTTGCTGTAGGCATCAACAGTACTGGGATTGATGGGCCAGTGGCTTGGCTCAATACAAGCCAGACTCTTGAGTTCTTAGGGTGATTTGCATAGGGGTATTGTTGGTATTTAAGGTATCCTCATCCATGGTTACCAGGTTGGTGTGAAACTGTGGCACAACCTGGTCACACACTGGTGTCCTAACAGTACCACAGAGTGTCAAGCAGTCCTCATTGACCCGGAAGCAGTCAATGCTAGTCTGGCTATGGAATGGATATCAGGCAAAACAATCCTGCCAGCCCCCTCCCCAACAGGCCTCTTTTCTGGCAGAGAGGAGCTTCATCAGTGCCACTGGAGGCATAGCCTCCCCAGAAAAGCCAGCTATACCCATATCTCCCCTGGTTAAGATCAGATTGGTGGTATTCTTGCCCCGATAGGCCCTGAGGTAGGTGGGAGTGGGTTGCGATGGCTTTGGGTCCATTGGATCCAAGGACATTCCTTTGTTCAAATATTTTCTCCAGCATTTTCTGATCTGCTGATGTCACGACTCCAGTATCTGCCCTATCTTGCTGCCCACTGGAACTGGCTTAAGGAGCAGAGGAGAGCTGCACTATAACAGATCAAGGATTTATTTTGCCAGCACCCTGTTTCTCATGGTGACTGGTCAGATGCTCCATCAGGAAGTCCACAAGCAGGATACTGGGAGTCCATGAGCAGGAAGACCAGCATCTTGTTCCCAGAGTGGCCAATGAGATTCCCCAATGTGAAGGCCAAAAGTAGGAGGATGCAGTAATGCACTCTCACTTACATTTCACAGAATGTAAGAGGCATCCTGGCTCTGATATTGGAGATAATATATAGCTACCATGACTAGTAGCCATTGGTAGCCTTATGCTCCATGAATTTGTTTCCTTTTAAAGCAGTCCAAATTACTCGCCATCACTGCATCCCGTGTTGGCTAATTTTGTAATGTATGTGCTGTGTGAAGAACAACTTCCTTTTAATTGTCTATTATCTCCCATTCAGCTTGAGGGGATGACCACAGGTTCTGGTATTATGAACACTTTCTGCTTTCTCCACATTATGCATAACTTTATATATCTTTATCATAACCTGCTTTACTATACAGCGATCTGTAAGCAACAACATATCATGGAAATCTACTTAATTTCTGCAATGTAGAAAGACAGGGTTTTAAGAAAATTAATGCATAAATCTGCAGATGGGGAATATGAAAAGTACCACAATGGTTGAGAAGCTCACAGCTGAATAATGGCCAGAACCCAACATACACTGGTTTCAAAAGTCAAGCAGGCCCTATTCACATTTTGACCTGCTGCCTGCTAGTGAATTATAATGATTTTGACAAGTAGTCAGTAGAGTCCATATAAAAGGTCATATTTCATACCTAAATATGTTTCTTTTTTCCCTAGGGTGCAATGGGCCCTCGTGGGCCACCTGGACCTCCTGGAAAACCTGGCGATGACGTGAGTAGTCTATAACTTAACAACATGGCCTTCCAATAGCTGGCTTGGAGAGCTCTGGCTAAACAGGTGTGGGAGGAGTTCATTGCAAAGATCACTTGAACATAGCTTTCCCCAGCCTAGTATTGTCCATGTTGTCTGGGGCTGATGGGAGTTGTAGTCTGACATGTTTGGAGGACCCTGGGTTGGCTCAGTTATCTTTAATAGCAAGACCAAGTTCTCTCTGTGTGTTCAGCCACCCCACTGTAGGCTAAGAATGGTTTAACTTGGGGAACTGTAGAAATGTATTTTTAAGATGAAGGGTAACTAGCAAACTCTTGCAGAGTTCTCAGGGTCCTTGTCAGACTACAGTTCCAAAGATGCTTTTGGAAAAGTCCTGGTATAAGCTGGTATACAATCCATGTTTGTAGGATAAATGTACTTTTTCTATGTCCAACAAGTCATGGGGGATTTTTTGCAAGAATGACAGAAATGTATTTTGTAGCTTGAGTGATTGAAGGTTCAGGGTTAATTTGAATTTACTGTGGCAACTGAAAGGGTTATGGATATTATAAACTTCTGTATGAAAGGAGATATAAAATACAAGTGGAACTTACAACAAAATGTTGTGGTGTGGAGTGCTCCTATTCAGTTTCAGCCAGTCATTTATGTCTTCTTCCAGTACTTCTTTCAGAGTACTCCATTCTCTTTCTCTCCAATTAGGTTTTCCTTCCAATTTCCCCACAACTCCCCAACAGTTGGTATTCCATGTCCACTGAGCACACCTAGGTCTTGCTAGGTTGATTTGGGGATTCTTCTAGTATTTGTTTTCCTAAAGAGGAACATACACAGGCCAATGTTTAAAAATCAAATAATAGTTATCTAATTACAGAGCTTTTCTATTTGAGGCTGTTAATAGCTGCATTTACTTTCAGCACATTACCTTTCCTGCTTTTCCACCACATATCCTCTAGGTGGCACTGTGGTATAGTGAAGTAGCACAAATGTATTGTGATGTGCCTCAAGTCATCTCTGAATTATGGCAACCCTATGAATGAAAGCCCCCCCCCCACCCCCCATCCATGACAGCATTGCTCAGCTAATGTAAATTCAAGAGCAATGGCACAAATACAAAAAGAAATAGTGTTTTCTTTGCTTTTAATGTCATGTTTTCCCCTCTCTAAAAAATTGAAAGTGTCGTTTAAGAACATAAATGAAATTCAAGGGTCAAGAACTTGTAGGCATCCACGATTAGTGACTGACAAGTCTTCATTAAATGCCTTGTGTAGAAAATTTTTGTTTCAGGACAGAGCACCAAGCGTTACATGACTCTTGTTTTCTCTTCGGTCCTCATGTTTTGTGTATGTATAGTCCTTTTTTTAAAAAAAAATTAAGTACATTTTATCTACTTTGCATTTTTTCAGGGTGAAGCAGGCAAACCTGGCAAAGCAGGAGAGCGTGGAGTACCTGGACCACAGGTACTGGATTATCTGTATCATAGTGACTGACTGCAGACATCACTTTCCTAATAGCGCATTCCATTGGTGGAAACAGGCATGGTTTTGGAGGAAATCCTCTGCAATATTGACCCAAACACCTTCTTACTCTTCCTGGTGACAGGCTTAAAACTGCAAGATCTAAACCTTGCTTTTTTTAAATGGTGGTGGTATTTCACAGAGAGTCTAGTGGACCTTTGGCTTGGGTTATTGAAGATCCATGAGAGCTTTTGCTGAATTCAGCTTTGAAAAATCACATTAGCACTCAGTGTTATTCCAAGTTCCACAGTGTAACTAACTGCCAGACTCATTTTCTCAAGATGGCAAGTATTGGTCAGTTATGCTAGCATAAGATGGCAAGGAAAGAAATATTAGCAGTTGCTACTGTGCATACTGTTCAAGACAAAATCAAAATTCTGCCACAAGGCAACCCAAATTCTGAATGCCAAATAAAACTGAATTCTTTAACCTATTTTCATGATACAAATTAAATAAATTTGCATGGCCATCTTATGAAATTTATTGACTTACCCTAAGAAACTTGCTTAAATGAAAAGAAAGTTGAGAGACTCAGAATGCTAAATTGTGGAGTCAGCTCCACATTCTGTGGCTGTTGGCACAAGTGGAATTGTCGAATATACAGAAACCTGTCAGGTGAGTTTGGCTTAATTTGAAGGGCCAGAGAAGAGAGTCAGCCTATGTGTCATGAATGTCTGTTATGATGTTAATGGTTTACATCACAATTCTGTCTGCCCCGCTGTGCTGAGAGTGTTGCTGAATCATAAAGAGGAAGGGATTGACAGGGAGAAGAGCATTCAATTGCTGCCTTGTATGTTTATTTTTGTCACCAGAGTCCAAATAAGCAGAGAGGCCACTGCAAAACATAGGATGCTTTTTCTATTTCTGTGCTACATCCTTTGATTCAGACCCATATCTATGGGTTGGCTAGGACAGAAACTTTGAGCCCTAAGCTTTAGCATATAATTGCTCGCTATTTCAGCTTTTCTGAAACTCAGTGTTTGTGCTCAAAAAGTTTTTGTGGGTTTTTTTTCTTTATGTGTAATGATCTCTCATTTATTATTTTTAGGGTGCTCGAGGTTTCCCTGGAACTCCAGGCCTTCCTGGTGTAAAAGGTCACAGAGTAAGTCCAAAAATATAGACAGGGGTTGTTACTTATTTGGTTTTGCTTTTAAAACTTTGTCTGCACTGCTGTACCAGGAGATTGAGTGTGACTCAGGTTTTCTCCCTTTTCTTAGGGATACCCTGGATTAGATGGTTCCAAAGGAGAAGCTGGTGCTCCAGGTGCTAAGGTAGGAAGCATTCCTCTTTCATACTTCTCACCCCAAACTGTGAATCAGGGACTTCACACTCCCTTTAGGAAATCCCTTCATGGATGTTATTAGTCCCTTTCAATGAGTGCTTCCCAAATATATAAAATTGTCTCTTAGTTCCTTCTGTTAAATGGAAGCCAGTAACAGAACAAAAGTGGAATCTTTTGTATGTTTAGAACTACAATTACAAAAGAGGAGGTGCATCCAAAGATGGCAAGGTTTACAAAGTATAAGCCCTTCTTCTGTCTCCAAGTGAAAGCTGCTAGTAAAAACAAACTTTTTTTGGACATTCATCTATATAACAAGTAGATGATTGGTTTTTTATAGTATTTACATCAGTTTTCCCCAACTAGTACCCTCTGGATATTTGGTCCGCAACTTCTCACATTCCTGATCATTTGCTATCCTGGTTGGGGCTGATGGGTGTTGAAGTACAAAATGTCTAGAGGCCACTATATTGAGGTTAATTGAATTACTATAAGCACACCGTAAAGTGCCAAACACTTTATTTTTTAGGTTGTAGTGCATATTTTAGATTTGCACTGCTGCCAGCATTGAAAAGGGGGAGATCCCTCCCCCCCCACACACACACACCTTAAAGGAGTTGTTAAAACTCCAGCACCTTTACAAAGGGGTTTTCTGGAAGGGATTCCTCTGGTTTCTTCAGGAGGATATATGCAGGCATCAGTGCATAAATTACCTTGGAAAAAAAAAAGCTACATGGATCCCTGCCAAACATACCTTTTTTTTACCACCATGGGTAAAACAACCTGTAGAAGAGCCCTTGGTTTTTTAGTGTGACTGGTTTGAAAAAGAAAGACACTGGGCTGGGTGTGGTTGCCACAAGAACCAGCCATGGCTACTTACCCAAGAAGGGTTGTTCTGTAGCATGAACCTGATCAGTATCTTGGATAACTCACTGTCTGGAAGCTGAAAGTGGCCATTACAGAAATCTAAGGCTGAATGGCATCCTTTCTTAACCCACTGAAAGAAACAGTCCATCCCACCCTCTCCTCCATTTCTGCCTCTGTGCCAGAGAAGATGTCACCAATTGTGATGCAGAGCCATCATCTTGCTGGTCACTGATGCAGTCCTTTTTGCATCTAATGGAGTGTCCTCTAGTGCTCAACCATGAGAATAGAAATGATAATTTTTGCAACCTTCCATGTATGGTGTCCCAGCCCAGATATGCCTTTTCTCAGTATTTAGTGGCAAAGGCCAGTGCGGTGTAGTAGGTAAGAGCACAGAACTGGGACTTAGGCAATCTGGTTCTAGTCCCCACTCAGCCATGGAGCTCACTGGGTGACTTTGGATTAGTCACTGACCCTCAGCCCACCCTACCTCACAGGGTTGTTGTTGTGATTGAGAGGAGGAGGGGAAATATAAGCCGCCTTGAGTTCCTTGGGATGTAAATATAATAAATAAAATAAACTAGGCTTCAGAATGAGCAGGAAAAGATTAATAAATAAAATAAATAAATAGTAAGTAAAGGCATAATAGGCGTTTAATCACCATTTTCTTTCTTCCTCTAGGGTGAATCTGGGTCTCCGGGTGAGAACGGTTCTCCTGGTCCCATGGTGAGTATGTACTCTTCAGCTATTTTTAATCAGTAATAAATAATTACTTATCACTGTGAGTTGGGCATTGTTCATAACCAGTTGAAGAAAACATCCCTTCTGTGCGTCTCAAGAGTTTATGTGACTAAAATCACACAAGTCACTAGAATCATATGAGCAGAAGGCCTAGATATCGTGTCTTCCATGCAAGCCGAAGTGGTGTATGTAAGGTTCTCACGTGCCCTTCTAGCCATGCACTGACCAGCCCAAGACGTGCACCATAGCGCCAAGCGCTTGTATAAGCACAATGCCTGTCTGTGAACCGTGCCTGCATGTGCATGTCCCCGACCAACAGGGCTCTAACATGCAAGTCCTCCTCGTACATATCATGATGCCTGCAAATACTGGGCCTCCCTGTACATATCATGGTGATGGGCATTTCAGTAATTTGCCATAATGTAAAATAGGGGTGGGTAACATTGGAGGGTTGGGGGCTACATTGGCTGTTCCAGAACCCTGTGGAGGCCACACCCCACAACACTACTGCTGCCAGATGTGCTGCCAGAAGTGGCCATGCCACCAGAACCAACCAGAGCTTGGAGGGGTGGCAGCAGCTGGGATGGGTGGGAGACTGCAGAATTGGTCATGTTGAGCTGCATGTTTCCTGTGGGCTCTGTGTTCACTGTTCCTGACATTGAGAGTGGGGTACTTTAGTCCGCAGTAGGCAGTATTCCAGGGTCCTGCAAGAACGCGATGCCTTTCTTATTTTGTATGCATTATTTTTCAGGGTCCCCGTGGTCTTCCCGGTGAGAGAGGACGTCCTGGCGCATCTGGTGCTGCTGTAAGTATCAACATTGCTTGAGTGTTGCAAATCCAGTTGTTCTAGTATTGTTGCTACTGCAGAATAAATATGCATGCATTCCATGGAAAATCCCTCCTTTTCCACAGCAATCTCACTCCATTCTCCAGGGCCCAACCCATGACCTGAATTAATGGTAGACTGTGATCTCTTTGTCCTGCCAGGGTGCAGAGTTGAGCAGAGTTTATATAACACTACTCATAGGATGGCTGCATGCAGAATGTGTTCTTTCTGCTCCACTGCCCCCTAGCGATTAAGGCTACAAGAGAGAGAAACACAGCCATGGATACAACTGGCGGAGCACTGCTGTTCCATAAAGAAATGCCAAGTCAATTTCAGTTGTGGTTTGGGCTCATCCTTCCTTTCCTAAGCTTCAAAAAGTTTCATAGTGAAGCCGCTGGACAGCAAAAGGTGGCAGAAGAAACCCCAGCAACACAGGGCGGTGGGGAGCAGAAGAGAAGCTCTTGTGCCCTAGGACACCTGACAATGACCTCCTGTCTGTCACCTGTGTTTTTACTTCAGCACGCTTCTGTGGAAAGATGGTGGTTGCTTTCTTAACTGGTTGTGGAAAAGCAGAAAGCTCCTTCTGCTTCCTTGCGCCTGGTGGAGCTGACATTTAGATTAAGACAATCCCAATCACTGCTCTGTGAGAGCACGGAACCTGTATAGCAATGAACAAGGCACACTGTTAAAAAGATCTGATGCAGATGTTAACACCTACTGTGAGGGAATGGAGCCGTGGCTTTCCTCTTCCATCTTCTCTGACTACTGGGTGTATTGGCTGGGAATGATGAAAGTTGTAGCTCAGAACATCTGGAGGGCACCAGGCTGGGGAGGCTGCTTTTGTGAACAACACAGTTGTAGTTATCTTGTACAAGAACAGTGCCAGCGTTTTGGAAAGGGCATATATGAGTGTAGGAGACAGTTAGGGTTGCCATCTTGTGAATAGATGCATCCCTTTATACCTTGCTGCAAAGTAGGAGCCAACACAGTTGTGGCCCTTCCTGTCCATATGTATGTTCCATGGTTATGTCACCTACTGAGATCCCCAGGACTGCAGGAACGGGGCAGGGGGAAGCGGGTGTTAAGGCTATAGAAGAAACAGGTAGGGAAGAATTGTGTTTGCCCTTTCAACTGGGAATTTAAAGTGTTTGGGGTAAAAGAGGTAACAAACCTAGAAGAAATGTCTGGAAAGATTGTAAGACTTAATAATGGTTTTCCCTGCTGCAAGCTTGAATGCCGCATGCAGTGCCTACTAAAACTGTAGGGACTAGGGCATTAATTAGACCATAGGAAACATGGAGATTCTTAGAAGTATCACAGTTCACTTGCCGAAGTTACAGGAAGAGATTGGACCATAAGTTGTGTTTCCTGTTTTTATCTTTCCCTTCCTCCAAGGAGCTCAAGGGAATTTGCATGGTGTCTTTTGTCTCTGACATTTTATCCTCACAACCCTGTGAGGTAGATTAGGCTGAGAGATAGTGGCCGGCTCAATGTCAGTTAGTACACTTTGCAGCTGAGCAGGTTAAACAGGTTATTTAAACCTGGGCTTGTTGTAAAAGAAGGCTGAGTTTATAGACTCAAGTATGCACAGTTCTGCACAGCTGTAAGCTGAACCTATTATACCCTGGGCCCATTTCCAGCATTCCATTCTTCATCACCAAAGATTTCAGCCTTCACTCAATACTGTAATAAATGTGGCGTGAAATTCCCTCTGGCCTTTTGTTGAACACATGGCAAAGCCTCCCCAAGTAATGGCTGTGAAGCTCAGCAGGGGAACTGCAGCCCAAAGCTCCAGTGTTTATACTCACACAAATTCAAAATGTGGAAGGAATTAAAAGGCTAAAGTAACCAAGACAGCAAACCTTGGTAGCTCCAAGCTTGTTAAGCAAGCACCCAGTGGTACACATCAGTACTCCTGTTGCTTCTACATTTAAGTCAGTTTCCAGTTAGTCACTGGGGAAACTGCTCTCCTTTTCCCCATTATGTTGTCACTGCTGCCTCTTTCAAAAGTGTGCTAGCGCAAAGTAAGCTCATGGCCTTGCTTAGCTTCTTGCAGGTTTAGATTGGGATCAGAATTGGGCCACCAGAATATTTGGGCTTCCATCAAATTCACTGTGAGAGATTGTCTGGGAATATAACACCTGGGTTACTCAGAAGGTGTCTAAAGGCCACTTTTCATGAGCAGCAAGACAAATGGAATTGAAGAAGTTTCCAAGATTTGGGAAGTGTTTAAAATGGGGCTGCAACTATAATGAATTCTATACCTGTTGTAGATAAAGGACATAATTCAGGACTAAAACTACATGCCATACTAAATGTGTAGTGGGTAGTGTAGGGAGGGGGATTTAAACCCCCACTCAGACACTTGATTCTTCTTTAGCCTTTCCTTCCATGCGGGCTTCAGAAAGAAACAAAACCCTGCATTTGTGCCAGTGGAGTTCCTCTCTCTCCCTGAAAGCCCCTCCCTTGTGCTCCCAGACGGCCCTACAATGCACTTTCTATGTTCAAGGAGACCCTTTTCCCCTCCTCTCCTCACAGAAGCTTCATGTCACTTGACAAGTTTAAAAAAACAAAGCAAAGCAAAAAAAACCCCCTGAGTTTCAGCAGTGGTTTCTGATACAGCTGAAGGAGCATTTCTTGGGGTAGGAGGAAACACAAGGACAGGTCTCACAGAAGACAAAAACACTTCTCATGACTTGTAGATTTAATTTCTCTGAATAATTAATTGTACTGGTTTTATAGAGATTTATGAGGATTTATGCCCTATCTGCTATCATGTAATATTATCCGGAGAAAATAAATCTGTTGTATGACTTGTCTCAACTTTTTCAGGTCTTTTTCTACAATTACTTGTAAACGTGCCAGCAAACCCATCTTCCAGTGCCCTCCTCTGGCTTATTAAAAATAGAGTGGAGAGAGAGAGCAGGCAGGTTTGTCTTTCTGTGCTCCAGTTCTGCAGTGATTCTGCTGCTTGGCCTTCTCCTTCACCTTTCCTAGTCATCTGGGAGAAGGCAGTGAGAATATCAGGCAACAGAGCCAGTGGAAAGAATCTGCTTGGCTAACCATTGCTGTAGAAAACGACCAAAATTAGTGATGATTTAGGAGGCAGTGAACTGAGCTGGTTCTACTTCCAATAAGAGGAAGTGTTGGGGAACAGTGCCAGCCCCAAGTCCTCAATCAGACCACCTATCCACTGCCGTTATCACCAGCTACTCCTTTATAATCATTGCTGCCATTTGCTTGCTTGACTGGCAGAACGTCAGTAACCGAGTAGGCAGCAGTTCCTCCTCCTCCTCCCCACCACACCCGGAGCAATAGGTCCAGATGAACAAGCAGGTTGCACTGGTAAAGAGGAGAAACAGGCGCTAGCCTAGATTCTTGTCCTGTTTGGGGAAGTTTGCACAGATGGTTTCCTAAACTCCCTGTTACAACTAGAGTTTTAAAAGTGAGGCAGGTCCTATTAGGGAGACCACAACATCCTCCTTGTGCCTGCACCCACCAAAATTCTGCATATGCCTTGAAGTCAAGTATTGCCTTGTTCTGCTTCCTTATCAGTATAACATAGCAGGAGAGGTGTGGGAGCCCAGTGAAGGATTTTGCTATTTTTATAGAGGAATTTGAGCCCATGAAGCCCCCTTATACTGAGTCAGATCTTTAGGGCCTTGGGAGGAGAAATTCCTTTCTGTCCCTACTATTTGGGATACTTCCAGCCAGAGTTTGAATTTAGGAGTGTCTGTGCAAAGCTTGCATTCTCCATGGAGATAATAGCTTTTTTTTACTTTTTGAAGTTGTTCAGTGGCATTCTCTTAAAGGCCTTCAAGCATGTTAACACTGTGCATCTGGCATTGCTGTTGCACTCTTTTACTGATCTTTCTGGCCTGTTGCCTGAGACATGAGCGAGTTCTGCCAGGCAATTAATCTTTAGTTATATGAGGGCAGGGGTGTCAAACCATTAGCTGCTGAGGTATTTTATCTCAGTTCCTCACAGGAGGCCCAACTTGGAGCTCTGAATTTGCCCGAGATTAGGTATCTTTGCCAATTTGCAAAGCAAAGTCCTTTCTAGAACTCATTCCTCAGAGGTACCCGCAGATAACATCCTCAAATTCATTTAAAAATCATCTGAAGACCTATACTTTTTGTCAGGCTTTTGGTGTCTTTGAACATTTCTGCATGAATGTTGTTTACAAGCCTTTTAGATGAAGGCATAACTGTCCATTTTTGCTTTTTTTGGCTTTTGTTTTGTTTTGTTTTTGCAGGGCACTTTCCCATTTTCTTTCTAGAACAGGTGCTTTCTAGAATAGGTACAATGAAGTACTATATTAGAATAGGAAAAAGGGTGTTTGAGCTACTCCAATATAACACAGCTTCCTTTAGAAGTGTTCAACTTGACCCTGAATATTGCAACAAAACTGGAAATAGATGCAGCATTTAAGAGCTTCATATGGAAAAGTCCAAATAGTTAGGACTGCCTTTACTCCTGTATTTTATTTTAGGGTTTTGGCATTCTTTTGTATTATAATGTTTGTGTCCTGTTGCTTCTCTTTTCCTGGTTTGTTGCTTTGCTTTATTGCTTTAAGCACTCCTCCTTTTTTTATGATTTGGCATGGAGCCAATGGTTCCTTATTTGTGCAGAAAGGCATTTCTACCTTTGCCAGATGGGAAGGACCCCCTGAGTTTTTGTAATTGAAATTCTGCCTTCCAGTTACAATTTCCTATGCCTCCTTCCAGAGCCCCCGCTCCCCAGCCCACAGAAGCAGATTCTCAGGGGTGAAGGGCCTGTAGCAGGAAGATAAAGGGAAAATGTCCCCATTCCATGAGCATATAATTAGGATCCAAGCCATGATAAATGAATGCTACACATATTTTATAGATAAATGCACCCTTCAAAGCAAAGCCCAGCTTCATTACTGCCCAGTCTTTGCCACAGGAGGTACACTGGTCTGACAGTTGGAAGTGCTAGTATACTGTTGCCAAGTAAATATTAACCTCCATCGAAGAAGTATTTTGTATCTTAATATTAACTAAAAGCTTTTTTCTTCTGAGTTTAAGCAAAACAACCAGAAACCAAATTCTTGAATGTATCTGCTCAATAGACTTTAAAAGGTTTAATAGTCGTTTGTTCTCCCTGGGACACTAGGAAGTGTAATACTGGGAAGAAGGATAACAGGCTCCCAGCATCCTCATCAAACTAAAGTTCCCAGGGTTCTTTGAGGGAAGCCATGATGTTTCTAATGATATTGCTTTGCAGTCAAAGATTACCTTTTTTTAAAAAAAAACCCTACTTACTCCTCTCTAGTCTGTCCTGTTTTTAATCAGTCTCGCCAAAGCTCAGCATTTAGCATTTGCTCACATATTTTTAATTTGCTCACCCTAGGGACAGAGAGAGTATAGCTATTGCAGACAGTAAAGGAATCTAAGAGCTGCTCAGAAAAACTGTAGGGGGCTTTATATTATGTGGGAAGAAAGCTATGAGGCCATTGTGCATGTGTCTTTTGTGCCTGTTAACACTGGGTAGCATTCACATGCACAGTTTTCTGTGGCTCATATACAGCAGTATTCTTCTAAATATGCTAGTTTGCTCTAACTGCAACATTCAATTTCACATAAGTAAATTTCTGCTCATGCAACAAGACTTCCCTCCCTCTCCTTCCTCTTGTATTCCCCACCCCAACCCCAGTTTTGATATGGAGGGTGTCCTTAAACTAATGGTATCTGTATCTTGGGTGAACAGACATAATTAGATTTCAGCCATAGGTTTACCCAGGGTTCCAGGTTCATTTGCTAGCATAACTGGGAACACAGCTACATTACTATTTAATGGAGCTTATCTTTCTTACTTATGATCTCTTCTTCATACAGGGTGCTCGTGGTAATGATGGCCTCCCTGGCCCAGCTGGTCCACCTGTAAGTACATTTCTTTAAAACATGCTCTTTCTAAATATGCTTTTATTCAATATAAGAAATAAAACTTCTTTGTAGTTATTTCACTGAATTCAAGTTTTATTGTGCTTGCATACTAAAGACTTTGAAATAAAGAGGGAGAGATACCAGAAGGCTGTCACACATTTTAGGGCAATAGGGCGGTGGGTGAATTTAAGGTTATGTGTTGTGATATAATGGGAAATAATGATAGAAAGTAAGGGCAGAGTGTGACTGGGGTGACTTGAGCAAGACAAGGAGTTTCTATTGGATGTGATGTAGAGTTTTGAGAGGACAGGAAGACAGTGTAGGAAGAGAAGATGGCACATGTTTGGATTGATGGAAGGGGTATATTATTTGGGCAGCTTAGTTCCCAACAAGATGAGAGATTTGAAGTGTGGCAAGGGAAGGCCTAAGAGAGGAAGGTTGCACCATAGGAAGGAGATGACTGGCGTGTGAACCAGGCTCATAACCAAAGGGACAGAAAGAGGTAGGCTGACTTTCATCACAAAGTATCAGGAGAAGCAACATGACTTAATCATAGATTGAGCGTGTGGATCAGTGGCTAAAGGACCACCAAAAACAAACAAACACAAACAAGGTTTCCTCACTCGTTGGAAGGGTAGATGTTACTGATTAATACAGTGAGTGATTGAAGGAGAAGAGTTTGGGTGGTAAAATTAGCGGTTCAGTTTTGGGAAGGTAATGAGGTGACTTCAGATGAAAATTTCTATTCAGAAGTGGACCTTCATTAATCCATATGCTAAGCAAAAAGGAAAAGCAGTAGATCTTTTCTCAGATCTTCAGCCTGGGCAAGATCCTGGATGAATGTTATTTATCCCTTGTATCAATTGCAGGTGTCAACCTGGATGTCTCTAAATGTATTAAATAATTTTTCTTGATTGAACTTCCAAGAAGGAAGAAATGAATTTTGTCTTGTTGAACAAATTGGGAACTTGGAATATGAAAGAATGTTAGAGCATATTCCATATAAAATGATTTTGTATTCCATATAAAATGGATTCAAGTACATAACCAGTATCATTGTAAGGGCAGCTTATCCAAAGCTGGCCCAGAGAAACCAAGTTCAGATCTGAACTCAACTTTGACTTATTGGGGTACCTCTTCCCACCTCACAATCCCATTTATAAATCTAAGATCCTAATCAAATTCTTCCTTGGTTTACTCTAACAAGCACAATAATTCAATGGTTGAGTCTTACTATTATGAAATACTTTGCCCTCCAAATATGGTATAGAGAGTCTAAATAATTAAAATGATTTTGCTCTAGTTTTCTCATTCTGATTGAGAACATTTTTCTTTATTTAGGGACCTGTTGGCCCTGCTGGTGCTCCAGGTTTTCCGGGTGCACCTGGTGCAAAGGTAAGTAGTGCTTCAAGGCCAAATTAGTGTTTTTGTAGCTGACCAATTTGTCATAGGTCACCCTCCATGCTTTTCCTAAGAAATTGTGGCACCTTCTCTCTTCCTTTGGGTATTTCACTCTTTTTACCATTGCAGAAAGGCTCAGTGTGGTTATTTAGATTTATCTACCAGAAAAATAAGGATGAGGTAGAAAGAATGACAGTCATAAAGGAGAAGCAGCCTTTGAATACATGTCTGTGTGTGTGTACAAAGAAAAGGAATACTGAATGAAGGAGAATAGACAATGGAAATTTAGAGGGGGAAAGCGTATGAATGAACAGCTTTAAAGGCAAGGAAAGCTTGGTGTTTGGAGAGAAACACAAATTTAGAAAGGAACTGTGTCAGAAAGTTAATCCTTAAAATGAAACAAAACAAAAACACAACATTGCTCTGCTTTTGTAAATCCTGACCAAACCTGTCAGGGACTGGTATGCCCTTTGTGAAATCGCATTTAGTCTGTATGAGATATGCTTTAGGGTGCTTTAATTTATTGCCTTTGCTCTGGACAGCAAAAAAAGAATCTGAGCTACAGTGGCGATTTGTTTTCTCTCACTGCCTTCCCTTCCCTTCACTTTTATGTGCTTTTCCCAATACATTATTTTTAGTGCAGTATGAGTGGGGAAAGCCTAGTAACCTAGTCTTGAAACAATTTCAGGAAAGCTGGTGGTATGGTATGTGCCTTATACTCAGTGAAAGTTGTAATTGTCAAGACTCTGCTCTTAGTGAAACTGCTTGAGACAGGGGCTAGAAAAGGATTTTCGTACATCCATTGTAGGACAGCATTCTCAATTCCAAGTTATGGCTGTGGATGCTATTTCAGAGATTTTGTCAGGGAGAAGATTTTGATTTTCGAGGTCAGGGATCTCTGGATGGCTTAGAGGTGAAAGCAGCGTGATTTAGGAGCATAGGTCAAAGGTCACGCTTTTAAAGCAAAAGGATTTCTGCTGTTCACATGCATTCTTTTCACACAGGACTGCTGAATGGTTTCTGTTACCAAAACAGTCCAAGTGCTCCTGAGGAATAATCATGGTTTGAAAATCATGGTGAGGCGGAAACCCCTCACAGCCCTGTCTAAACAGGGCCTGTGCCTGGGCCCTCTACTTCAGTGCATTGTTTTATTTCCACTTTAGAACATAGGAGAAACAGGACTCTTTATCCTTGGGTGGCACCCAGATGCCCGGTTGCTTTCCTATGCAGTTGGTGATGCTTCTTGTAATGTTGAAGGGGAGCTTGCTCTGCTTCTTTGCCCCTGCATGTTCCTCTGGAAATGTTACCAGGACTACCCTCAATGGGTTGTCGAATGCCATGGTGTTCAGCTGGCCATGCTTTTCAGTAACAGTCAGAGTTGTTCTTGGTTAAATGTCAACCAGGCCATAAAAGTGGTGGCGGTCATATTCTGGCTGTATTTAGGGCAGCGGGCATTTTGCCATGGACGTGAATCAAGCTCCAATTTTTGTCCAGAAGTTCGGGACAATTAGGTAATCAACCCATACGGAGGGGAGCAACACAATTCTTTTCCTGAGGCATGCGCTCCCCCCATGCATACACACACTGCCCATTAATCTTAGCTTAGCATATCATGTTTCCTTAATGCGAGGCCTGCTAGAGCAAGGTGAAACACACACAGAGAGACTTTCCTTTGGGAATTCCCAAAGCCATGGGGCTGTATGGCTTCAGATTGCTAATCTCCTGGAGGGCTGGTTTCTACGGTTACCAGACAGTGAAGAGGCAGTGTTGTGGGGAGGCAGTGGGGCCTTTTGTGGAATGTCTGACAGGAATTGACAATGGCTCTTCAATATCAATCAGTGTCCTCATTATAAACACCATGGAGGGGGAGCTTTCTGAGGTGAAACAGAGTGTCACACACTGGTGAGATGGGGATCTTACTCAGGCAGGAGAAAGAAGAGGCATGAAAAATAACTTTCACTGAGGCACCTTTGTGGGCCAGCAAGGCAGGACTGATATGGAATTAAAAAAAAATCCTTCTAAAAGTCCAACTAGGCGAGACAAAAGAAAGCTGCCCACATTCTGTACACTTCACAGAATCTATTCTGCTCTAGGTAGCAACTGAAGCAGCTAAAGTGATTAGACTTTTTTGCAAGGAATCCCTTTTTCCCCCTGAACTGCTGGGAACTTGTTAAGAAATGTTTTGTCCTCTTCAAAGAACTATAATTCACAGTTAAGTGGGAGGCATCATTTGGATAGAAAAGCACTGTGGCTGTTCAGTGTGTTTTACTCTGAAATTAATGTCTGATATTTCAGAAAATGTTGTCTCTACACAGCACAGTTTTAGAACTTTACAACTCCATAGCACTTTACTGGAGAGTATCTGTTGGTTTAGTAATGTTGGTACCACTCCTAATGAAACATAGAAACAGAGCAAGTCAGAAGGGGTCTCCCGGGCCATCTAGTCTGACCCCCAGCTCCAGCTGGCTCCACTCACAACATGCCCACCATGTGCATGTCCAGCCTATCTTTGAACACCCTCACTGATGGGGCCTCAACAACCTCCCATGGAAGCCCATTCCATACCCTCGGGGTCCTAATGAAAATTGGTATGATGAGAGTTTTTAAAGAAAGATGCGTATAGCTTTCTGAAAAACAGTAACATCTGAGCTAATTTGGATATTGGGTAAAATGTGGGTACAGTCCCCATTTAGTCATTCTCAAGAGTGAGGCCACAGATGTTGGCTATATCATCATCACCATTATGTCCTGTACTGCCCTCCATCCCCATCTATACATAGGAGGTAACATTGTGGAGGATCTGTTCTATACACAGGGGCTCCTTTCCTGATTTAGGAAGGGAGGAAAATTAGATCAAAATGGATCCCATAGATCAAAATGGCCAAACTCAGTAAGAGAACTGGATGCATTGTGATGTAACCACACAGTCACTTTATAATACACCCGTAATCAATCAGCACAGATGTACTTACTCCACATTCTCATTAGTAAAACAGTTATAGGACTCGGAGCTCAAGTAGACATGATATCTCTTTTGTCTTTCATATTTACAGTTTTGTAGTCCTACACCTTTATGTCCATGCTTTGTGCTGTTTTTAGATCTGTTAATGGAAGTGCCCATATAACTAGTGCCTGTACCATTAGCATTATCTTATCAATTTGTTTATTTACAACTTGTTTGGTTGAAATATGATCTGTCAGTGAGCAGATGTGAATAGTGAGGCTATGCCTAAACTATTTTGGCCTGTTGAACATTAATTCTGGCAGTGGAAATTATGTTCCTGATGCACTAGTCAGGTTTGGGGTGTCTTTGAGAGAGGCTTTCTGATCCTGGGATTATTTAGAAGAATATTAGGAGTTGCCCTAAAAAGGGCAGCTGAGAGGTAGCCAAATTGTAGTCCTCCAGATGGTTTGCCTACAACTCCGTTAAGTCCTAGTCAGCAGAGAGAGTGATGGGCGATCATGAAAGTTGTTCTCCAAAACATCTGGAAGCCATCAATTTCCCACTTCTCTGCTAGCCATTACTTTCTTCTCTGATTGGTTACCTGGGGCTTTAGTTGAGCTCTTTTTCTAGTTATATGAAGGATCACTGAGCTGTGGCATAACAGCTTTTCTTGTTCATGCACCTCACAAAATGACATAGGGCTTGTTACATTGTTCTGCACAAAACAAAACAAAACAACCTCTTATACCAGGACAGTGACGTTCAAACTGTGGAGTGAATCTAATATTGTCATTCTGTTGGTAGAAATACTTCCATCAGTGAAATCTGGACCCATTCCTATTTTCCTTCTGTAGCTTCCTGTGCAATCTCAAAATCTTTTCCAGACTGCTGGGACGCTCTCTGGAGCAGATTTTCAGGAGGTGCAGTAGACTGCAGCAGACAAGAGCTAGAGAAAGTCCCATTGCGCTAGAGGATTCCCATTAGCATGTTGTTGGATTTGACCCTCTGTCCCTAACGATTTCTTGGAAGTTTGTGGGGCAGGGGAGGCTTCTTTAGTACAGAGCTCAGTCACATCAGGCAAGTGTCCCTGGCAGAAGAACTCACATCATTATTGCTCTCCCTCTGTTATATACAGCTTGAGCTATGTGTTAGGTATATCCTGTGTTTTAACATGCAGATAGAATGGGGTAGTGATGATATCCAACAAACCTAGGCAGCGGCTTGAAGGAACTCAGCATGTCCTGAGAATAGCCTTCTCCAACTTGGTGCCTTCCAGATGTTCCAGACTACTGTTCCCAGTATTCCTGACCTTTGGCTATGCTGATTTGGACTCATGGAAATTCAAGTCCAAAACATCTCCAGGGCATCAGGGTAGGGAAAGCTGCATTAGAAAATGCCCCAGAATCCCCTGCAACATGACATGGCAGATATTCAGGAGTTCTTTGGAAGACAAATTAACCTGGAAAGGGTTTTGTGGATGCAGAAAATTTGCAGATGATTGAGTATGGTAAACAAAACTTTTAGCCTTTGTGTGAAAGGTATAACTGTAGAAAAATGTGTAGCTGTTGTCCATCTTAGGTCACTTGGGTCACTTTCTCATGATATCAGAAGTCCATGCTTTCTGATACCACAAGGCCCAGAACATGCACTACAGTTAGCAAGGGAATAACAAACCTGTGAGATCTGGAAATGTATAAAAGTAGAAATGACTCAAGGCTACATAAGGTGGCAGCTTGGATTGTAGCCTAACTTTTGCCTTGTGCCTATATACGTTCTGAAGACCCTATGTGTACTTTTTGTACTATATTCAGATGTTAATCCAGTCTCTGGTTATAGCAGGATACTCTTTGGGCATCACAGTGGACAGTTCTGCCATATTTTCTTTGGTTCCTTGATGTCCTCCTTCTCATCTCTGTGCAGGGTGAAGCTGGTCCCACTGGTGCTCGTGGTCCTGAGGGTGCTCAAGGCTCCCGAGGTGAACCTGGAAACCCCGGCTCTCCTGGACCTGCAGGAGCCTCAGTAAGTATTAGGTTCTTAAACACGAATCCTTTGAGGGAGCATGAAAATTGTTTAGGACAAGATTTGAGTGCCTACTTAGTTTTATGCTGAGCTCCCCTCACCTCTGCCATATTTTCAAAATGTGGGCATGCTTATTTACACTGAAAACAAAGTTGCACAAGCAGAATAAATATGGCTGGCCTGTGTTCTGCAGTGGATTTAGAATAATGGCAATCCAGGTAGGATGATATTATAATTGGAATCTAGTTTGTGGCTGGCCTGGTCCATACATCCCCCATAGGAAGTGAGGTTGATTCCTCCACTTGAACAGACTGCTTCACCTAAGTAACAGTCCCCTATGCTCCTGTGCATACACTCTGTTGGCCAGATTATCAGAAAATAAAATTTGATGACAACTAGAAAAATTGCTTCTTGTCCTTTGCTAAAGGGTCAACCAAGATGTTACAAGAAATTCAGGACAGGAAGCTGGTGGCCACATTTTTCACATTGTATATAGCAGGATAAATAAGCTTGTGTCCTTCAAATGTTCTGGACTACCATAATTTCTGACCATTGACCATGTTGGCTGGAGTGGAAGAGAGTTATTTAGACCCTTGTCTTCAACTTAGTGCCCATCAGGTATTTTGGACAGCAACTCCTAGAATTCCTTGCTCGTTTGCTGAAAAAAAATATACACAATTTGCTCCAAAAGCTTTTCTTTAATAGCCTGTCCCTGAACAATTGGGGTAGTCTTCTGGGGGAGGAGGCAGCAAAGGGAACTGAAAGTCAACCATTTTCACAAACAGTGTTGTTCAATATCTTCTCCTTGCTTTTAGGGTAACCCTGGAAATGATGGAATCCCTGGTGCCAAAGGATCAGCAGTAAGTACTACATTACCTTGGCATAAAGACAGAGTAGAAATTGATAGGTAGAACTTAATGTTTCTTGGGCCTTCTAGAGTCAATATTTCATAAGGGACTCTGATCTTTCCATCAGCTGAAAGTTGCAAGTGTGGATCTATGCTAGACAGTGTGGATTCTGAACAGTCTGCTACAGCTTATGTAAGTGCATTTCCTCTGCTTAGTCTTTTCATTGTCTTGATTTTATTGACAGGGTGCTCCTGGCATTGCTGGTGCTCCTGGTTTTCCTGGCCCTCGTGGACCACCTGGCCCTCAAGGTGCAACTGGACCCTTGGGCCCCAAAGGTCAAGCGGTAAGATACTTGGGCAGATGCTGGACTACCATGAAATGTTATGGTGTCTGACTCTCCAGACTGGTTATTCAGGGCCCTGCCTCCTGCCACATACTCTTAAGTGCCCAGCCTGATACGTGGCAAGTCAGATTTTAACAATGATTTATATAATTGGATGATTAGAAGACAAAGACAGAAATCCAGAAGTTTTGAATGGCCTTTGTAGCCAATCGTTATTTATGGTCTCTAGTAACCTCTGACATGTAATGAGGATTCAGAAGAAAGAGTGATCAGTCTTTCACCATACACTGGGCTTCTGGCACACTTAGAAATCATGAAAGCATATTTGTGAGTCTGAAAAGGCAGTTATGCAGTGAGAGATGGACTCCTTCCTTCCTCCTAATTATCAGTGCATGTCAGAGAGGATCTATCTCAGGGGTCCTCAAACTTTTCCACCAGGGGGCCAGTTGAAAGCTGTCGGTGCTGGGCGCCGGTGTGTGGGTGCCAGTGTGCTGGGTGCTGGTGTGCGTGGGCTGGCATGGGGGTGGCGCATTCAGGCGCACATGCTGAGACGGGCAGGGTGCGCAGTGAGGCGAGGTGAGGCAGAGGTGGGAAGCTACGCACTGCAAGATGGGCACATGAGGCAGTGTCTTGCTCACTTGTAGATCATTTTCTCCAAGCGAACAAACTGCTGCCTTCCTGCCCGTGGGGCGAGGTGGGCAGCAGTGGGCGTGTGTGGCAAATCCAAATAGATATAGCAGGCCAGATCTGGCCCCCGGGCTGTAGTTTGAGGACCCATGATCTATCTGTTTTCCACTCTGCAAAAGGGGAGGAGAACCTTCCAGCCTTTGGATTCTTTGCAACTCATGCATAATCTGGGGCGGCAGAGGGTGTTTTTGTTTCGTTTTGCTTTGCTTTGGTCTGGGAACCAGGGCAGGTAGCCTCCAGGAGCAAAGGTATTCCTGAGTACTTTGCAAGGGAGCCTCAGCACTACTAGCAGGAGGAAATCATAATGATGAAGGCTTACACTTTCAAGGAAAGTATGGGTCAGTGATTTGACGGTATGCTGAAAGAGTATAGGGAGACCATGGAGAAGCTAAATGTATTCTTTACATAACACTGGAAAAGGTGGGTAAATGCACCTGAACCAAGTTTTTGATGGATTGTCTGAAATCCTAAACACACTAGAGGGTAAGTCCTACTAAACTCAAAGGGACTTTTGAATAAATATGTTGAGGGCTGTATAGTAAGTCGAAAAGAGTGACAAGAGATGAAGGTTCTCTGGCTTACAAACAAATTAAAAAAGCACTAGTCATTGGGGCTTGGATGGAAAGTATCCAAGTTCTTAAAGAGTTCTCAAATATGAAAATGTTTATTTTCTAACAAGTATGCAACTCATTGCTAAAATTATCCTGTTTACCAAAGGAGTGAGACATAGCCTATGTAAATTTGTAGGTGCTAGGAAATTATAAACCCAATAGAATAATGTCTGTCCTAGAAAATTAGGCACTGCTAAAGAAAGATTATATATCTATTAAATTTCTATCCTGTCCATTAGCCAGGATGACTCTCTGGGTGGCTTACAAAAATATAAAACCAAGATACACAGTAAAATAATAATGTTAAAATAAACACACATGCTACAACAATAAAATAACAGCAATAAAACACAGGATAACTGCACAATAAAACCCCAGAGCAAAGGCATAATAGCATTGAAATACAATAAATCTCATATTAAAAATCTCTTTAAAACGTAACTATTAAAATACTGAGCAAATAGGTCTTCGCTGATACTGAAAGGAGCAGAGAAAGGGCACCAGGTGAACCTCTTTCAGAGTCATGGTGCCGTTACCAAGAAGGCCCTTTCCCATGTAGCCACCCTCTTCATTTCCTTCAGGGGGGGCTCTCTGAGAAGCACATCAGATGACAGTTTTAGTGTCCTGGTAGGTGCGTGTGAGAAGAGGCTTTCCTTCAGATACCTGGAGGGCTTTAAATATTGAGGTTAACAGTTTGAATTGGGCCTGGATTTCAATTGGTAAGCAGTTGGTGTACAAGAGGGCAGGTAGTCTTATACAGGCAGTCCCCAAGTTACAAATATCTGTACTTACAAACAATCTATTATAAAGCCTATTAATTTAAAAAACTGTGTGAAATTGTCATCACTATAGAAAGAGAGAAAGTGAAAGGGGAGAGAGGGAGTTCTCCAAAGCAGGCCTTCCTGCCCCATCCATCCAGAGAGGGAAATCCCTTCATCATTTCCTTACTGCAAATAGAAGGTGCTGGTGAGTTGAGGGAGGGAGGTAGAGATATTCATGGTATTTCCACTTTCATGATGGTCCTGTGCCACAAATATAGAGGGTTAACTATATGTGATCCAACGTACATACAAATTCAACTTAAAGACAAATTTCCATTTTCTCAGGAATGGAACTTGTTCATAACTCGGGGACTGCCTGTACTTCAGTATGTGATTACAGAATTGGAAATGGTGGCTAGGAATAAATGGAGAATCTTCATGGTGCAGGGAATTATGCAGTAGGTTCCCCAATATAGTGCTCACAGATCCGGAGTCAGTGATATTGTCAGGTTCTCAGATTCTTAGTGCTCAGAATCAAAGTAGACTGTGAAGAGTTCCAAAAGGGCATCTAGGAAGTGGATAAATAGGAGATAAAAATGACAAATGTACATGTAAAGTGGAATGAAAGAGACTATCTGTCCTGTCTGTGACTTTCCAGGAGAGGGAATTTGGAATCATGAGAGACAGTATAATGAAAATATCAGTAGTGTGCAGGAGCAGTTCAAAAAAGCAAATTAGGGCTTTTAAAGAGTAATTAAACTGAAAGGCCAATATCATTAGCCTCTATGCAGCTTTGGTTTTTGTGTTTCAAAAAACCTGTTTGACACTGAGAATATCCACACCTGCCAAGAGAGGAGGCACATCTTAGATTTAGTAGTGGATGTATGTTATAAAGTAACAGTAGTGAGCTTGATAAGAAAATTAAGTAGTGCAGCAGACTACCTACTAGCTGTTGCATATGTTAATAGGAGGCTTACATAGCAGTTGCAAGTGGGATTAGATGGTGAGGTGAGGTGGCAAGCCTCTGTTGCTTCCAAAGCCCTGTTGGCTTGGGCTGATCAAGATGAGGAGGTATTGAGGGCAACTCTGCTGGGCTGTTTAGTCTGCCAGATTTTTTTAAAAATCCCCTTTGAAAGTAATGGGAGGAGGGAATTAGCTATGTCAGCTCCAACCCTTCTGGTTAGGCATCTGGTGAGTTTAGGACTGCTCTGCACAAAGGTTGGCTCTGTATGTGTTTAAAATCTAATTCTTGTCTCCTGTGCTTCCAGTTTGACCCGTTGCTGCTTTCCTTCCCATGTTCCATGCAAGCATCATCTCTTTGCCCCTTACCTTCTTTATTGCCAGCCCTTTCATTCAGAGAAATGAGCATGCCTCCCCACTTTTTTTGAAGTATCGTTTGGATCTGAGGCACAAATGAAATCATCTTCACTGTCCTGCTGACTAGATTATCAAGCAGCTTGAAGTGCAGCAGTTTTCCTAGTGTGACATATTTCCCTTTCTTTCTAGGGAGAGCCCGGCATTGCAGGCTTCAAAGGTGAACAAGGCCCCAAGGGTGAAACTGTAAGTACCTCATGATGTGTCTGGTATACAAGCATCCATTGGTGCTATGCTTACTCAAGCCTCTGAAAAACCACCCATGTTGATGCAAAGGTGAATTATCCCATTGTCATGATGAGCATTCCTAAATCAAGGAGGTCCATTTTCATTCTGAATAGGCAGATCATGGGGAAAGAGCAGAGGTTGGTAGCATGAAGGAGGTATTGCAAAAGACAAAACTTTAAGGAAGTAAGAGAGTTGCCATGTTTTCCTTTAACCTTGGAGTGAAGTTGTACTGTCTAAGTCTTATGATATCCTCTAGAATAAATTTGGCAACACTCAGTAATAATAGTGCTATTTATGCTTAATTTTCATTTCCCAATTTTTCAAAGCAGGGAATTTGAAGAAGATAAAGGGTACAAGAAGGTTCATGATACAAACTTTGTAAAACACTTTCTTATTTCTAAAAAAAATAATATTACTTTTTCACCAGTTAAATATTGCTTCCCACCAATCCTAAGAATCCCACACAAGCTTTTATGTTAGTTGGACATTTGAATTTAGAGATATTTCTATGCTAATATTCCTCTTTATTTTATTCATTTAAAAATTTTAACCTGCCCTTTACAGTTTCTTAGTATCTTCATAAGTGTCTAGATATAATTGGGACTGAATAAATACTTTTTACTCTTTCCCTGTACTTAAAAGTACCCTAAAAGTACTTAAAAGTATCCTAGAATTAGGATGGATGAATTAAACAAGCTACTAATTTGATTCCTAGATTCATGAATGTATGAATATATGTGGTAGCTTTTCAAACTCATTTATACATCTGGCCTGGGAACCAAGCTAATACCTACCCAATGTGCAGATAAATACCATGGCTTGTTTGTGTATTTTTACATGTGAAAAATGGAATGTGCACAGTAAGTTTCAAATCACAGTGAAGTTCCATATGAAATCTGGAATCAGCTGTGCCATTCAGGCCTATGCATGTTGGGTTTTTCATATGTAACCACTATACAAAAAGAAGTGTTCACATGGGCATTTCAAAGGCCCAAAGATGGGACAGGTGCTAGCCAGGTGATCACAGTCCCATTTTACTCACCCACTCATAGCTGGTAAATTCATTAGAACTTGTCAATCTCTCTTGACTGCAGAGACTTCCACAGGGCAGCTTTACTGCTTCAGAACTGTGTGTTAAATTTGCTGGGTACTAAAATGCCTCTGCCTTTGGTAAGGGCTTGGTTCAATGGTGGAACCGAATGTGTTATTCCTAGAGGATCCTGGGCTCAGTCTCTGCATTCCCAGTTAATATAGTCTTAATCTTCCTGCAGACTGACAACTTCTAGTGCTACTTCACAGTTCTTTCTGTTTTTGATCCTTAATGGGTTTTCTGTAGTAAGAAGAAAGTTAGAAGAAGAATGGGAGAGCATGTGAGGATTACACATGGAAGATGGTATTGTCTGAATCCCCTCTAAAATGTCATGAATGAGGCAGAGTGATTGCACTGTAAAAACCTTGTTGGGAAGCACAGTTAGATAGCAGGGTTGGAAAAGGACCTTTGCTTAAGACCTGGGAGAACCATTGGCAGTCAAGAGTAGACTCTACAGTGCCTGATGGACCAACAGTTCAATACAGGATAAGGAATTTTCATATGCTCATAATGGTTAATACTTTCTCCCTGTTTTTCCTTATTGGTTCATCAGAGACCAAGTTCAATCAGGGACCTTTGTGCTTCTTTTCTGCTGCTTGCTTTGAGGAGGGAGACAGATTTTCAGGCAGAAATGAGCTTTAGCCATCTCTCCTTGCAGTCCCCTTGGCTGCAAAGTTTGTGGGTGGCCTGGGCCATGTCACAGAAAATGACTATCCTGTTGCTTCTGGGCTCCACTTCCTATGTTTGGACACACTCATGTCTTTTCATGCTAAACACTGTTTCATTCAGTAAACTAAATGCAAGATAATAGAGCTCATTGGATCGGCACAGATGGCTCTCAAAGCATTCCTTAGAGAAGTTGCTTTGTAGAGGGCCCACTGACCTCAGTCGGGCCATGCTGGTTTACATCACGTCATGGTCACTTCATTAGCTTCCAAGGATACAAGGCAGTTTTTACTCCAGCTACGGGAGGATGCTTGCATTCAGGGCTACATGTAGTCTGCATGAATCATGCATACCTTAGTCCAAAATAATTTAGCTAGTGCTATGTTGGCACCCAGCAGCACGTCAAGAATAGAATCTTAATTCTTTCCTGGACTTCAACACTGTCAGGATCACTTCTAATTGAAAGGGGGTCATGATTAATTTATTTAGGGGCCAAATGAGTCAGATGCTAAACGTCCCTGCAGCAAAGAGCTTAGAGTTTCAATTAGATAAGAGGAAAGATGAATCAAAGATGGCAATCTGTGGAGGGTATTCCTTCAAAGCCAAAGTCCCGTCACTCCCCAAAAATACTTTTCTGATGCCTGTCTACATAATTTTCTTACTGAACTGTATGGTAAAGCAAAAAAGTGACTTTTGCTAGGACATAAAAAAGATTCAGTGGTATGTTTTTGCCCTAGGGCCATGTGGGCCCCGCAGGACCTCCTGGACCACCTGGTGAAGAAGGCAAGAGAGGCGCCCGTGGTGAGCCAGGAGCTGCAGGGCCAATTGGACCACCTGGAGAGAGGGTAAGACATCATTCAAAGGAAGAAACTTTCTGCATGCCACATGGAGAGCTATCCACAGGAGTAGCATATGTGCTGCTAGGTTCACTTTGGGGGCTACCTCATATAGTCCTTTGTGATGGGGTGGTCTTTTGGGTAAAGTATGATAAAAGAGTTTTGTTCTGCTGGCCTGTCTGTGGTGTATCATGCACAAGCTGCTGTCTCAGTTCAGGATGAGCAGGTATGGTGGAGCAAGAAGACAAGTGGGCATTGTGAGCTGCAATAAGCTGTGCCCAGGGAACCAGGAGGAGTTAAAAGAGGAGTTGAAAAGTGTGCCAGGATCTAATTTTAATAGAGATAAGATATACACATTAGAGACGACAGGATCTGCATGAGTCCAAAGCAATCAGCTTAAGCTCATGTGAAACCAAGAAGAGGCTGCAGCTTGGCTTCAGAACTGAAGTTGGGCTTCAGAAATGCAGGGTGAACATCCAGAACGAGTCATAAAATGAATGAAATCAGTCAGCTGTTCATGAGAAACTTGAAGGGCGGTTCAAAACAGGGAGGTCCTTGACTTACTGGTTTTGATCACCAAAATTACTGCAGCCAGGGAATCCTGTAGCAAACCGGCTACTATGGAAAACAGTGTAGAACTGAAAAGGTATTTTCTATAGTTCATCTTGAGACTCCAAGTGCAATGTCTTTTACAGTACAGGTTTACAGATCTTTTACAATACAAGCTCACAGACCTTGGTACATCTGGCCACAGAGTATGCATTCAACCATAAGCTGCAACCGATCACAGCTGCTTGACATGTGTACCTGGATGAACTCCTGTTGCAAATACATGTTTCTTTTGCTCAGTCCCTTCATATTCATTGAGATGGTATGCTTAAAACATTGCAGATGTACATCTAAGTAATGTATTATATGAAGTGCTTTTTAGGCAGTTTGTGTTTCTGTTTGTGAGACTGTTAATGTGGAACAGGTTATTTTATTCAGATTCAGTGAGAGTTTAGCAACACTGTATGTTTTCCATCTATTGGAGGCATCCCCTCATTCAGAAGTCATAGAGTTCCTAGAGGTAGGCTCTTGATTCTCCTGGTTCTCTGGGCTAAATGATATGTGTGCTTTTAATAGAAGATGCTAAAAATTCTTGCTTCTCACCTTGCTAATGATAACACTGGCCTAATGTCATTCTTGGATTCCTGAATGATCACACTATTTATTTATTTATTTTTAGGGCTCTCCTGGAAATCGTGGCTTCCCAGGTCAGGATGGATTAGCTGGTCCGAAAGTAAGTTTAAATGCTGCTAATAGCAATCTCTGCATCCAGTTTAGTGGGAGTGGGGAGGTTAAAGCCTCTATTCCCTCAGGAATCCTGCTTGACTGCACGAGGCTTTCTGAGGAATGGGGTTAAAACCTCACCCTCCAGCATTCCTAATCAAGATTTCTGTCTTGATGTTGGGCTAAAAGGAAAGCGGCTGCAGTGCTGGTGGGCTCTAACCAGGCTGTGGGTTGCCCATCTCTGCACCAAAACAAATAGAATTCTGAGATATTTAAGAGCCTGCTCCTTTTTAAAAGGAACCTTATTTCAAACACTCTTTCACTAAAGCCATACTGGAATCCTAAATAGTATTGCCTCACAATTAATTTGAATGATCTTTTAATAGTCAGGTAATCCAAAGTTAGCTAGTAGAATGAAGGTATGCCAGTTACAACACTAGCATCCATTGTCCTATAAGGAAAGTGCTTTTCAATTCTTCATAGCCCTAAGACACAAGCATAAAGTTTGTATTTAAATTACTTTTGCAATCAGTCACACATTTCTATACTTCTTTAAAAAAAAATGCTTTTTCAAGGTTTTATTAGAGTCCTTGGCCCCTTCATGGTAGCTTAGCTTTATGAATTAATAGTTCTTTATGGTGCCATGAAAGTTAAACAGCTTTGCAGGTAGTTTAAATGTATAGTGTAATATGTCCAGGGACCACTGAATGGTAATCTGTTGATACAAATACAGCAGGGAACAGTTTTCCTGACTCTTCCCAACGGATCTTTGCTGAATATTCTTCCTTACTCTTTCCTCAACAGGGTGCTCCTGGAGAACGTGGTCCTCCTGGCCTTGGGGGTCCCAAAGGAGCCAATGGAGATCCTGGACGTCCTGGAGAGCCTGGCCTGCCTGGTGCTAGGGTAAGATTGCAAGCAGAACTGAGCCAGCCATGTGGATAGTGTCCAAAAATTTTGGGGAATGGTGGCAAACCAAGAGGCCCCCATCGCAAAGTGAGACAGCAGGATATAATAATACCCAAAATTTAGAAATAGACAGTCACTTTGTATGGCACTGTACAGTACTGCAGCCTTCCCCCACCTGATGCCCTTCAGATGGTTTGGAGCATTCCTGGCCTGACCATTGGGCATGCAGGCTGGAGCATATTGAAGCTGGAATTCTAAAACACCTGGAAGACAGGAAGTTGAGGGAAGTGGCTACCTGCAGCACCTTGAGGAACTGAAGAAGTGCAAAAGCTGCTAGCTAGCTAGCCACCCATTCTGCTTTTCATATTCACTGAAGAGCATGACTGGATTTGAACTCACTCTCCAAGATGGGAATGGAGGAAATGCTGCCAGTGGCCTGAGTGGCAAAACATTTAGACTCAGAGCTTCTAAGAGGTGTAATCTAGTTTTACAAGAAGTGACTGAGGGATGGTTGACAGAGAAGAACTGTCCCTTAACAGATAAAGTAGTGTTGAATTCTATTAAGATGGAAAGAAGATTGTTGTTCTCATGAAAAAATTCTCTGCTTTTTCAAATAACAGAAACACTTGCCACATTATCCTAGAAAGGAGCAAGGAATGTTATATGCTATCTATTCCTTCAACAGAGCTGAAACCACCAGAGACACATGTGTTGCAATCATCACTAGCATCTGATGCTGTCTAGGGAGAACACAGATAACAAAATTAATGTGGAAGCTCTGAGAATTAGAGCCAAACTAGAGGCATGGATGCAGCTACAGCCATGTGTCTGGTTCTTCCTCTCCAATACCTAAAAACACTTGCACATGGCTCAATGCCATGCTGATCTATATTTTCCACCAATCACCAGTAGCATCCAGTTTTTTAGAACAAAGATGGGGAAACACAGTATGTCATGATTTCAGGTTGTGGGTAAATTCAATTAGATCTTATGAAGATGAGGGAACTTACTCTTGTGGTTAGCTTTGTCTATGAATTCTGACCCTTATAAATCCTCCAGTTTGACCTTATAGATACTTTTGATATTTGTAGTGCTAGGTGACAGATGATCTAACTTTTTTGAATTCCAAACACTCAGAGTACAAACCCCAAATCCAATCTTCAAAACTGACAAAGGCAATTGTGAGTGTGATATATCCCTAAACCTGTGTAAGAACTGAACACAAAAGCTGTGGGCCTGATACAACTCTTTTTAAAAGCAGTAGGTTCCTATCGGTTAGGAAGAAAATGACTCAAACTTTGTCGCCCCCCCCCCATTTCAAATCAAAATTAATTCTGTTGCAGGCATTTCTAGTTCTGTTTAAAGATGAAGGTTTTGGATTAGTTAAATGTAGATTAGGAGTCTTTATCAGGTTTTCATCCACTTTATTTAATCTGGCCAGTTATTTCACCACAGCAAATGTATGGCTGCTACTTTGTTTATTGCAATCAACCAGAGTGATATTATGTAATTCATACATTAATGTTTTGAAATCATCCATTAAATATGTTGCTGGGATTGTCCCAATCAAAGTGTATTTGGCCAGTATCTTCTACTGAACCAATAGCACTGATTACTGAAACAGTAGGATATTGTCTGAAACATTTTGGATTGTTTGTAGTTATTTTCATCAATTTCCAGCCTATCATTTAACTCTTTGTTCATCCATCCCTAATCTAATCTAATCTAATCTAATCTAATCTAATCACCACTGGTGATTTTCTGTTATACAAATTGATGCTTTTGTCTTTGCTTTCAACCCATCTTTTATCTGAGGAATGTTTTCCATTTCTTTAGGTTCTGAGAATAAAGATTCATGCAATGCAAACATTAGGAGGATTGGATAGAACTGTATAGGAAACTGTTCAAGGGAAGAGGATTAAGAGGAACTTCTTAACTGCCCTGTCTCCTTTCTCTAACATCTAGGGTCTCACTGGTCGTCCTGGTGATGCTGGTCCTCAAGGCAAAGTTGGCCCCTCTGTAAGTGAAACTTTATTGTTTTCCTCTATTTGTTGTCATCTAAAATAATAGAAGGCATTAAAGAAGTGGTAAATGGATACTAAGTAGAGGTGGGGAACAATGCTTAGTAGTTTAAGGAGATGGCTAGTGTATAGGTCAGGGGTTAGGGTTGAAAAGCCATTTCAGAGAAACAGGGCAATCCAGTAGGAAAAGCCAGAGGGGCAGAATCAAAAACATCCACATATTTAGTGCTTTTACTACTAGTAACTATGCCTTGGAAGGGAAATTTCAACTTTTAGAATAGGGAAAACACTGCACAAAAGCTGGAAAACTACCGATGGTGGGTGGGGCCAGGGCAAGGGTGTATGGCCTTCTAGGGACCCCTGGCAAACCAGATTAGGACCCCCAAAGAGCCAGATTTGGCTCCAGGGCCTGACATTCTGTACCTCTGATATATGTACAGAAACTGAGACAATAGATTGTTAGGGGTCTACAAGAAATAGGTGGGAGTTTCCTTGTGAAGGCAATGTGTGAGTTTAGAGTCTATGGGACAGTAGTGCGTATGGAGATGTAGGCAGTGCTAAATGGAACCTGGGATATTATGGAAGTAGAGTAACACTAGAAATGTGCATTTATATGAGTGGAATCATTGACTGTGTGTCAGTGCTGCACTGGAGGGCTTTTCGAAGCTTCTAGGAATTAGATTCCATCATTAGACAGCAAAGGGACAGAAGCTGAATAAAAATTGTAATATATACTAACGCTCTGTTGCCTTTGACAAGAGGAACAAGTAGCTTCTAAAAGAAGTCGAACAAAGCTAGAAAGCTGTAGTCTGGGCCAAATAACGCTTCCAGCAAGTGAGGTGCATGCTGCCTTGGATGTGTTCCTTGGCTTTCTCATCTTTTCAGCAAGGCATGGCTGTTTTTGTATATCTCTACAGGGAGCTCCTGGTGAAGATGGGCGGCCTGGCCCACCTGGTCCACAAGGTGCTCGTGGTCAGCCTGGCGTCATGGGTTTCCCAGGCCCCAAAGGTGCTAATGTAAGTAAACCAGCACTCAACAACCATTAACAGTATGGCCCAGGCAGTGCTACAAGAGAAAATTGGAAGGGAAATGGGGAATAGCTATCCTCTGGTAAGTGGCACAGCCAAAAGGTCTCCTCTAGACTGAAGTCTCCTGCTCATCTTCATTAACAACGGTGTAAATTTCCTGCTCTGCTGAAGTGCTCAGCTGTTCCAGCCTGTACAGCGGAACCATGCCTTACCAGATCACCCACCTTTGTTTTCTTTTCCATCTAGGGTGAACCTGGTAAAGCTGGTGAGAAGGGACTTCCTGGTGCTCCTGGTCTAAGAGTAAGTGGTTTGAATATAGTTTCTCTCTCTTGCGTTCATTGCAATGTCCATTCTTGCCCTCTCAGAAAAGTTGTCATTCTCTTCTTCCTTCCACCCTGTCACTGGAACACAGTTGCGATGTAGCTGAGGTGCAGTATAGGCAACATAGGATGAAAAAGGGTGTTTTGGAACTCACAGTCAGCCATGCACCCCACCCCCTGGGGAAATGCTTCCTTAAACGAAACCATGAAGCACAATGTGAAGTTTTACCCCAAATGCAACCACTATTCGGACTGTTGCAAACTGCCTAGAGGGCTTTGGCTGTGGGGTGGTATACAAGTGAAAATAATGATGATGACAACAACAATATTAGTAGTCTTACAAATGACTGCAGCTTATCAGACCAGTCTAAATAAAAGAGTTCTAATATTTGCACATCCTAATATATACTCATCTCATACAAATGTGACTTAGCTTCTCATTTAATTTATATCCAATTTATTTTACCCATAGAATAATTAGATTGTCAGAAATGTTTGGAGAAGGATTCAGACTAATAAACCATTTAGAGGACCATTTTCTGCTACCTGTTCAGAATTGTGGGGGATGGGGAAGGATTACTTTAGATGCCTCAACACAGTCACAAGTCTTCAGGGTACTCCTTTCCCTCCTGAAAATTTCGCACATGTACCCGGCATTTAATACATGCACATAGTATTTTGAAGTATTATGTGCATTCATATTGGTCTACTGCAATCAGTAGGATAGGGAATGCGTATTAGAGGTGCCTAATGACTACTGTAGGGAGTAAACTCTGCATCATATCATTGTGGAACATGTAATCCTTGAGCTGCATGTCTGAAGAATAAGCAGTTATACTGGCTGCTGTAATTGATTTTTGTGCTATTTATGAAAGATGTCAGAAAGGCAGTAAGCAGATATCTCTAGAGATGGTCTTTACATACGGACTGTGAAAAGGAGGATCTCTCTGTTCATGAGTATGTGGGCAATCTTTCTTCAGGAGCAAAAGTGTTATTATAATAATAATTACAGTATCTTTTCCTTCAACATTAGTGGTCCAGGCAGTGGTCCTTTTTTGTATCAACAACTCAAGAAAGTAGGGAATTATAGTGAAACCTTTCTTCCTCCAGTTAGTTCCCTTTACTTTGAATCACTTAGAGTGGAGGGAATGAACAATGTTAACCAAGACTTTTGCATCCAGTATTCACAAACATCTCTCTATTTCTCATTAGGGTCTTCCCGGCAAAGATGGTGAGACAGGAGCAGCTGGGCCACCAGGACCTGCTGTGAGTATTTGCTGTCTCTTTTGACCTTCGGGGATATGCAAGCTCAGGACTGACTGAGTGAGAAGATTGCAAGGAGGAAGTAGGACTCAGATCTTTCATTTTCATAAGCATAGTGGGAAAAGGGTCATAAGGACCTCCTTTTGGCTGTTCTGTTGACCATGTGTTCAACCAATGGGCAATAACTTGAAATTAAAGGTCTTTATCCATGTGCAGACAATGATAAAATCATAGAAGCATCATTTGGATAAGACCTCCTTTTATTTCTCTCTTGCTTACATGGGGAAGATTCTGTACTAAGATTCTGTTTTGTGTATTTGCCTTTTCTTCAAGGAGCTCATTTATCATATTTGTAGCATAATTTTCTCCCCCAGGCTTGAGAGGTGGTAACAGGACCAAGTTCACCCAGTGAGCCTCACACCTGAATGAGGAATTAAACCCAGGTCTTCCCAGTTCTAGTCCAGTGCTCAGACCTGTTGAATCCTCAGGACAAGGACATGACATTATATTAGCTCTTTTCCCAGCCTCCCTTATGTGTATACAGTATGGGCTACCATACTTCTGATATTCTAGTTTGAACTTACCACCACCTTCCCAGACAACGGAAAAATGGAAGTGGTTCCATTTCAATAGTACAGTTTGTTTGTCATCTAAAAATAAAGGAAATAGTACATTTAGGCAATGTTGGAAAGTGTCTGAAATTGGGATTTTGCTTACAGGAGGAATTCCTCTCTACTGAATCTCTCTCTTTTTTCCAACAGGGTCCAGTAGGTGAGAGAGGTGAGCAAGGTGCTCCAGGACCTTCTGGATTCCAGGTAAGCAAAGCAACTCCTTTTTTTGCCCCATTAAGGGCAGTGCTGTATACTTGGACATTCACAAAGCAGTCCCAGCAATTGAATCTGTATGTGCTGCAGAGTGTAACTATATGCACAAACAGCTGATGTTACAATTGAGAGTGGTATTAGGGAGGGACTCCTGGTCACTCCTAGTTACTGTGTATTTCTGCTGGAATGATATGAGAACAATGCAAAATGCTGCAGTTGTTAAGGATATAATCTCTTTGCTGCTGCTGCATCCCTCTGTGATAACTTCCAACCACATGAGGTCCTCTTACCTTATTTGGCACTACAGAGAAGTTAAAGAAACTGCAGGGGTTTTGTAGACTGTTTTTGCAGGCTCACAGCCCATGTTCCATTAAATTGTTCACACATCCCAGGGATTATATATTTCATTTTAGGATACCCTGGGAGGCAGGGAGGCAAGCAGGCAGTATCTGAACTAAGGTTTATGGGGGTAATGATGGTCTGCTAACATTGTACATTAATAAGAGGAGCTCAAATGGGTTGCAGATGTCTGGGAGGGAGAATAATCCCTTCCAAGAATTTGCCTTCAGTTACTCTTTTATCTGAGCATTGGGACATGTTTTCCTAAGCCCTTTTACCAGACTTATTTTATGTCTGGTTAAGCAAATGATTGTCCGTTTAGCTATTTCAACAGTCTTGACTTGTGTTGAAAACTCCTACCCCATGAAAGGATCCACTGAACTATGTTAAAACAAAGGTATTCCTTGCTTTCAGGGACTTCCAGGACCCCCTGGTCCTCCAGGAGAAGGTGGCAAACCAGGTGACCAGGTATGTAAAGTAAACAACATTCAACTCCATTTGGAACATAGATACATCCCATTCTGAACTGGAGCCTTATCTGTGTTATGTGACTTTCACATACCTCCAAAGTGAGGAGGTATATTCTTCTGAAATTAAAGATTTGCAGGTGTTTCATTCTACACACACTCACTCACCCCCCTTTCTGACACACCAGCTAAAGCAGGATTGGCCTGCTTGTGGTCCTCCAGCTGATTGGCTTACAGTTCTAACCTGGAGAGTCACAAGTTGTCCACCTCTGATCTAATTGCTTTAATCAGTGACAGAGAAGTTTTGTCATCTATTAAACAGAGAAGGATTGTTTTTCTGTGATTCAAGACCAGTAAACAAAATTATAGTGCAGCAGAACTTGGTAATAACACAGGATTTTGCATGTCCTGCTTTTGTCATATGGGACAATCCAACTCATTGTCAAGTATATTCAAGCCCATTGAATTAATGAGCACATTGAAATCTGTGTGAGATGGTAGTTGTACTGTGCATGTAGTTTACATTCTGAAGTCTAGCTTTCTAAGAGCATGTTTACATCATAGATGAAGGCTGCAATTCTGTACCCATTTCCCTGAGAGTAAGCCCTAGTAGATTAAATGGGACTTAGTTCTGAGTAAGCATGCAGAGGCTTACACTGTTAAACTGGTTTAATAGCCCCTCCTCTCTCCTCAAGGAGGCACTGGAACTGAGGTGTGAGAATGGTGGGGAGGAGTCTTTCACAATGAATTCTGGGAACTTTCACCAAACTGTTTTTGGGAGCAACCCATGCTAGTTAAGTTGGTGTAAAACTATCATAAATATGTAGTGTAGAAATGTGTAATTTACATGTGCCCACAGAGACATTGCTGTAAATTAAGAAAGCAGTAATTGAGTTGTTTGGTGGGGCATCAATGAGGCATTAATATGTTCTAACTACCAATAGTAAGTGGTAGGCTTTGCATGTTATTTTATGAATTAAGATATGTGCTTGATACATGAATCTTCCAGTTCAAGGGTATGAAGGTGATGGGTAATGAGATTAATGATAGAACAAGAGCTCAGCAGAAAATTGACTCTCTGTCTGCCCCTCTGAATTGCTCACAGATAATAAACAAATTTGTGTGTATGAACAGTAGATCTGCCCCAGGTGTTTCAGCCAAATAAGGTGGCCAAGAGATGCCTGCTGTTGCCGTTAGAAATGTTTGATAAGTAAATTTAGCAGAAAGAGTCAATATGTATTCAGTGGAGGAAGCTAGATAGATGAATGTTCTATTGAAACACAGATGTATATTTCTTTGGTATGGTTGGTTTACTGTCTATATTAATATTTACTAGGTGTGTAGAATCAGCACATAAACCAGAGATCAAGCAGTTTCTAAGTAACATCTACATGTGACATAGAGCCAGACTTCCCTGAATATTGCTTTACCGTTTTCTCCCTGGCCTTCTTTGCAAGTAGAAACAAATGAAAGAAATTACATAAATTAAACTTATTTAATCCAAGGGAAAATTTAATGTGACATTTATTCTTTGCTTTATGGATTTTTCTGCTCAACTCTGACTCCTGTCTGCTCAAAATCGATAGAGAATCACGCTGGTTGTTAAGAGTGCAGATTAGCTGCCTTCTGTCTTTCCCTTAATCTCTTCCTTCTTCTGTCTTTTGTGTTTTAGGGTGTTCCTGGAGAAGCTGGTACGCCTGGTCTTGTTGGCCCCAGAGTAAGTAGCATAAAATTGAAATCTAGCTCTTAATGATGCAGCCTTTAAATGCAGCATATTTGAGAAACATCTTGGCCTTATCTTTAGTCCTCTATCCAGCCTTTATAAGGTCCATTTTCTTTCTAGGGAGAACGTGGCTTCCCAGGTGAACGTGGATCTCCAGGTTCTCAAGGCTTGCAGGGTCCTCGTGGGCTTCCTGGCACTCCTGGAAGTGATGGACCCAAGGTATGTTGCATCTCTGTCTTGCTTCCTGTCCTGTGGTGCAGATGATTCACTTTTCCCTTCTGGTGGCAGTACAGCAAAAAGCTCAAGGAATCTGAATTCTTCAGTCACATTAATCAGAGGAGTGGGGAAAAGGGGAAATCACCTGGCAGGCAGTTTTGGAGATGTTAGAAAGCTGTTCCTTTTAGGAGTTGTTGGGCATCACAGTGCAGTAAGAATTCAGTGCTTTGTGAAAGGAAAGCTAAATGCAGAGGATATTTACCTTCTTTCTACAACCTCTGTTGTTTGTCTGGAAGTTTACATTCCTCTTACCATGTTTTCAGAATACATGACTAAAGATAATAGAACACTGTGGGACAACATCTTAACTCAGAGAAGTGAAATGTGTGCCCACCTAATTAGTTACATGTTGATTAACAGTTCTATCTGTCTATCCAGTGAGGAGCTAACCTCTAGTTTTGAAAATTCATAGTGATCCACACCCAAGTAGAAGCATTGTGATAATGACCTTTATTTTTCTGTTTCAGGGTGCAACTGGTCCTCCTGGTGCTGTTGGAGCTCAAGGTCCCCCAGGTCTACAGGGAATGCCTGGTGAGAGAGGAGCTGCAGGTATTTCTGGACCAAAGGGAGACAGGGTAAGTAACACCACTATATGGAACTGCATAGAGCTGGCTTGTCAGGGGCTGGGGGTCACATGAAATAACCATGTGTAATTGAAAACAGTGCCTTTAGCTTTTAACATTTCCTTCCTTTCTTATTGGGATAGTTTGCATTAGCTAACAGGGTTCTCAGTATTGCCTCTTAATATTAGCTACTTAATGTCAATTTTTATTTGTTATCTTCCAATAGGGTGATGTTGGTGAGAAGGGTCCAGAAGGTGCTCCTGGCAAAGATGGTAGCAGAGTAAGTTATCAGCAAAACTTAACCTTTTTTTTCTGAGGACCACAGACAGCCTGTTTAGTGCAATAAACAGGTGATGATGGAGAGAACCTTTGAACTTCCAGAATGTATGGAATATTGAGATAGAGAATGTGTTGAGAAGTGAGGATTGGCTGTTCAAGCCACTAAAGTTAATGTCCTGGAAAGGAGGATTAGTTTCAAGAACTGTGTGCTATGAATGTTTAAAAACACACACCTCAAAACCTTTCCTTTCTGCATGACACAGGAATATGGAAGAGAAAAAGAACACCTTTACCTTTTCCCATTCTCTACGTACCCTACCTCTCCTCTTTCCATTATATAGCTATACAATGCATTTTATTATAGGTCCTGATAGGGTTCATAAGTTCAAAGCTTTATGCCAGACCTATGAGAGAAATGAAACAGTCAGATATTTAAAGGATCCTGTGAATCTAAAGGACCCACATCACAGAGGAGTCCATCTACTGCATCATTATATAACCTACTGCTCTGGTATTGTCTCATTACAATCAGTCTTAGCTAAAGAAAAATAATCCTGCTACATCTTTGAATTGGGTATGATTAAATTATTCTGGCTCATTTAATGTAAAGATGCCAGCAGAAATGCCCATATCGGAAGATGGACCTTGAGCTGCCTTGGACCGAGCCAGCTGCAAAGGAGTTTATAATGGCTTAAATCCAACACAGAGTGATGACTGAAATCAATAGGCTTAAGTATGTGCAACTCTGTACTGGATATATGCCAATGAAAACCTTCAAGTAAATAACTGCTGGTGATCTAAGGCTGTTAGACATAGTCCCCTCAGCTTTATAGTAATAAATATAATGTCATTCAGTTTTTTTATTGACACACTGAACTTGGTGTTGCTGGAGTACAGGGCAAAATGGCTGTCAAAAATTGTTGCAGGCAGCAAGACCTTGCAAGACACAGCTGAGGTTACACAGATGGAAAAGTAGCAGAGAGCTCCAGGCTCAGTTTGAATGGTTGTCCTTTAGCACAAACCAAGATATGGATAATTTTTCCTATATACAAAGCCCCTTTATTCCTCCTTCCATAGCACACTTGACTGTAATGCAGAAGTCTCTAATTAGAGTTCTCAGTTCTCAAACTGGGAAACTATGGTTGCCAGATACAGAACAGGCAAGGATCTTAAACCTTGGTTTGAAATTGGTAACCTTAGTTTCCCATTTTGGCTGAAATGGGGACCCATGGTCAGAAACAGACTTCTGCATTGCAGGTATGTAGATACATGGAGACGAAACTAAGCACAAGATGCGTGTGTTTTAATGCTTGTGCCTCTCCAAACTGATTAGTGGAAAGGTCCATACAGGCTAACTGTTTCTTGTTGATAATTCAGTGATCTCCATACTGTAGGCTGGAAGAGCTTAATTACTGTATTTTTTGCTCTATAAGATGCGCCTGACCATAAGACGCACCTAGTTTTTAGAGGAGGAAAACAAGAAAAAAAATACTCTGAATCAAATGGGCACATAATCACAGGCACATTCCCCATCACTTCCCCATGGGCTGCACATCTGACAGACTTATTGCACACTCATATTCGCTCTATAAGATGCACAGACATTTCCCCTTACTTTTGAGGGGGGGAAAGTGTGTCTTATAGAGCAAAAAATATGGTATTTCTTGAAAAATAAGGCTACTGTGTTAGTTGATGTCAGTGCCCTAACAGATGCAACCACAACTTGAGGCAGGAATGCACCAACTCTGCCAATATATGTGCAGTTGCATCATCCTAAGACAGGGTATAAGGATGCATCCTAATACAGCCTCTACAAGAGAAGACAGTACACCATGAAATTCCAATAGAATCACTATTGTCAAGAAAGCATTCCTGAGACCTGACTGAATGGGCAAATGGCAGGGTAGGATGCTAACAGAATACTAACTGGAATCGCAGTTTTACTGAGGATGTTTATCCATTGTTTCTGCAACTGAGCAGGAATATAAGTATAAATCTACCTACCTATCTAGTGGAAGACTTAAGAGTGAATTTTGCATCCAAGTTTAAGCCAAGTATAGAAAATTGTGTCTTATTCTGAAAATTCCAGCAAAACAAGATGCTTGATACAAGAGAAAAACAACAGGTTTTTCTGAGCACACCTAATCCTTGTTTTGCCTTTTGCCAGGGCTTGACTGGTCCCATTGGTCCTCCTGGTCCTGCTGGCGCCAATGGAGAGAAGGTAAGAGAGGTTATTCTAGGTACATTATGCCTGGTTAAGTCATGTGATAGGCAACATGTAAGTCCTGTGAATATATTTATCTGCGTAACCATCCTTTTCTCCTTGGGAGGAAAGCTATGGCAACTCTAGACAGCATACTAAAAAGGAGAGACATCACCCTGCTGACAAAAGTTCATATAGTCAAAGCTATGGTTTTCCCAGTTGTAATGTATGGCTGTGAGAGTTGGGCAATAAGGAAGGCTGAATGCCAAAGAATTGACTCTTTTGAATTTTTGTGTTGGAGAAGACTCCTGATAGCCCCTTTGACTGCAAAGAAATCAAATCAGTCAATCCTAAAGGAAATCAATCCTGACTGTTCTTTAGAAGGACAGATACTGAAGATGAAGCTCAAATACTTTGGCCACCTAATGAGAAGGAAGGACTCATTGAAGAAGACCCTGATGATGGGAATGACTGAAGGCAAAAGGAGAAGGGGACAGCAGAGGTTGAGGTGGCAGGATCGGGTCATTGGGGCAGTGGGTATGTGGGTTGGGTAGACTCTGGGGGATGGTGGAGGACAGGAGAGCCTGGAGAAATGTTGTCCATGGGGTTGTGAAGAGTTGGGCATCACTTTGTGACTTAACAACAACCATCCATTCTGCATTTTATAGCACAACAGAGTCTAGGCTGATCTCACTACAGGCTAAATCTGGTTTAATAGAAACTTACTCTTCTTAGGGCAAGGGTGGGCAGAATTCAGACTTGTAAGATCCACTTTGCTTTTTACTAGAAACCTGGTATCAAGCAAGTGGAGCCAGATACAATGTGGGTCGGATGCGACTTCACGACTAACAACAATGCTTAATTAAGGGGCAGGATGTTTCTGACTACATGCTTGGCCTAGGAATCAGTGTTTAAACTCTCAAATCCTTTCACACAAAGGCCCATACCTGGCTTTTCTCCCAAACATTCTTTTTCAAGAACCTAATTTAGGAGGGAAGGACTTTTTGGTCATTGCTGTTGTTAGCTAATGGGAAGTAATTGCAATCTATTGCTAATCACCCAGAGAATTACCAGTAGCACCTGATCAATCTTCTACCCACCTTTGCCAAAGGAAACCTAGGAACTGTAGTGTTGTAATTGGAGACTAGGAGCATCTAACAGAATTCTTAGTGCTCTCCATAAATGTAGATTCTCAGGACTCCATAGGGGAGTAGATGACAGTTAACTAGCAATATAAAAACCAGTAGACATTGACAGTACAGATATGTCCTGTGCCCATGTTTATTGGAAAAGGGTTCATTGGAAGAGCATGGGAGCACTGGAGAAACGGCAGCATAAAGGGAAAAAGTTGTAATATGTTTAAATGAATCCAATAACACATGCTTTGCCCAGGATTCTGTGCTTTTTTCCCAATGCACATTTAGACTGTGTAGCTGCTGTATAAATAACAGTAGTTAAATAATAATACTGCAATCTCATTTTACACGTAGTATGAAAACCTTTTATCATCCAATATCGAAATTTATCCTAAGCCAGCTCTTATCCTAATATCCACTAGTAGAGGATTTTCTCTGTCTCCAGGGGGCTTTATTTAAGACAAAATTTTACCCCTTTACTTCATCTCTAAATGAACCAGAGACTCAGTTGCTTCACTTTTCTCCTTTCTATCCTTCCAGGGTGAAGCTGGTCCTCCTGGCGCAGTTGGTGCTGCTGGTGCTCGTGGTGCCCCTGTAAGTTTGTTACATTTGAATTCTTCTGAAGAAATACTTAGAAATTGGGGAGGAGGAGGGGAGAGACCCAGAGACCTATACAGTCTTAGAAATCTTTCCAGGGAACTTATTGAACTTCTGTTAGTAACACAGAGGGAATTATGCACACATCTTGGCATTGTTTTCAAACAGATGGGGAATATGTGTGGCTCTTTTTGTGTGGAGATCACCTTGAGGAGGGAACCTTGTTGTTCTGACTAGCATCCAGCAAACCCATCAGCAAACTGAACATTCTCTTCAGTGATTGAGTGCCAGTTGATATTTATGAATCTTTAGCCTTCCATTATTGCTAATTAGAATGAGAAGTCAACTCTCAGTACTAAGTGCCAAAAACATAAAGTTCTGCTTCATAGCCCATGAAGTAAGGTTGTGGGATTTTTCATTGTAGGTCAGGACAGGCCATGGCAGTTTGTGGTTTGCATGACAGATCATCTCTCTGAAGCATTTTTTGTCTTTCTCATAGTGCCCATATCCAATTTTAATCAAGTTGAGAAAATATAAAAAACTTGTAAGGAAACCTACCCAAATAATATTTAATACAGAGTGAATTGCAATGCTGCCTCATATTTCAGCAAGGGCAAAAGGACCACTGGCAGGGGACTTTCTCCTGTGGGTACCTTGCAGTGCACATCTGTTCCTCTCCAGTCAGTGAACTTAAATTATCTGAGAAGCTTGAGCTCCTGGGTGTTACCTTCTTTATTAAAGATTCAGCTACTGGTGAGAGTTCTGGGAAGCTTTGGACCCTGGACTAGTCATGTCTGGAGAGCAGAACTAACTCTGACAATGCAAAAATTGGTCATTTCAGGCAGAGAACTGGGTGCGAGCTCTTTACTTTTCAGGCCCTTTTTGTAGTTTATGCCTGTTTCTGTTTCAGGGTGACCGTGGTGAACCTGGTGCTCCTGGCCCTGCTGGATTTGCTGGTCCCCCTGTGAGTAGCGCCTGATACTTTCAGATCTCTACACATATTTTCCTTTTGTGAAATGCTCCCATATCCCAAGATGACTATCTCACCACAATGGTTTTGCCTTCCTCCTCAATGCAGGGTGCTGATGGCCAACCTGGTGCTAAAGGAGAACAAGGTGAATCTGGACAGAAGGGAGACGCTGGGGCCCCAGGCCCACAGGGTCCATCTGGTGCTCCTGGCCCACAGGTTGGTAAAACTTAATCCCTCATTCTGGTCTAGTAGCCAGTGAATAGCAACAGCTGGGTGGGGATTCTTGGAGATGCTGGCAGTGAGGAGGTGCTGCTGCTTTGGGACAAGGGCTGGGAACCATGAATGGTATTTGTGCTGAGACCTAAGCTTGACAAGTAGGGAGGAATTTTGGAGTAGAGGAACAAGCTAGTTTGTCATTCATATGGAATTGGCTTTTCCCCCTTATTCAAGTTGGACAACAGATGTATTAAACTGCTATTAGCGAGCATACATCCATTTACAGAGAAAGTTTAATTCTAAAGACGAAATGCTGGGGTTTTCTTGCACTGCATGAGAATGAATGGGAATGACTTCTGTAGAGTGTTTCAATGTACAAAGTGCCTTACTGCAACTTTGTTTTCTCATCTCCACCAAAGTCTTTTGCTATGAATGATGAACCTATGCATATGAAGTTGGTCAGGTTAGTGCCATGCAAAAGAATAGGGGGGAACAGATGCTTAAAGACGGCAAGTAGGTTGTGACAAAAGATCCTGGGGCTAGAGAAAGTCTGGTTGCTTCTCTTGAATCTGTATTAAACTGTTAAATGCTCAAAGAGAAGATTCATCCTGTTATTTTTGTTACTCTCTCTAGGGTCCAAATGGTGTGACTGGTCCAAAGGGAGCACGTGGTGCACAGGGACCTCCAGTAAGTGTTTTGTGAATAATACGCATTCTTCTTGCAGCAGGGGTCATTTCTTTCCCTTACAGGCAACTCTAGTATTAGTATGAATAGGTTGCTTTTCCCTGCTGATAATCTTGTGCTGTGCCACAATTGTTTAAAAATAACTCGGATTAGTGATGCTTGGAACTAGGCTTACACAACCTGATGGCCCCCACATATGTTAGACTGTGAATCCCATTGGGCCCAGCAAGAATGGGAATGTATTTGCAGAGCACTAAACTGAGGAAGGCTGGCTTGAACTATCAGCTGTATAGGTGATGCATTTCAGCACCTTGGAGAGTGGAAGTCAGTGCAAACTTCACTTGGCTGTACACTTCTATCTGAAGTCTAGCAGCGAGGAATTTCAGTCTGCCCCTCTACTCCTTTTAATCTGATAGCTTTAAAACTACTCTATAGCACTTATACATTTGGCCTCACTCTAATCTTTTGAGGTTGTGCCAACCAGGTGAAGTTTTATGACAGAGACTGGGCAGGGTTCCGTAGCTTGCTTACTTTTCCACTCCCCATAGCAATTTCCTCTTCAGAGCAGCTATCCATAAGTCTCTACTCCATAAGTCTTCATCCCTTCATCAAGGGATGACGAAAGGCTTATGCAGCACAGTTCTGAAGAGGACTCTGGAAAATAGAGGACACATGTGGAACAGAATGTCCATGGGAGGAAATTGCTCAGTTTATGATTGGCAATGTGGACCCAAGACAAAAAAGTTTCCATAATCCACGTTAAGCACTCCAGCTGGCTGTTGAGTCCCAAAACCAGGAGGAAAGCCTGTTGCTCAGTAGTAGAGCACTAGTTTTACCTATGCAATATCCCAGATCCAGTCCCTGCTGTCTCCACTTGAAGTGGGCAACCTGTGGCTGCATGACTGAATGTAGCCCTCTGCCTAATTTTGGAAGCCGTCTGCATGGGATCAGTTCAGATTTCTGGCCAGGGCCATCTGTCCTTCCTTGGCAGCCCACTGCTTGGAAAGAAAGAAGGAAAGAGAGAAAAGGTGGTGACCCAACCACATTTGACTCTGATCCCCTCCATAGCTGACTTTAGCCTGCTGAGATCACAGACATGTGGAAATGCAGCCTTCAAAAGTTCATCCCTGACTTAAAATCTCTTAGAATGGCTGAGGAAGATCTCTCCCCTGGCCATTAACTCATTGCTAGTTTGTGTCGTTGGTACCCTGCTAACCCATGGTAATACAGTACCTTGTATTCTTTTTCAAGGAATGCAATCCCAGGTTAAACTAAACTGCTATTCAGCTCTTGTCTTCAGAATGTTTTCGTGGATGCATTACCTTTTAAGAACAACCTAGAACTGGGATAGGGTGCCTCATTCAACCCAAGGGCTGAGATCCATTTCAGAAAAATTCTCAGGGCTACATTCCTTTTGCAGGCAAACCTGAAGGCAAAGAGGGCAGGACCAAAGGCAAAAAGAGTGGGCCAAAAATACACAAATTACCAGCAGATTGTAGCTTGAAATTCTTCCTGACAGAAAGTAAGAGATGTTTCAAGCTATGAAAGGAATGAGGGCAAAGCTGCTTAAAGGCAGGAAACCACCACACTGGGAAAGAGAGTAGAGCTGGTGTCTGTGGGGGTGAACTGGTTTTGGGACCCTGTCAGGGCATGGGAGGAATAGAAGGACTGCCTAATTCAGTCTGTCCTCTATTTGATCTCATCAGGAACTTTGGATACCAAAGCAAATTTCTCTGAAACTTTCTGAGCAGGATGAAGTTTCAACAAGACATTAAAACCTTGCTTAGCCTTCAGTAAAAAAAGGCTGAAATGCACCAAGAGGCTGGTTGTGCAATTTTTCTGTTCACCAACTGGTGCTTCAAAGACCAACTGTGTGAGAATCTGTTAGCTGTTCTGCTCCTGACTCTTTCCATTTTTCTTCCCAGGGTGCCACTGGATTCCCTGGTGCAGCAGGACGAGTTGGACCTCCAGGCCCCAATGTAAGTAGGCACTGGATTTTTAATGGATTACCAGCAACCTAGTAAGTAGTATTAAATGGGAACATGCAGGCCTTTCCCTAGCTTTAATGTCTTTATTGAAAAAGTGGCTAAAGGCTTAAGGCATATACCAAGTATTATTTGCATATAGGGAACAATTGAACTCACTTTTGGGGACTAAGGGTATAATACAACATTATTATAGGAGTGTCAGGAGAACTAATACTTATGCTGTGATGAATCAGAGTAAATGCAACAAAGGCAAATACCAAGTACTTACATAAGAAGAAATGGAGAAAACATCCTAAATGTATAGCAACTAATAAGGAATATCTGACATGATTGGATTGCAGAGGAGGGGATCTAGAAGTGGTAGAAGAAGAGAAACTAAGGCTGCTTACCTGGAAGTAATCTCCATTGAACAGAAATGTTTGCAGACCTCCTAGACATCTTTGTCTGTTAGGTAGCAGAGAAATGGAATGAATGAATGAATGAAGTGAGAAGTCTGGCAAGTCTCCCTAAGCAAGGTGTTCAGCAAGCAAAACAAACACTAACAACAAACCCTTCTTGTAATCTCAGATGTTGGGAACCCTCAAATGCTCTGTTGGGGTTAGTCTGAAGTCACGGTTGTACATGCCTAAGCTTGTGGACCAAACTCAAAGACAAAAACAAATTGTGCTCAAAAAGGCATTCATTTGAAAGGCATATATGAAAAGATGTACAATTTGAAAAATGTCCACAAATGCTCTGGATTAAAATGCACATTTTTGATGCAGGCCAAAATGCATGTGATCTTTTAATGTACAGCCTCCCCACCACTCCCCCAAAGCATGCAGACACAAGTCAGAATGAACTTTGAGGGGAATTTGAAGAACTTCAGCAAGATCATGTTTTGCTGATTAATGCAGTCCTAGTTACAGTGCGGGAGAATGATAGGCAGCCAAACAACCCACCATTATTTCACATTGCTGCCAAGGGAATCTATTATGTCCTATAACCTAGCAGGCTAGCAATTCTTTTCTGGACAAGGTGGATTAATGTTTTTTTTCCTCAACAATATTAGCTTTCATGCAGGGTTTCCATCTCTGAGGTCTTGTTAGACTTTCATGTTCCCTACTATGTGATGTACTGTCCTTCAAACCAAAGTAGATATGAGTCATAACCTCCTTTCATTATCTACTTGTATTTTTCTCCTAGGGCAATCCTGGCCCCCCAGGCCCACCAGGTGCTTCAGGTAAAGATGGCCCCAAGGGTGCTCGTGGTGATGCAGGCCCAACTGGACGTGCTGGTGATCCCGGTTTGCAAGGCCCTCCTGGTCCCCCAGGCGAGAAGGGAGAATCAGGAGAAGATGGTCCCCCTGTATGTATTTCCCTTGTCATTTAGCATATACAGTTGACCTGTGACTGGCTGCTATTTCTTTGGTAAATTAACTCTTTCTTTGTTTTCTTGCTTCCTCCAGGGTGCTGATGGGCCACCTGGTCCTCAAGGTTTGGCAGGTCAAAGAGGTATTGTTGGTCTCCCTGGTCAGCGTGGTGAAAGAGGCTTCCCTGGTCTGCCTGGTCCTTCTGTAAGTGATTTTGAGAATTAAAGTCAGAAAAATGGGTGGTATGCAGCATGCATAGCCAGTTCAAGGGCACTCTGTTGCCCAGGATTTGGATTTGCAAAGTGCCTGGATTTTTCTGCTATTTTTTTAAGCTTGGAAAAGTTTGCTAGCACTTTTGAGTTAAATTGTTTTACTTCTGTATTTAAATCACTATCTGCCGAGCACCTGTGACCCAACCAGTATCTCTTGGTTTGTTGTTGTTGTTGGTCACAAAGTTGTGACCCCATGCACAACATTCCTCCAGGTTACAGACCTACAAAAGCTATATTTACTATATTTTATTGCATTTTACCACATTTTAATGATTTTTTAAAACCAAAAATTGTGATGTTCTGAAACAGTAATTGTCGAAAGTGCGTAAATCTGAACAGCATTTGTCATGACTGATTCTCCATTGCTTACTGAGTATGGAAAGGGAAATGTTTTGACAAGAGTTGGCATATTGGAGTGTCAACTGTTAAAACAATCTAGGCCAGCAGAGAGTAAGACTTGTTTCCTGTGTAGTTAACCAAAGGTGGCTCAGTCCTCATACAGTGATTGTGACTTCTTATGATTTATTCACATAGAGATTTGTTTGTTTCAAAACATCCCCAGGTGAATATTAAGTTCAGCATAAAAAGTGTATACAACCAGGGAGAAGTCTTGATTTAAGCTCCTTCTGCTGTTGCTGCTGCTATTATGATTTATTATGTAATTGTGTGAAGACTTGACACATTACATAAAACAAAAGACACCCAAGTCCTATTCCCAGTTAAATAACAAGACCATGTACAAAGGAAGGAGATTTGAAAGAACTGATACACGAGAACAATCAGAAAGCACCAGAGTGAAGAAGCAACTAGTAATTGACACACGTATGACAAGAGCCACTTGCAAAGAAGCCGATCTTGGCATGAAACATGAGCTGACACTGTCTCTGAATGAGGACTGATGTCTAAAATTGCACAAGTCTGATGGGCCCACTGGCAAAATTGTGGAAATGAGGAGAACTTTGAAAAAAAGACCTCTTGTGTGCTTCTACCAGGATTTGGGTCAAACTAATGCTTTATCCTCCTGGAGACAGTGGGACTATATGACCCAAATGAGCCATAGAAGGGAAAGCAAAGGGGTGGTCTGAAAGAATGGGCACTGGCATGAAAGAAAGGAGAGGAAACTTGTATATTATTCAGACTGAATAGAGATTGGTGTAGTCATATTACTCAGTGCCAACGAGACACCCACAGACTGAAGAACTGCCCCAAAGCTTGACATATTGTGGTACCTCATGGAATCCTCTAGATATTATTGGTGCATAGCAGATTTAACAATAGTATCTTTATTATAATGAGTCATGTGGCGCAAACCTGAAAATAGTTTTTACTCGAGTGCTTACAGTTTAAGAGAGGCCGCATGCTGCTTTGCTCTGGACTTTGCCCAGGTGACAGTTAAAATAACCCAATGTTTGGCTTATTCTTACCAGAGCTGATTTTTTTTGTCCCCTAGGGTGAACCTGGTAAACAAGGAGCTCCTGGGGGTCCTGGAGACAGAGGCCCACCTGGCCCTGTTGGACCACCAGGTCTGACTGGTCCTTCTGGTGAGCCTGGACGTGAGGTGAGCACAAGCAATGTGTTAGGTGTGTGAACTAGAAAAATACTGGGGGGAGATCTGATGATGATGGGTCATTCTATCCTGGGTCTTCCAATGCCCCAGGATAACATAAATGCCTCTTAATGTTTATTCAACATGATTTTAAATAAACAAGGAAAAATGTGATCACATTTTGAGTAACATATTTATAACATTTTCCATTATACTTAATTATATAATAGTTAGGTTTGATTATAGCCATCATGACTACAGCAGTATTGTACTATACCCTATATTTTAGAAGCATGTTATAAGGAGTATCCTAAATAGGACTTCCTGAATATTGAACAATACAATGATCATTCTCATACCCCACACCTAAACATACTTCCTTCTTTCCCTCTAAGAGTGATTAAGCCATAGCCATAACAATGCTTAATTTAGAGGGTGACAAGTTCCATCTGAAGGATGCCGTCTACTTTTTTCAGAAGCTTTACCTTATATTTTATTATTTAGAGATTTAATTTCTGTGACCTGTCCAAAGAGCCTAGACTGTTGGGTGGTATAGATATGTAAGAAATGAATAAATCAAAGCAACAATCCAATGGATGTTTAGACAGAAGTTCTTGTGGGATTTTTGTCTGTCATAGTATTGTCAAGAGGCATAGGATTACACCGTAACTTAATTAATTTGGCCCTCTTCCCATATTATCAACTTTGAGGAGAAGAGGATTATAGATTGATGGCATCTGTGCAACATGATTTGGCAGCAAACATTTGTAGTGAAGGGGTGTAATGAAGAACTTGACTTGCCCCTTGCTCTCTTCTCCATGTAACCCTCCAAAAAACTAGAGTTTAAATCAACTATCACTGCTGCTATATTTGGATCGATAAGGAGGCAAAGAACAATTGCACTGCAAGTGCTTCTAAGTAACAACTAAATAAGTGATTTGTTGGGGGGAGGGGGAGTAAGCCATGGAGTGCAGGAAGAGAGCCAGAGGTTATTTCCTTGAGCAATCTGGATAGCAGTTTTGCGCTCCATCATTTGCTCAGCTTGAACAGCCAGTACTAACTGGGCTTGCAGTGAGGGTCAGTTCTGTAGCAGGAGGTGCTGAGAAGCTCTTTAATATTGAATGAAAAATACGAGGAGGAGCGGGTGAGTTTCCTGAAAAATGAGAGAATAACATAGGATGGATCAAGAAGGAACTTGGAGGGGAATATACATAACTGAGAGAAGCATGGCTTCAAGTAAAGATTAGGAGATGGGACTGGTTTGGGGGCACTGGGTAACCCACCTCTAAACTGCTGCTATCTCTCTGTCCAGAAAGGGACATCCAACTACTTTCTTGCCTCCTAATGAATAATCATCTCACTTCTCATTTCCAGGGCAATCCTGGTTCAGATGGCCCCCCAGGCAGAGATGGTTCTCCTGGAGTGAAGGTAAGTGTTCACTCCCACAGATGGATTAGTCACTGCTGTTGCTGAAGATGATTAATTCTCTTTTACCTGGTCTCTTTTACCTGATCAGTTCTTGTCTAAAGTAGATGTCGCTTCTTCATAATCTACAAGTATCACCTTCTAAGAATATAAAGCCATCTTGCTACTTAAACCAGATGGGGGTGCAGGTTGCCTGCCCTCTGTTTTGCCTTTTCTCCCAGCTCATACTCTCTGCTCCTGTCCCCCATTTTTTCATGCAACCATAATGCTTCACCCCTTTTACATGAAACCTGAACAGTTCAGCACACAGCTTTTGTGTGTGTCATAACAATGTGGAACCAGGTGGGGAGCAGAGTTATGGTACTGGTTGGGTTGTTGTCCCTCACTACAGCCTTTGCACATGCAGCATTTAATATTTCTACTTTGTCCCCCTGACAGGGTGATCGAGGTGAGACTGGCCCTGTTGGTGGTCCTGGTGCTCCTGGCCCCCCTGGATCTCCTGGTCCCGTTGGTCCAACTGGCAAACAGGGAGAAAGAGGTGAAGCGGTAAGTGCTCTGTAACGATGCAGCAGCTGTAGTTCATTTTTTTCTCTGAAAGAGGATGAGTTTTAGGGAAGGACTTAAATGTTTTTCACTAAAGTGCACATCACAAAATCAATAGTAACAATAATATTGCCTATCCTTTCTCCCATCTGTTCTCAGGTACTACTGATTACATATCATGATATACATTCTCTCTTGTCTATGCACATAGTAACAGCTCACAGCATGTGTATGCATGTTTGTGTGTTGTGTTTATTCATATTTATATTTCTCCAGTCTTTTTATGATATGCATGAAAGTGCGGGGGGGGGGGCTTTGGTCAAGGGAACTGCCCTCCAGGAATTCAATATATTTGGTCTGTTAATCTTATTATTCATTATTATTAATCTTTGTAAAACTTCTATCACCCAGTTTTTCTGGATCTGGGGTAAATTTTCATTTGCATGCTAAAGAGATCTCACAATCTGTTAACTGTGAGCAGTTCCAGCGCAAAGACATATATCAACTTCCATCATCCATTAAGTAGGATTAATCGCGTGTCCATAGATATGTCCCAGTTTGCCATTCTTTCTGAGTAACACACTAGGCCATGCCTCAGTGACAGCAGAGACCTATATGGCCACCGCACATGCATAAATGAGGCTGTCCTTACACACCAGCAATACCCAAGGCACTGAAATTCTGGACTGCTTACCAGACATTGCATTTATGTTACTTCAGTCTGGATCTTCCAGATGTCCTGTTCTTCAACTCCCATCAGTGTCAGCTAGCATGGCCAATGGTCAGGCATCACTAGAGTTGTAGTCCAAAACATCTGGAGACTGCTCTAATCACAGCATACATATTTAAAAATCCCTTCATTCTGCCATCCTTTTGCCACTGGGAGTGCATCATGACTTTTCCAGTTCCTCTTACACTTGGGGCATAGGAATAGGTGTCATAAGTACAGGTTAGGGGACAAGTGGCTAGAGAGCAACACTTGTGAAAGGGACCTCAGGGTGCTGGTTGACTGCAGGCTAAACATGGGTCAGCAGTGTGAAGCGGTGGTCAAGAGGGCGAACGCCACCCTTGGTTGCATACCCAGAAGTGTGGCTTCTAGATCAAGAGAGGTATTACTACCACTCTACATGACTCTGGTGCGCCCGCAACTGGAGTATTGTGTTCAGTTTTGGGCCCCTCATTACAGAAAGGATATAGCCAGGTTAGAGTCAGTGCAGCGTAGGGCCACAAGGTTGGTGGCCAGTTTGCAGGGGATGCCGTATGAGGCGAGACTGAGGGAACTAGGTCTCTTCAGCCTGGAGAAGAGGAGATTCAGAGGGGATATGTTGGCGACATACAGGTATGTGAGGAGATGTCACATGGAGATGGGTAGAGACCTGTTCTCCCCTGCAGAGGAAGGCAGGACGCGCTCCAGCAGAGCAAAGCTCAGGGACCCAAGGTTCCATTTGCATGCCAGGAAGCACTTCCTGACAGTCAGGACCCCGAGGGTGTGGAATGGGCTTCCACGAGAGGTCGTTGAGGCCCCATTGGTGCGGGTGTTCAAGGATAGGCTGGACATCCACATGGTGGGCATGCTGTGAGCGGAGCCGGCTGGTGCCGGAGATCAGACTAGATGGCTTGGGAGGCCCCTTCTGACTCGCTCTGTTTCTATGTTTCTTCTTCCACCTCCTCCTGTAGTAATCAGGGTAGGTTCTGATATTTCATCAAATGTTAATCACAGTTTTTTATGAATACCAGTAATAGCAGTAGAAGGCTTGATCATTCAACATTCATGAAATATGCCAGATTCTGTAGGCATTTCCTGGACCAGGGTTTTCCCCTCCTGTTTCAAGGGATTCTAGGACAAAGTAGTCACTAGATTAGCTTCAAACTGAAAGAACAATGAAAGTGCTCTATCATAGTAGAACTCAGTATCACCCAATGAACTTCACTGGTTTAGAAGGTGGAAGATTGGCAATAGAAAGTGTAACCATGATGCTTAATTACATTATAGAATTCACTACAAGTAGATACAATGTTGGCTACTAGTTTACTTGGGATTAGGTGCTGTTATGGAGGATTGGTCTACCAATTGCTACCAACCATGAGAATTAAAGGCATCTCTATATAAAAAGACAATCTACCTGTTGCTGGGGGGGCATGTCCTGTGAGCTTCCAGAAGCATGTGATTGGCAGCTTCTAGAGCAGAAAGCTGGGCTAATTGGAATGTAGTCTGATCCAACATGGTAATTCTTAACACTATAGGAAAAAGCTTGAATTGCCCTCTGCCTTGTTAAGTAAGTGTTTTTTTCCTTTGGCTTAGCTGAGTTTAATTCCTCCAAAATGCTTAGATCCTCTGGATTTGCAGGTTGGCCAAACTGCATGTAATGCTCAGTCACATCTAGGGCTGTTTTTTCCTGCTCAAGACTTTTTTTAGAGAACAGAGTACAGCTGCAGATGTAGTAATCTGTAGTGGAAGAGTGGAAAAATGATTTCTTAACCCTTTCCCCTCTAGTGGTATTTTTCAAATTGTCTTTTACAAATATCACTCCCTAAAGAGCCCTGTGTAATTAAATACACATATCTAAGCCCCATTGATCAACTCTGAAGACCTCAGCTCCTGTTCTCATCTCCATATGGATGGAAAGTATGTCAAATCAAGTGATAATTGTTGTCATTGTGTCTTGCTTTCCAGGGCGCTCAAGGTCCAATGGGTCCTGCCGGTCCTGCAGGTGCACGTGGCATGCCTGTGAGTATTTTTGCCTACCTTTATTTTACTGGCACTCTGGCAGATGCTATTCAATTTACTGAGAGCCAAGAGTGGATCAGCATTCCCAAAATGGGAAACAAGAGCATTCCTGTACATAGCCCAGAGAGGAAAAGTGGTCTGTTTCCAGATTTGTTTTTAATGTGTGTCATTGGGAGGGCACAGAAAGCATTTCCACGCCAGGTAACATGAACATCTGTTATTTAGATGAAAATAGTGTATTCATATGAATAGAAGAAAACATTAATAAGTATTTCTCCATGTGTGAGGTAGTGCTAGTGGAGTCATCCAGGAGCAGTTGCCTTTTGTCTGATGGATTCTCAGAGGTTGGGAATCAGATGGGCCTTCAGATGTTTCAAACTGCAATAGCCATAAGCCCCAGCCAGCATGTCTGATAGGAACTATGGGAGTTGTATTCAGTGATTTAAACCTCTGCTGCTGGGCTGGTAGATCGAAAGGTTGCCGGTTTGAATTTGCACAACGGGGTGAGTTCCCGTTGCTCCATCCCAGCTCCTGCCAACCTTGCAGTTCGAAAGCATGCAAATGCAAGTAGATAAAAAGGTACCACTTTGGTGGGCAGGTAACAGCATTCCGTGCACTTCAGTGGTTAGTCCCATGACCACGGAGACTGTCTGCGGACAAACGCTGGCTCCCTTGGCTAGGAAACGGAGATTTTTCGCCCTCTAGGGGGCGGTTCTGAGTCAGGCATGACTGGACTTAATGTCAAGGGGAAACCTTTACCTTTATTCCAAAATATCTGGGGATGCCCAAGTTATATAATCTGCCCTTTTTTCCCCTTGACCGAAATCCATAGTTCAGTACTGCAAAGATTTCCAAGACTTCTGCTTTTTAAAAAGAGTAGTAGTCCTCCAAGCATGGTTATACTTAGAAGCAATTAAGGGGTTCCCTTCCCTGAAGAGTAACAATGAACTGCTAAAAAGGGTTAAATGCTGCTACTTCCTGCTGACATCAGTTCCTCCTCTAATAGAACAGGCATTACAAGGAATGAATGGTGTGCGAAACTGAAGCAACTAGTTCAAATGTGGCCTGAGAGATTGTTGTTGAGCAAGGAAAAGCCCCAAGCATTTCTTTTCTATTTACTACCTCCACAAGGAGGTGAATGACACTTCTTTCCCAGTATCATGGCGCCATCAGTAGAGGGCAACAGAGACCTACAGCCTTTGTGGCTGGTTACTTACTTACTTACTTACTTATTTAAAGCATTTCTGTGCTGCCCCTATCGCAACAAAGCCTTGGGGCAGCTCACAACGAATACATAAATACATAAATAATAATACAGCAAATTTTTTTAAAAAATTGTTTAAAAACCCCTGGTGCATTCTCGGCTAAAAATTTAAAATCCTATTAATTAAATAATTTAACAATTAAAATAAGTTTTAAATAAAAAGGTCTTAGCCTGGTGCCAAAAAACAAATAATGACGGCGCCAGGCGGACCTCTCTGGGGAGCGCATTCCATAGATGGGGCGCCACTGCAGAGAAAACCCTCCTCCGGGTACTCACCCTCCTAATATCATTCACAGAGGGTTCCCGGAGAAGGGCATCTGTTGCTGATCTCAAGGGGCGGGAGGGCATATATGGGCACAAGCGTTCCTTTAGATATCCAGGTCCCAAGCCGTTACTTCCCTCTTTGCCATTAAAGGAAGACAGAGCACCTCTATCCTACCTTGTAATCATCAGGTGTTAGCTGTCTGTTTCTGGCTAAAGGCACCAATCTCAGCCAGTCCGTACAGAAAAAATGCCAGTCACTCCATTAAGTGGTCAACTTTGTATCCTAAGACTTGCAGGACATCCCTATGAGTCTCAGACTCTCTGATGTCATAGAAAGCCTTGCTTAGGGTCAGGCAACTGAGTCATTTGCAGGAGCAACAAAAGACCTTTATGACATCAGAGCGTGGCAGCCAACAGTACCAAGAGGCACTGGCCAAGCAGAGGTTGAGTGTCGGAGCTGCCAGAAGGGAAGCTGAACATTCATATCTGGTTGTATGGAGGGCTGTTTAAGTAGCAGCCAAAGAGGTAGGTGCCAGTATAGGGACATCACAGTTCACAGAGTGTTGCCAAGCTTTGCCTACAGTTCTGTTGTACTGAATACAGCTCCTGTTCTCTATTTCTAGGGTCCACAAGGTCCTCGTGGTGACAAAGGTGAAGCTGGTGAGGCAGGAGAACGTGGTCTGAAGGGTCACAGAGGATTCACTGGTCTGCAGGGTCTTCCTGGACCTCCTGTAAGTTTCCATTTCAGCACATCACATGGTAGAATCCAGCCCATGAATTTATGTTCTAGGTTTCCTGTGGACTGAAGAGAGTCCACTGAAGAGAGTTTTGTAGCAGGAATAAGAAAGGATTTTTATGGCTTATCTTCCTACAGAGGTGGGAACCTCAAGCTCAAGGGAACTAATTTAGTCCTTGTCTATAGCCTCTTCCCCTGGCCCACACTCCTCTTCTCCAACCACTGAATATTTGGTGGTTTCTCAGCAGGGATAGTGAAGTCAAAACTGTCTTCCTGAGAATTCTTTGGGGTCTTTGAAAGCTTATCAGAGGTATCTTGATGAAAAGTTCAGTAATGATAAACAAGCTTTGCTGAGAGACAGCTTGCCCGCCACTACCAGTCTTCCCCATCAGTGATGTGCTCTAGGGAATACATTCCATTCAATTGTGAATTGAATTGACCAAACCTAGCCAGCTTCACATTCAAAATAAGTGTGCTCCCAGAACATGTTGCAGACTGCTGGACAATGTGCTGTGGTTCCATAGCACACTGACAGCATCTTCAACAGATGGGTTGATATAGGGTTTCCTGCAGGAAAAAGGTAGAAAACCTGTGTGTTTAACTGTCAGTCTTCTACAGACCAGCCATACAGACCGTCCAATTAATTGCTTGGACCCTTCTATAGAGAAGCCTTGACAGGACTGGGTGGAGACCTGTTCTCCCGTGCAGAGGAAGGCAGGACGCGCTCCAGCGGAGCAAAGCTCAGGGAACCAAGGTTCAATTTGGATGCCAGGAAGCACTTCCTGACAGTTAGGACCCCAAGGGTATGAAATGGGCTTCCATGGGAAGTGGTTGAGGCCTCATTGGTGAGTGTGTTCAAGGAGAAGTTAGACGTGCGCATGGTGGGCATGTTGTGAGCAGAGCCAGCTGGAGCTGGGGGTCAGATTAGATGGCCCGGGAGACCCCTTCTGACACGCTCTGTTTCTGTGTTTCTATAATTGTGTACCATTTCCCCTCTCTTGCTTAGGGTCCTTCTGGAGATCAAGGTACTGCTGGTCCTGCTGGTCCCTCTGGTCCCAGGGTAAGTCCAATTTCCAGGATACAAATTTATTTCTTAAGCTCCTTGATGAAATAGCAAGGAGTGCAACAACGTAATGTGTGTAGCAATGTAAAGTCATCTGCTACATGACTCCTTTATTCTCCAAGTGTGTGGCTATGGAAATTTTAAGGTTTTTTTCCCTAGTAGTTGGTATTTTCCACCCCAAAATAGCCAGTGTTGGAGTAACATTGGAGAACTGGTGTGGTGTAGTCGTTCGAATGTTGTACTGTGGACCCAGGATATCTGGGTTCAATCCTCAGTCAGCCATAAGTCACTGAGTGACTTTGGGCCAGTCACAAATTTGTAGCCCAACCTACCTCACAGGTTTGTTGTAGTGGAACTATGTGAGCCTTGGGTCCCACACAAGAGGAAAAAAGGCAGGATAAAAATGTAATATTAAATATGTATATATCTGCAGCAAACTAAGGTAGTACAGTTATGCCTGCAGAACTTTGTTCAGGTGTGTTACTAGGCCCATCTCACCTTCTGCTCAATGTTGGAGCTCCTCTCCACTAGACAGGCATCACTGCCACAGGCATTACAACCCCTCTTGAACTGCTGTCCAAGTGGGCTAAGATTTTTCTGTAATACATTTTATTATGTTCATGGAGTTTGTTCTGGCTGCAGCAGACTAATACAGCTATCGCTGTTTGTGGTTTTACTGCTCAGACATCTGGGAAAGGAATTCTTATTTTCTGTGTTGTGAGTTAAGAAGGAAGGAACCCAATGGGTCTGTTCATCTTTTATAGCAAGAAAATGTGAAATGCTGTTAGAATTACCATACTTCCCACATGGTTAATAGATGAAGAAGGCTCTCTAGCTTTTATGTCAAAAGGCATATTCAGCATATAGACATGGGGGATTCATTGCTTTAGCAGGGGGCTTTGGGAAACATTGTGTATGATTGTGACAGCACTGTAATACTTCTGCCTGTACAAAAAGCCTGTTATGTATATACGCACAGTGCTTTTTTTGTCATAGAACGCACCGGAACAGAGTTCCAGCACCTTTTTTCGACAGATTTTCCAAGTTTTAAAAGTAACTTTTGAAAATTTGATGTTTGGTCCACGTGGATTTGAATCGCCCTGTTGAGCATAGCAGGTCGGCGGCAAAATCATTAAAACGGTGCATGTGGGCTGCTTGTGTGTTGAATCCAATACACGTGCACTTTGTCCATGCTGGTTGTGATGGCGCTGTGCGGCTTGTGGTGCTGCTTGGCTTGTGATTGGCCGTGTGGCCATGCACTGAGTGCTTACTGTGGGTGGTGACCTTTATGTTTCATTACACAACTGATGAGTGTGGGTGTGTGTACAGTGATTGACTACATGTGAAAGGTAAATAATTTCATGAGTTCTGGCACCTTTTTTCTTATAAAAAAGCCCTGTATACGTGTATCCATGGGCAGTCTGTTTCTCATATATACTTTGTGGCTTCTCCTAGGGTCCCCCAGGTCCTGTTGGCCCCTCTGGCAAAGATGGCTCTAATGGAATGCCTGGCCCTATTGGTCCCCCTGGTCCTCGTGGTCGCAGTGGAGAAACTGGCCCTGCTGTAAGTAATTGGAAGAAGATGCAAATAAAGTGCATGACTGTGCATCCCATGTATGGGTATTTCCTCTTCACCTTTGTGATTTGAATCTCTCTCTGGAGTTAACCAAGGGATTAGTCAAGAAGTGGACCAAATTTTTCTTCCTTTTGAGGATAGCCCACAGTCTTTTGTGTTGAGAAAGGATTGTGCATTTCTACCAAGGGAAATTGCTTGAGGCACCATGTGTGTCACCAAATATATGGTAATAGGCTTTCCAATAAAGTATTTTAGAAGTAAAAGGAATGGTGGAATGGGAAAGGATTAAAAGATCTTGGCCAAGAGCAAAATTAATGTAGAAGTTTCACTATAAGTCTCTTCCTTGCAAACTTAATCACATTTTGGTGTCAGCAGATGGGACAGTATATAGAGGGGCTGTAGTGAATCTGGCAGGAATGGCATGGCAGGGATTTTCTTAAGTTTAACCACAAAAATTTCAAAACTGTCTTCCTTCCTATAACCTTACAGGGTCCACCTGGAAATCCTGGGCCCCCTGGTCCTCCTGGCCCACCTGGACCCGGTATTGACATGTCAGCCTTCGCTGGCCTGGGTCAGACAGAGAAAGGCCCTGACCCAATGCGTTACATGCGAGCTGATCAGGCTTCCAGCAACCTGCGGCAGCATGATGCTGAGGTCGATGCCACCCTGAAGTCACTCAACAACCAGATCGAAAGCATCCGAAGCCCCGAGGGAAGCAGGAAAAACCCAGCTCGTACTTGCCGTGACCTGAAACTCTGCCACCCTGAATGGAAGAGTGGTGAGTGGATTGGGACCCACCAGTGCCTGGTTTGCCAGGATGCGTAGTAGCATAATAACTAAGCAGTAAGCAGGAAGGATTGTTTCACTGCTCAGAGCCTGTACATGTAGCTCTCATTGCAGAGGTCAATTATGCAATTCTGACCTTCTGCCAACTAACTTTACTGGGTATTTCAGCTTTACTCACACAGTTGAAGGCATATGAGTGGTGATTCAAAGAGCTGTGCCTGGGGGGCATATTTCATCCTGCATAAGTCAGTGAAAGTCATGCTGCTCTTGGGAACGAAGAGATGCTTTTCCCCTCAGCATGGAATTTAAAACCCAAAGCCATGGACATGGCCTAAAGAGCTGAGACTATATAACAAAATAGAAATTAGCTGATTTAAAAAAAAACTATCAGCCTTCAAAGAATCCCACTTCTTTATAGCTTAAAGAGCACACTTGATGCTCTAGCATGTATAACTTTTTCTGTTTTAGCTTATTATTTTAACTTAGCAATGTGTCATTGTAATTTTCCCATTAACAATTTGATACTTCCAAATTTCATAGGATAACAGCTTAGGCCTCTGATGTGCAAATGCCCCCATAGAATATAGAGTACAAAGCCTAGTGTACCCAAGAAAACGAAGCAGAGAACTGGGGTGATTATGTGTATGAACATATACATAGGTATAGAAAAAATACAAAGAAACACCATGCTGACTCTTGTGTTCTTAATTTTGCAGGTGACTATTGGATTGATCCTAACCAGGGGTGCACTTTGGATGCTATAAAAGTTTTCTGCAATATGGAGACTGGCGAGACCTGTGTCTACCCCAAGCCTAGCAACATTCCCAAGAAGAACTGGTGGACAAGCAAGAGCAAGGACAAGAAGCACATCTGGTTTGGAGAAACCATCAATGGAGGCTTCCACGTAAGTAGCCAGAATCAGCATAGGGGCAAGAGGGTTGCCTTGGGTGAAGCACAGAATGTACTGGTGTGAGAGGGTTGCAATTCCAGATCATCCCTTCCCCTGATCTTTCAGCCTGCCTGTGGTAGTTTTCCACTAGCCACATATATTGCTTCTCCAAGATGCTGTAAAATGGGTATGATGGAAAAAGATCACGTTCAGAAGAAACAGCACTGCACACCTATGATAGGTGGCTATAGTGTTGGTCTAGGACCTAGAAGAGTGTTCAGTTCCCTTTGAGCCATTAACCTGACAAAGTGGCCTTAGGCAAGTCACTCTCAGCCTAATCTGCTGCACAGGGTAGCAGTGAGGATATGTGTAGATGGTGAGTACCATGGACAAAGCCTTGCGTTCATTGGAAGAAAGATAGAAAATGCATGCCATAGAGAAGTAAGGAAATGCATAAACAAGATGCAGACTTTGGTATAATCTGGTAGGGGAATTATTATGTAACTGAATTTGGCTTATAGCCACAATATTCAGCTTTACTTCGAAGATACGTTGTTGTTTAGTTACAAAATTGTGCCCAACCCATCACGACCCCATGGACAACATTGTTCCAGGCTCTCCTGTCCTCCACCATCCTTCAGAGTCCACCCAAGTCCACACCCACTTCCCCAGTGACTCCATCTAGCCACTTCATCCTCTGCCTAAGATATGAGAAAAAGAGAAACAAAAGTTTTGGCAGGCGAGTTCTAACTCCACTCAAGAATAGGTGAGCTAATGGAGAAAGTTCCCTTCAAGGCTTTTGCAATGAGGTGACTGAGAACTGAAGCAATGTCCTAAGTGGAGTTAGAACTTGACATGTGCACTGCCGCCACCACTCCTGCTTTTTGCTCTCCTTGCCTTTAGAATGAACATAAGGCCCCCAAAAGCATTTCTCAGTTTCTGCCTTCCTCCTCTCCAGTTCAGCTATGGAGATGACAACCTGGCTCCTAACACTGCAAACATCCAGATGACATTCCTGCGCCTCCTGTCAACTGAAGGCTCTCAAAACCTCACCTACCACTGCAAGAACAGCATTGCCTACATGGATGAAGCTTCTGCAAACCTTAAGAAATCTCTCCTGATACAGGGATCCAATGATGTAGAGATTAGAGCTGAGGGCAATGGCCGGTTTACATATAGTGCCTTGTATGATGGCTGCACGGTAAGTAGTTCAAAAAGGGTGGTGTTTTATTAGGGCTGCTAACAGATCTTCCTAATAGGCATGGTATAATTTCATAGCTGGAGAGCATAAAATGGGGAGGAAGTCCAGAAGTATTTCCAGTGTGAGATAACTTTTTCTGAAATTTTCATGCTTGATCCTGCCTGTAAAGCTATATATCAACTGAATATGTCTAGTCACCTTTGCTAAGCTGGTAAGATATGGGCTTGCAGCCAGATGGGTGAACACATGCAGAAGCAGAGCAGGGGCTTGGACTCGATGACCTGATAGCCCCTTCCAACTGTTCTGTTCTGTTCCCACCTTTGAACTTTAGTAGTGCCTTTTGTGTATTTATTTTATTTATTTAAAATACATTAGGCTACCCTTCAGTAAATCTGTCAAGAATCTAGTTTTAGATCCAGGATCTGCTTTCCACAAAAAGAAAGTATGGTCTTCAGGAGGAAAGGCTCTATTCATGGAAAGTTCCTCATCAAATGTTTGTAGCTCCTGATGCACACACACTTACAAAACTTGCCCCATTCAGCAGGCTCTCCTGGTTTGTGCTACCACTACAGCCCTCCATGAGTTATTTAGGCCATGAGGCACCATGGTGCCAAATTACCCATTCAAGTTCCACCCCAGATGGAGGAGAAGTGGCTTAAGCAATTCTCACTTAACCCATGGTATGTTGTAGTGTTCTTGAGGGTCTTAGTCCCTAGGCACTACTGAAAAGGGTACTATAGATGAGAGTGGCATTGGAGGTCCATTGAGGATAAAACAAGATCCTAGATGCAGCCTTTCAGTGAGGTGTTCTACCTCACCACCTCTCTCTGTCCCTCAGGTTACACAGAAGTGACAAAGACTGACGAAAGTAGGAACTCCTCATACTCCTCCACATTTTAAATCTGCCATGGCCCACCATGCATATATGCCTATTCTGCTCTCCAAAGTAGACAGAAGTATGTGAAAACTATACATACTTAGTCAGATAGTGACATAACCATTGCTGTGTAGCAGGACAACCAGTACTGGGCTCAGAGCTGTTTCTAAAAGAAAAAGAGAATGATGAAAAAGCACCAACCTGCTTGCTGTGGAGAGCTTTTATGCCCCTCCCTCCTTCCCTCCCTCCTTCAATTATGCTGCAGTAGAAACTGTCTGTTCTTTAGCATATTTAGTGTCACTTTAAGTCTTGCCCTGTCTTCTAGATCAGTTTAAGTCACTCTAGCCTCAGCTGATCCAAGATAAGGTTTGCAGAACTTAAAATAACATACTTTGGTTTTCTCTCTGTTCCAGAAACACACTGGCAAATGGGGAAAGACAATCATTGAATACAGATCTCAGAAGACTTCACGGCTGCCCATCATTGACATTGCACCTATGGACATTGGTGGACCTGATCAAGAATTTGGTGTTGACATTGGCCCAGTGTGCTTTTTGTAAAAAGTTAAAATATTTTTTTAAAAAAAACCAGTTCAGTATAATACCAAAACAAACCAAGGACCCAAGTACTTCCCAATCATTTGTAGGACTTTCTGCACTGAACAGTTGAACCAAACTCTCTCCCCTTCTCAAAATTCTACCAGCCTTTATGCTTACATTCTGGACTCTGTCAGTTTCTAAGGCCGCCATCACTTGGGCAAACCACGAAGCAAGTAAAGGAGAAAAGGAACAACAATGGTATTATTTATTTATTGTCTTCCTGTAAGGCCTTTCTTGGGTCAGGTGGAGGTAGGAAGCTAAGTCGCATGCATGAAGGGGCCTCCCCTCGAAGATGCTACTGTCCCAAATACAGGTTGTAGCCAAGTCTTCCCCCCACCCCGACCCCACCCTGACCCCACCCTGGGTGTGTATCCCAAGCAAGATTACTGTGTATAATACTAAAGATGGTGCTATTATTGTAAAACAAGTCTGTATTTTTTAACATCAATTGATATAAAAACCTTCGTTGGAAAGTACAAGTTGATCTGATCCTTGTTATTATTTTGCTTCTGTCCACCATGTTGAATTCTACCAAGCCCTGCCCCATCTCCTCTCTTTTTCTCTTCTATTTCCCCCACCCCTCCTCCTCTCCTGCTCTCTAAAAATGAAGGAAGGCATAGGGTCAATTCTCAAACTTCCCTGGTTTTAAAGCTACCTCACACTAAAAAGCAAAGGCAAAAAATGGCTAGCTCTTGTATGTGATCACGCTGCCAGAGCTGAGGGGCAGGTTGGGGGAATTACTGCCACCCTCCCGCTCCTACAGACACAGTGGTGCTAAGATGCTTCTCCCGTCTTCACTTCCCTTAGCTGAGAGTTAGACTGGGTTGAGAGCCAATGTTTCCTCATATGCATGTCTGAAGTTTGATTGCCATTTCATTAAAAAACAAAACAAAGCGGATGAAGCAGGACCTTTCAATAGACCAGATTGGCTGATGGTAAGCATAAATAAGCTGAGTTACACAGAGCTCTCTTGGTCTAATAAAAGGTAATGTGCGATTTATTTCTGGGAGCAATGCAGGAATTAATACCTTTCTCTAAAGCTGAGCAGGTGGATTAAGCAAACACATGGCCATGTTTTTGTCATAATATTTGTTCACACTATCTCCCCCCTCTTTTGTTCATGTTCCTTTCAAAATCTGTAAATCAAGAAGAGGGATTGGGGGTAGAGCTTTTGACGTGCAGGGTGAGGTTGTTGTTTTCTTTGAAAATTGAAAAAATGCCTTATTTTTAATATGTAATATACTTTTGTAAACAGTCAAGCCCATGACATCACATGCCCCTTTTCTCAGTATGCGGTCCTGGCCCCTCCCCAATATCTGCCATTTTCTTATTTCTGCTTCCCCACACCTACCCCCCTCACCCTTGCACGCAAGGTAGAATGCTTTTCCTATTCCAAATAAAAACATCTTTGTTGAATTTGCTTTGTGTGTGTTAATTTTCACACTATAATGTAACCTTTGTTAAATGATGTTTTGCCTTCCCTGGGACAACATTTTCAAGAAGAAATGATAATTCCAGAAATAAAAAATGAGGAAAATGAGTGGTTCTTATTTGGTGATTGTGAAACACAAGAATTCTTCTTCCAAACAAGTGAGAGCACCTTAACATTGGAGGCAGTTTTCTTTTACTCTATCAACAATAACCAAAATAGAATAAATGTAAGTTTTCCAAATGGGTAAAGACTGGGGATCAACTGCAAATAATTTATTCTGCCCAGAAAAGGGTGCCACTTGTGCAACAGGATTTGCATTCCCTGTAGCCCCATGTGCACCTCCAAATCTACTCTCTGCTCCTTGAGAGCAGAGTCTGAAGGAACAGGGTGGAGAAAACACTGACATCCCATTCAGTCAGTGGCTCTCTTGCTTGGCAGGATTGTAACTGGAAGCGAAGCACTGTAAGTTCCTCTGATTTCAGTGGGAGAGATTTTAAGCACATACTTCAAATCTATCATTAATAGCATAGATATGAAAAATGCTTCAGTTTGAATGGATAGCACCCTAACTTTAAAACTGCAATCCTACATAACAAGTAATTGCGGGCTAAGTTCCATTTAATTTGGTGGCTCTTCATTCTAAATAGACAGGCATGATTTGCATGCTGCATTCTTGCAAATAAGTCCCTAAAGTTAGTGGCCTCCAGCACTTATTTCTAATCCCAAACCACACATTTAGGCTGTAATCCTATACAAGCCTACTTCCCCACTAAACTAAGTGGAACTTATTTCTGAGCAGCTAAATATTGGTGCAAAATTAAAGCTTAAATTGAAGAAAGTAAGGAAAAGCACTAGGCCATTCAGGTATGACCTAAATCATATCCCTGATGAATATACAGTTGAGGTGACAAATAGATTTAAGGAATTAGATCTGATAGAGTGCCTGAAGAACTATGGACGGAGGTTCGCAACATTGTACAAGAGGTAGCAACTAAAACCATCCCAAAGAAAAAGAAATGCAAGAAAGCAAAATGGCTGTCTGCGGAAGCTTTACAAATAGCTGAGGAAAGAAGGGAAGCGAAAGGCAAGGGAGAAAGAGAAAGACACACCCAACTGAATGCAGAACTTCAGAGAATAGCTAGAAGAGATAAGAATGTGTTCTTAAATGAACAGTAAAAAGAAATAGAAGAAAACAGTAGAATAGGGAGGACCAGAGATCTCTTCACAAAAATTGGAGATATGAAGGGAAAATCTCATGCAAAGATGGGCATGATAAAGGACCAAAATGGCAGGGACCTAACAGAGGCAGAAGAGATTAAGAAGAGATGGCAAGATTACACAGAGGAACTATACAAGAAAGAGCTTAACGTCCCTGATAACCACGATGGGGTGGTCACTGACCTCGAGCCAAACATCCTGGAATGTGAAGTAAATTGGGCCTTACGAAGTCTGAGCAATAACAAAGCTAGTGGAGGTGACAGTATTCCAGCTGAGCTATTAAAAATCTTAAAAGACGATGCAGTAAAAGTGCTACACTCAATATGCCAGCAAATTTGGAAAACTCAGCAGTGGCCACAGGATTGGAAAAGGTCAGTTTACATTCCCATCCCAAAGAAGGGCAATGCCAAAGAATGTTCAAACTACTGCACCATTGCACTCATTTCACATGCTAGCAAAGTGATACCCAAAATCCTACAAGCTAGGCTCCAGCAGTATGTGGACCAAGAACTACCAGAAGTACAGGCAGGATTTTGAAGAGGGAGAGGAACTAGAGATCAAATTGCCAACATACTCTGGATCATGGAGAAAGCTAGGGAGTTCCAGAAAAACGTCTACTTCTGCTTCATTGACTATGCTAAAGCCTTTGATTATGTGGATCACAACAAATTGTGGCAAGTTCTTAAAGAGATGGGAGTACCAGACCATCTTATTTGCCTCTTGAGAAACCTAGATGCGGGTCGAGAAGCAACAGTGAGAACTGGACACGGAACCACTGATTGGTTCAAAATTGAGAAAGGAGTTCAGCAAGGCTGTATACTGTTGCCCTGCCTATTTAACTTATATGCAGAGCACATCATGAGAAAGGTGGGACTAGATGAATCACAAGTTGGAATTAAGATTGCTGGGAGAAATATCAACCACCTCAGATATGCAAATGATACCACTTTAATGGCAGAAAGTGAAGAGGAACTAAAGAACCTTTTGATGCAGGTGAAGGAGGAGAGCGCAAAAGTTGGCTTGAAACTCAACGTTAAGAAAACTAAGATTATGGCATCCGGTCCTCTCACTTCCTGCCAAATAGATGGGGAAGAAATGGAGGTAGTGACAGATTTTATTTTCCTGGGCTCCAAGATCACCACAGACGGGGACTGCAGCCAAGAAATTAAAAGACGCTTGCTCCTGGGGAGGAAAGCTATGGCAAATCTAGACAGCATACTAAAAAGCAGAGACATCACCCTGCCAACGAAAGTGTGTATAGTCAAGGCTATGGTTTTCCCAGTTGCAATGTATGGCTGTGAAAGCTGGACCATAAGAAAGGCTGAGCGCCAAAGGATTGAAGCCTTTGAATTGTGGTGCTGGAGGAGACTCCTGCGAGTCCCTTGGACTGCAAGGTGATCAAACCGGTCAGTCCTAGAGAAGATCAACCCTGATTGCTCTTTAGAAGGCCAGATCCTGAAGATGAAACTCAATACTTTGGCTACCTAATGAAAAGAAAGGACTCCCTGGAGAAGAGCCTAATGCTGGGAACAAAAGATGGCAAAAGAAGAAGGGGATGGCAGAGGATGAGGTGGCTGGATGGAGTCGCTGAAGCAGTTGGTGTGAGCTTGAGTGGACTCCGGGGGATGGTGGAGGACAGGGAGGTCTGGAGGAATGTTGTCCATGGGATCGTGATGGGTTGGACACGACTTTGTGACTAACAACAACAACAAAACATTAGGATTGTAATGTTTGGCATTAAAAATAGAGAGGAAAAGTAAAAGACCAGAGTAAAAAGTAAAATTTCCTGCATAGTTACCTAGAGGAGATTCCTACTTGCCACAGGCAAGTACCAGTCAGTTGGTATCCATCTTTTGCCTAAGACCAAGCCAGTTCACAGGAAGTCACCTAACACCTATGAAAGCATAGGCAACCATATTTTAAGGCCAGGTAAGGGAGGGCATTGCTGTTACATAAAACATTAAATTATCTCACTGTATAAACGACCTTTGGGCCATCTAGCTAGCCCAGTATGCTCCAAATGGAAGAACTGAACAATGGTGTACAGCAGTCTTCCCAAACCTGGTAACTTCCAGATGTTCCAGATCGACTTTTGGGAAAATAGCCCATGTTCAGAAAATAAAGCCCACAAATCCAAAAATTATTTATTTATTTGTTTTACTTATTTATTTATATCCTGCCTTTTTCCTCAAAGGGCTCAAGGCAGCTTACATCATTCTCCTCCTCCATCTTATCCCCACAACATCCCTGTGAGGTAGGTTGGGCTGAGAGTCTGTGACTGGCCCAAAGTCACCCAGTTGGCTCCATGGCCGAGTGGGGACTAGAACCCAGGTCGTCTGAGTCCCAGTCCCATGCTCTTAGCCACTACACCACACTGGAGGACATTAGGTTGAGGAAGGCTGATTTATAGGATTGGCATAAGATTTCTGAAATAAAACTCAGCTTTTAAATCTTTTCAATAAAACCTGTTAGCAGAGGTTTTTCTAAAATCAGCACTGGAGCTAGCACCTTAGGAAAAGCCATGCCCTTTGAGTTCATTTATTTGTGCACTGAATTAAAAAGCTAAAATGTGTCTCTGTGCAGCTGTATAATAAAACAAACTTTTTCTTCACAAATTCAACCTTCATGAAAAAATACTTTTCCTAAATATTTAAACTTATCCAGTTACAGAGAAAATGAAATAGTCAACACATACTGATCACTTCTACAGTTGTTTGGCAGATCAAAGAATTACTGACCTTTTCATGATACCTACTGCTGACTGTGGGAAAACACACTGTCCAATCCAGTTGAAAAACCCTGTGTGTGCTTTGATCAACGTGCACAACACATGCTTCACCGGGAGACCCCTTCAGCAGCAGTGTCAGCTCTGCATACAAGGATAAAGAAGCATGTGCTGGCAGAACAGCTGCACTGTCACCCCACTGAAGTGAATGGCAAAAGGTATCATGAATGCATCAGATTCCCCCAAAGCCTGTAAGACATTCAGGCAAATGGGCACTATGAAAAGATAGCCAAGCATGGCTCAGCTCTGGCATTTCAGTCTTAGAAGGATCTCAGGTCTCGGCTAGGGAAGTCCTCAGCCAGCGTCAACAGAGAGCCACTGACAGATTAGAAATAATGGGACTTGGAACCAGAAAGCCCCTTTATTTTGCCTTTTTATAGGAAAATCTACAGTTTGAAACACTGCCATGTATTTCCCATTCATGTCAATGGGACCTAAGCATACTTGTTGCAAGCCTGCACCAAACAATAGGCTGGTTCCAGATTCAGCCACACTGAAAACAGACCTACTAAAATCAGTGGAACTTATTAGTCATGACTAAGTCCCACTAATTGCAATGCATCTAATCTAAGCTCAACTAAGTCTAGATTCAATCTGTAAGCATTACAAGCCAAAAATAAATCATTAACAATTTATATATTTTCTCCATCACACCATTCTTAACACCCACCTAATAGCCAGAAAACTCCTCAAAGTTACTAGAACAAAACCCCTCATCCACATCTCACTTTAACACCATCCTGCATAGCCTAGGACAGTGGTGGCGAGCCTATGGCACGTGTGCCACAGTGGGCACGCAGAGCCCTCTCTGTCAGCATGCAAGCCAAGTTGCCCCAGCAGCCGAGCATCGGATAATGGCACACATAGGGGCCATGCGCATGCTCAGAAAGGAGTAGTGACCCCAGGCAATGATGTCACGAGCCACAACTCATTAGCCGCGACTCGTCCGAGCTTTCACATGGCCAGTCAGTCCACTGCCAAGGATTGGACTGGCTGTGAGCTGTTTTTCCTAAACTAAAACCTCAGTATTCAGGTCTTATTGCAGTGTTGGCACTTTGCGATAAATAAGTGAGCTTTGAGTTGCAGTTTGGGCACTTGGTCTCTAAAAGGTTTGCCATCACTGGCCTAGGAGCTCTCATACATCATTCAATATTTATACTCTTCACTGTGCTAACAGAAAAGATGCCTGAGATACAATCTCCTATCTCAAGTTACCTTACAAATTCCAAAACATATCACAAGAACAGCAGCAAGATGTGTGCACAGATTGTTGTGCCCGTAAGATGAGCAAGACCTATCATACAAGCACCTGCCTTATGCCGACACATGCAGAAGCCAGAGTTGTAAGCCATGTGTGCTAGCTGGGAGCAATAGGAATTCCAGTCTGACACACGTGAAGGACACCAGGTTGGGGAAGGTCTTTGCACCATGCCAAACAGCAAGGGCACTGAGATGTTACTCTGGCCCGATCCCACTGTTGCAAAAAGTGTGGGTTGTTCAGCTTTTTTAAAAAACAAAAATGGTATTCAGGGTAATGTAATTGAACCTAACCTTGATGGTTCTTTTAAGAGCAGCAGAGGATGTAGCCCAGCTGCAGGGAGTGGGGGTGCTGAAGCTCATACTTGCCATACAGCACAGTTCTCTGCTGGCTGGGACACACTAAGGGTTGCAGGACGTTTTCTCTCTAAACACGTGTAGGATTGCACCCACAATATATGAACTCTCACTGTATATAAAACTGAGGTGCAATAAGCACCCAACTCACCTGGGAATTATTGACCAACTCAGATTTAAATATAAGTTGCTTCATCTCTAGAATCTTGAACCTTGACATTGCAAAACCACAACCAGGGAAATAATTTCCCCAGCACATCCAAGTGCTTAATATAGATAGCAGACACCTTTGAAACTGTTCCCTTGCACCTGGGAGTCAGCAGCAGCCTCTGCTGGGAGAGTAGGTTCCAGGGCAACTGTCATGCATACAAAGGACTCTCTCACCCTGACAGAACTACAGTTCCCAGCAGAGGCCTCCACCTGATTATTACCTGATAATCAAGAAAGGAGAGGGGAAGAAGCAGCATTTGGGCCCTGCTGCAGCTCAAATTTCTACAAAAAGGAACTCTATCTTGGTTTGTTCAGGCCAATTCTGAATTAAGCTGGGAAGGGTCACCCATCACTAGCTGTTGCTCCTGTCCCCACCCCAGTTAAAGATTAAAAGCTTAAGGGACCCATACAATGGATTCCAGAGAAACCATACAGTACACAAGGTACAAGGAGGAAAAAGGTGTCTTCTTCCGTCACCCTGTCCATCTCACATACTTTTTTGCTCCTCTAGTAGAAGTATGACCAACACAGCTTGCAGGTGGGCAACTGGTCTGCACCGCCCCCCCCCCCCCGCTCTGCTTCTTACAGCTGTAAGAGCTGGGGCCATCCTAGCACAACAGTATCCACCCAGCTGACCTGCTAGGATGCTTAATATTTTTTCTTTGGAGAAAAATGTGGGTGCCTCTGCAGTCCGCTTCTTCCTCAGCTCTACAGTCAAGGAATTTCTAGCCTAGTCACATGGCAGCAGAACCATGATCTAGGAGGCATCTACCAATAGAACCCTAGGCTGCTTCCACCCCATCACTGTGAATGGGGTTATCTCCAACCTAGGGCATCGAAAACACTTACGATGCAAGAAGCTCCCTCTTCCTTGCTGCTCACCTAATGTGCATGGCTTGAGGACTGCACATTTGCAGCAAGAACCAGGCTGGAAACGGGACTGCAGGGGAAGGATGCAGCCCCACACTAGGCTTGTGCTTAACTTTTCAGCACCCTAATTTTCTTTTAATGGCTTCTCTGCCATATGCAATGACCCTACCTAGGAAGTGAGGTCATGCACAGCCCCCAGTGCAGATGAAAATAACTTGTCCAAGACTGTGGCCTGTTCAGCCCTTGTTTTTCTGTGGAGTTGGCTCCTTGCTGAGAAGCATCCTGAGGACCAAGGGCCCAGTGGCACTAAGGCACCGATACATTAGATGGCAAGTCTCACTGAGCAGTGGCTGGGCTGGTTTGTTCTAGAGTCGTGTGTCCCACACCTGCCCTTACATCTTCTTATCAGTCTCCGAGGCGCTGCTGTTGGTCCTCTCTGGGAGGTCCCCCCGAGGCTGAGGCTGGAGGCGAGCAGCATTCTCAGGCAGGGGTGGGTGGTAGCGGTAGCGGTAGCCATAGCCACGGAGGTGGTAGGTCAGGTACTCCAGGGTATACATCAGCTCTGAGTTCACATAGTGGAAGGAGACAGCCAGGTCAGAGCAGCACTGAGGGCCCTACGGAGCACAGAAAGGTCACATTTAATGGGCAAAGTTACAGCATGGATTTTACTAGATACTTTGCTGGGTAAATGTTTTCAATGTGCAATAGAAAACAAAAGATACATTCTCTTATGCCAAGAAAAAATGTTACATTACTGCCCTACACCTTTTGTAAATGTAAATTTCCTTCTTCAGGGGCTACAAAAATGCAAACCTACAACATTCTGATTATTTGATATAACTCTAAAGTACCATATTACATCTAAAAGTAAATGCAAGCATATGACATTCTGATTATTTGGGTTACTATACAGCATAAGAAAGCATCTAAAAACAAGAAAAAAGTCTACATTTATATGAATTCTACAGCTAGTTTCTCCCTTGACAACATAGTACTGAAATTGCTATGGAGGCATCCCTTAGGGACTCCTGAGATTTCAATACTGCTACTAATTTCATGGGAGTAGAGAATAGGCACAGCCCTGAATAACTGGCCGGGGCAGAGCAGCAAGAATGGAAATCCCTTGTTTTGGAAGGGTACTTCTCAAAGCACCCACCACAGCTGCTTCGAGAAGTACACACTGTTGAAGACCACAGAATAAGAAAGAATTACCATGGAGGATTAACCAATGATCCATATAGCCACAGTAATGTTCACACGGCATTTTATCTGTGGCAGATAACTACAATATCTATCCCTTGTCAGTACTTTAGATCTAGTTGGAAATACAATTGCTGAAATGTGTTTGCCTATTATACTGATCAGCCAGTGTGTGAGAGAGATTTTGCTGCTGAAACCTTCCATGCAGCGAGCCATCATGATATCTGGTTGTAATGAGTGTCACCTGCTTATTATGTGTTATGCAAAACAGAACATCCTATTAGCACAAGCCTGCTTCCCAATCCACTGTGCTAAGAAAGATCCAAATAATTAGATCTGGGGGTTATTTTTCCTCTTTGCAAAGCACAAGAACATTCCCTGCTCAAAATCCCAAATGCAACCAGGGACCCAGCTCTTGGGGAATTTTCCTAATTCCCTAGACTTACATTCATGCACAAAAAGTGAACTTGCACATATGTGCACTTCCAAAAATGAACATATACTTTTCAGAGGTGTGCATACAAAGAAATTCCTTCCCTTAATCTGCATTTTCATGCTTCAGCCTATGGTAGATGTGCAGTTTTGGTGAGGGAAAGCACATTAAACAGAGCGTTTTTTCAATTGGGAAAAACAAAAAACACTTTCCCCAATTTAAAAAGAACAAGAAAAATATGCTAATGTCTGGAAAAGAGCTTCACAGAAGAATTCAGAGAACTTCAATGAACTTAAAAACTGCCCAGTCGCCACCCTTATTTAGAGGCCTCACTTCCTTTCTCATTTGGGTAGCAGGACACTCAGGCGGGAAGGGGTGGAGTTCTGCTCCATGAATCTCTATGGCAGGAGCCCTGTTTCCATGGTGCTGGTTGCCGTTCAAATGATTGTGCGCAGATGGCCATTTCCTGTTTCTGTCAAAGCACCCTGGGAAACTTTGGCCAATCCACTTCAGTGGGTAACTCTCAGATTTTATATAGGGTGAGTGAATAATTCTCCTTTTTGCTTTTCTTCATGGTATGGTTTTATATTTTAAACATGTCCAGGCAAAGATTTATGCTTTAAAGGTTTATGCTTTAAATGGGGTGGGCAACTTGTGGCCCTCCAGAAGATTTGAGCTACAACCACCATCAGCCCAAGTCATTTAGTGTAAAGGATGGTGAGAGATCATGAGAAGTGTAGGCCAAAACATCTGGAGGGCCACAAATATCTGGAAGGAACTCTACAATTGATGGATACAACCTGTTTAAGAAAAAGAGAAAGGACAAAAAAGGAGGTGGAGTCCCACTATATGTAAGAGACACAAATACCTGCACGGAAATACAAGAAGAGGAACTTATTAGCCCCATCAAAAGCATCTGGCTTAATTTAAAGCATAAAATAAGAAAAACATGGTTATTGGCATCTATAAAAAGCTGAAAGTGAGAGTCAGCAGACAAATTGACAGACAAATGGTCAAAGAATACCTAGATGGAATAAACACGTTCAAATCTCCAGGCCTTGATGAGCTCCATCCCAGAGTCATAAAAGAGCTAGTGGAGAAACGCTCAGAACCACTGGCTATTATCTTCAATAAATCTTGGAAAATAGGAGAAGTGCCAGATGACTGGCAAAGGGCTAACATTGTCCCTATCTTCAAAAAGGAAAAAGGAGATGAACCTGGGAACTATAGACCAGTTAGTCTGACATCAATCCTTGGAAAAATTCTGGAGCAAATTATTAAAAAATCTTGAAGAAAATGCAGTGATTAATAGAAGCCAACATGGATTTATCAAACTTTTGCCTCTGTGTTCTCCCCAAAGCAGGATGGGGGAGATCCGCATAGGAGATTAGATGAGGCCAGGGACTTAGGGGCACAGATTAGAGTCACCCCCCTTGAAGTCGAGGGGCTCCTCAGGGCATTGGACATTACAAAGGTGCCAGGCCCTGACAGGTTACGCCCAAGAGTACTTAGAGAGTTGGCAGGGGTTCTCTCATGCCCGCTGGCCTCCATTATTGAGACCTCGTGGAGAATGGGTGAAGTTCCAGAGGACTGGAGGGTGGAATCAGTGGTCCCAATTTTCAAAAAGGGTAGTAGAAGGGACATGGGGAATTACAGACCTGTTAGCCTTACGTCCATTGTAGGAAAAACAACAGAAAGGTTCATAATAGAGATCTAGTGATGCTATGAAGATAGGGAAGGGAGGCTGACAGTCACACAACACGGCTTCCGCAAAAACAGGTCCTGCCAGACGAACCTTGTGGAATTCTACGACAAGGTTTCGAGATGGCTAGATGGAGGGGATGCAGTGGATGTGGTTTACCTGGATTTCAGCAAGGCCTTTGACAAAGTGCCCCATGATATCCTGGTGGAGAAACTGAGGAGTTTTGGGATACACCAAAGCACTGGCCAATGGATTAGGGCATGGTTGACTGACCGAAAGCAGAGGGTAACCATTAGTGGGGAACCATCGGGATGGTGGCCAGTGACAAGCGGGGTCCCCTAGGGCTCTTTCCTGGGGCCGATCCTGTTTAATCTTTTCATAAATGACATGGAAGAAGGGGTGAACAGTCTGCTGATCAAATTCGCAGACGACACTAAAACTGGAGCAGTGGCCACAACTGAGGAGCAGGTACTCCAGATCCAAAAGGGCGGGAGACAACAGGATGGTGTTCAATGTGGATAAGTGCAAGGTCTTGCACTTCGGACATAGGAATAGGTGTCATAAGTACAGGTTAGGGGGCAAGTGGCTGGAGAGCAGCACTTGTGAAAGGGACCTCGGGGTGCTGGTTGACTGCAGGCTAAACATGGGTCAGCAGTGTGATGTTGTGGTCAAGAGGGCGAACGCCACCCTTGGTTGCATACCCAGAAGTGTGGCTTCTAGATCGAGAGAGGTATTACTACTACTCTATATGACTCTGGTGCACCCGCAACTGGAATATTGTGTTCAGTTTTGGGCCCCTCATTACAGAAAGGATATAGCCAGGTTGGAGTCAGTGCAGTGTAGGGCCACAAGGTTGGTGGCTGGTTTGCAGGGGATGGCGTATGAGGCAGGACTGGGTCTCTTCAGCCTGGAGAAGAGAAGACTCAGAGGGGATCTGTTGGCGACATACAGGTATGTGAGGGGATGTCACATGGAGATGGGTAGAGACCTGTTCTCCCCTGCAGAGGAAGGCAGGATGCACTCCAACAGAGCAAAGCTCAGGGAGCCAAGGTTCCATTTGGATGCCAGAAAGGACTTCCTGACAGTCAGGACCCCGAGGGTCTGGAATGGGCTTCCACGGGAGGTCGTTGAGACCCCATTGGTAAGGGTGTTCAAAGATAGGCTGGACAAGCACATGGTGGGCATGTCGTGAGTGGGGCCGGCTGGAGCTGGGGGTCAGACTAGATGGTCTGGGAGACCCCTTCTGACTCACTCGGTTTCTATGTTTCTAAATCCTGTCAGTCTAAATTAATTTTTTGACTGGGTAGCCTCCCAAATGGACAAAGGGAACACTGAGGGCATGATCTACCTAAACTTTAGCAAAGCTTTTGAAATAGAGTCACATGACATTCCGATAAGCAAATTAGCAAAAACTGGACTAGATGAAAAAACTATTAGGTGGATCCAAAATTGGCAACAGTGGAACCAGCTGCCTAGAGAGGTGGTGGGCTCTCCCACACTAGAGGCATTCAGAAAGAAATTGGACAGCCATCTGAGTGGGATGGCGTAAACTGGTGTCCTGCAACAGTAGGGGGTTGGACTCTTCATGGCCCCTTCCAACTCTACTATTGTATGAAGTTGCCTACCCCTCGTTTAAAGTATAAATCTCTTCAGTGCATCCCTCCTCTGAATAGAATGGTATATTCCCAGGCCTTCAGAAATCCCCAGAAGGTAATATCATGCTCAACTTTGTACCACATTGAGAGGTACAAGGACTTACAGCCCTAAGGCAAACAGCCGAGAGCTATCTGTGACGCAATACATCCTAGAAGAGAGAAATTCTTTTGGCTCAGTTCCAAAGCAGCTCACAGCGAGCATTAGCTAAACTCCAATTAATCTAATCACTTTATCTGCTCAGGTTGCTCAATCCCAGAGCCAATTCTGAAGCCGAACACATTTCCATTAACCTGCACCCTCCCATTTCCTAATCCAAGTTTCTGCACCCTCCTCCAACTTTGGTCAGACAAAACTAACCATCAACCTCCCAAGCTGTTTTTCTCCCACGTACTCTATAGGCAAACAAGGTCCTCTTCATTCTGCCTTGTTTCTGCCCCTCTGCATAACCACTGGGAAATGCTTAATGCTATTAACTCTACCAGCTTATCCCCAGGGGCAGTACAAGTTGTTGCCATCATGGAGAAAGTGCTAACTGCTGGCAACACAGAGTGCAGAAATTTAGATGAGGATAGGAATAAAAGCAGAGTGGCCAAATGCCAAAAAGCAACCTTTTACAGTAGAGTAGAAGAGGGAATTTCATCAGGTCATGCCTGCAATGCCTTCTGAGATTCCCTCTTCAGCACAACTATGAAAGACACAGGAGCCCTGCATCCTCTTAAGCATCCTGCCACCCAACAGAGGAAGTGTGCCTCATCCACCAATCACCCACTGCATGCGTGAGGGAAATGCTCTGGCTATGGCTACAGGCAGTCACATAAACTTGGCCTCCTATCTTACTAATCCTCACTGGTGGAAATAGGACATTCTTCTCACTCCAAGTAGCATGGCTTCAGCTGAAGCTGGCACCAAGGAGAGGCATTGTTGGGTACCTGCCAAGGGTCCACACCTCAGTCAGGGCCCACTGACAATAGCTTCTTGGACTCGTTCCTCCTCTTCACCCTTGCAACTTCCTGTTGACTGACATCTAGCCCCGGCTTACTCCCTGCCTGCCAAGCCAGCCACCCATAGCAATGGTGAGAAACTGGTGGCAAGGGTAGTGAGAAGGCAGGCTCATGGAGGGAGGGGGCCTGCTGGAAGAGTCTGGCCCAAGAATCCTCACATCCCTGGGATCAGCACTGGCCTCAGCCCAGCACTACACTCAGTATACTTGGAGATGTTGTGTGCTCCTGCCGTGTGGGTGCAGGATTCCTGACCTCAGCAGTAAAGGAGGGCATTGGTTCTACTGGTTCCATCTATGCCAGAAAAGAAAGTGTGATGAATTGTCCTGTTAAAACCTGACCAACGTTCCAAATGAACAGTGAGAGCTGCAACCTATGAAGGAGCAAACTCCACGCTGATGACATGGTGCTTTGGGCTGCAGCTGCACACACACCTTTGGCTGGGAGGAAGACCCACTGGGGCCTGCCCTCACAGCAAAGGTATGGAGGAGTTCAGGCTGTTAGCCTGCTGAGGCACATCTGCTACTACCCAGAAATTTAACTTTTATAGACTTGAGAGACAGGGTCAAACAGGGCAGACTCAAGAAAGATCTTTTGCTGCCTGAGATGAAGAAGAAGATGGCACCCCCTCCCACAGTCACATTCCAGGTACATAAATCTGACAGATGAAACTTACCTCAACAGTGGTAATGGGAAGGTGTCCACTGCTGCTCCACAGGACAGCTGGCTAGCTTAGCGGGCATGGGGTAAGTTGGGTGCCACGCCCTAATTCCACATCCTGCTGCTCCTCCCCATCCCTTGGCATCTGTAGCCTAAGGCAATCGCTTCACTAATGGCAGAGATGACTCTGGCCTAGTTGAAACGTGTAGAACAACAACCCTAGCAGAGCAACAACTCCAACTAGGCCTGGGAAAGACTCCTGCCTGAAACTCAGGGAAGTCACTGCCCTCACGCCTTCAGAGGAAGCCCCACGATGGGAGGGATTTGGCACCTACCTCCACAATGGGGTAATAACAGTAGCTCCAATACCAGAACCTATTTATGAACTTCTCAGTCAGGTGAGATTCTGGCACAAATGGATGGAAAGTCTCCCTCTTCTCAGGGTCCCGGGAGTCACCAGCCTCAACTCCCATCTTCTCCATGCACTGGCCCAGTGCAAGGTCCTCCACAGAACTGGTGTGGCTGCACACCTTGGAGGCAAAGCCAGCCACAAAACGCTGCAGGGCCTCTTTGCTGAGCACATAGCCAGCACCCCCACTCATGTAGCCTTGCTTGACAAAGGGCCGGAAGCGCTTGCCAAAATAGATGGGCCTGTCAGGGGTGTAGTTGGACAGCAACCACCTCAGGTTGTCCACAATCACATATGTGTCATCATCGGCTTTGAGGAACCAGTCTGCCTGCTCAAAGTGGTGCTTATGCACGTAATGGAAAGCCCGGATAGTCTTCCAGTACAACTGGTCCCGGCCTTCTTTGGTATCCAACCCTATGGTGGGGAAGTTTTCATCTTGCACTGAGCTCATAAAAAGGACCAGGTTGCAGTGACGGGCCCAGGTGGCCTTGACATGGCGAGCCTTTGTCTCCAAGTTTTTGGGGCCAGTCATCACCCAGCACAAGATCCGCACCTTGTTGAACAGCTCATCTGCCACACTGCTATCTTTACCTGAGGAAAAGGTAGCCATTTTGAATAACAGACCTTTCCAGCCAGACAGTATGTAGTTCATATTTATCAAATACTAAACAAGCACTTAATTTACTCCTTAGCATAGCAACTGGCTTTTAGTTGATGGGGTTTAAACAACATGACAAGCCACACTCAAGGCTGAGTGTGGGCTATCACTGAACTGTGGGTTGTTGTACTGCATGAATATGTTAACTAAGAACCCACACCTCACAACCCAGCAAAAAACCATGAGTTCTCTTTGCAGGTTGTTCATGGTTAACAAACCATAGTTTATTATCATGACTTGGTCCCACAACACAATCCACGTTTCAACAGTTCACAGGCCAATGACAACCTATGTTCAGTCTATATTCAGCTCTGAGTGTAGCTTGTCATGTTGTGTGAACCCAGTCAATGACTCTGTCAGCACAAATGGGACTTGTGTGAATCATGACTACTGACTAATATAGACCCGCTTGTGTGAGTCATGACTAATGTGTCCCACTGAATTCAGTGGGATTATTTCAAGCATGACTAAATCTGGATTTGATCCATTAACTTTATTTACATTGGTCTTCAGATTCACAGGTTGTGAAATCACCTCAGACAGATCCCCAGGAATACAGCTTGTCTCAGCTGTCAAAAGAAACTAAAGGAAAGAAAAGACTTCTCTGGAGCTTCTTTGGGTGACTTTCCAGGACTGGTATCTGTTGTACTATGACAAGAGATACCTCCTGGGATATTGAACAACTGAGACCTTTAGTTGCCGTACTTAAAGAATTGTACACTATTGTTGCACAAGCCTGGCAAAATACACATACACTTGAAAGGAAAAAAAGCTTCCTAACCCCATGAGCCCCTCTAATGTGCTACTCAGGTGCTTCGAAGGGAATATTAGTGGCTGTCAAAAAGAGAATTGCAAAAGCCACTTAGCAAGTCACCTTTCAACCTCTAAAACAAAAAGATAATGTGACAAAAGGCCTCAGTGAGCCAAAAATGTCTCATGATTGTGGAAGGGAGTGGGAGACAAGACGGTCCTGCAGGAGGGTTCCTGGGGATACCCATGGGAGGACTACAGGGCCCCCTGAGACAACCCCAGGGGACCAAGGAGGAAAGAGCAGGAGCAGGTGAATGACCTGAAGGTAATTCTGATTGTCTGCTGGGTACACTATGGCTTGTTCAGGGAACAAGCAACCCACCATGGCTTACTCCCAGGCTGGGTTAGCATGATGTGCAAACATACCCACGGTGTACCACCTCACTGGTAGGACAAGCTTTTGCAGCTTCTTTCATCCTGAAGGCTGAATTCCATTTTGGAAAAGTTCTCAGGGGCTGCATTGTAGGGTCAAGTGTGGCTAAAGGCAAAAGGGATAAGGCCCAAACACCAAAAACACCAGCATATTTGAAGCTCTGACTTCCACTAATTAAGCCTAAAGAGTGTCAGAGTCTGGGGTGTGGGTGACACGTACCCAGGGACTCAGGCAACAAGAGCCAAGGCAGTACAGAGTCCAAACACAGTCCACAGTGCAATGGCAAAGACTGAGTTGTAGTCACATAACAGGCCAAGGTCAGGAACCCAGAAGCAGTTAACACGGAGTGGAGCACGGCAAGAATATAGTCGCAACAGGCAAGAGATTAATAAAGCTAAGCAAAGTTAGGCCTGGTTGAAATCTGAATGGATGACTTAAATGTGGGAACTGCCCAGAGAGCTTCAGCTATGGGTGGTACAGAAATGTAATGAATAACAACAACAATAATAACCACTAAGATGATAGAGCCTGGAGCAGAAACCTTAGGACAGGATAACCAGACAGGAAAAGCAGAGCATGGCAACAAGGCAAAGAAGAAGGCCAAGGCCAGAAACAGGAATCAGAAAACCTGTGTTGTTAAGACAGTTTCTAGACAGAAAAGCTTGCTCTTATATAATTCTTCCCTCAGGGCTCCCAGCTGGTGCTCATCAAGGGCCTGAGAACTAAAGCAGGATCTGGGACCAATCCTGCAACAATCCTGTAGTTGTTCTGGTGCTTGACCAGCAGATGGCACACGGGAGCTGCCCAGATCCTGACAGAGCCATTTCAACCTTTTAGAATGGAAGAAAAACTTCTCAACAGCCTAGAAACCAGGAAAAAACTGATGGTCAGGGAAAGGAGTGGGGTCTTCCCTGAGGGCTATATTGGGAGCCCAGTTTAGCTAGATTTGGCTCCTGAGCCTGAGCTTTTACATCCCTTCTGTTGAGAGCAACAACTAATGCATCACATGGGACTGCTGACTCCAGTCAGCAGTCCCCTCAACACATACTCTGCCAGCTGCTTTTGGAGGGCATCTCAGGTAGCTTCCTTCTCCCTCACCCAATGCTACAATCACATGGACAGAACCATAGTATGTACAAGCAGTGGGTAAAACATATGCAACCAAACTGCAAAGCTTAGGATATGCAAAAGACCCTCTTGAGGTTCTTCTCTTGCAGCCTCAGCCTGGCAACCTTGTCAGCCCAATCCTCCACTGGCAAAAGGTTAGGAATGCTGGAAGCTTGGGGCATAGGAATAGGTGTCATAAGAACAGGTTAGGGGACAAGTGGCTGGAGAGCAGCACTTGTGAAAAGGATCTCAGGGTGCTGGTTGACTGCAGGCTAAACATGAGTCAGCAGTGTGATGCGGTGGTCAAGAGGGTGAAAGCCACCCTTGGCTGCATAGCCAGAAGTGTGGCTTCTAGATCAAGAGAGGTATTATTACCACTCTATACGACTCTGGTATGCCCACAACTGGAGTATTTTGCTCAGTTTTGGGCCCTTCATTACAGAAAGGATATAGCCAGGTTAGAGTCCGTGTAGCATAGGGCCACAAGGTTGGTGGCCGGTTTGCAGGGGATGCCGTGTGAGGCAAGACTGAGGGAACTGGGTCTCTTCAGCCTGGAGAAGAGGAGACTCAGAGGGGATCCGTTGGCGACATACAGGTATGTGAGGGGATGTCACATGGAGATGGATAGAGACCTGTTCTCCCCTGCAGAGGAAGGTAGGATGCCCTCCAGCGAAGCAAAGCTCAGGGAGCCAAGGTTCCATTTGGATGCCAGGAAGGACTTCCTGACCGTTAGGACCCCGAGGGTCTGGAATGGGCTTCCACAAGAGGTCATTGAGGCCCCATCAGTGAGGGTGTTCAAAGAAAGTCTGGACATGCACATGGCCGGCATATCGTGAGCGGATCCAGCTGGAGCCGGGGGTCAGACTAGATGTCCCTGGAGGCCCCTTTGCTCTGTTTCTATGTTTCTATGTAATCTGAAACATCTGAAGGGAACCAAGCGGGGGAAGGTTGCCTGAGTGTACCTTGCCTTCCTCCCCCCTCCTTACCTGCCAGGTGTGGGTGTGTCACACTGAGGAGAGCTGATCCATTGACAATCCACTCTGGATCCCTGGCACCACGTGGCAGCTGGAAGCTAGGCCGTGAGGGCCACTCCCATGTCAGGGGGCCCACCAGGTAGAAGGCGCTGATGAAGCCAGCAATGAGGCCCAGTTGGAAAGCCAAGAAGGATCTCTTGGAACCAAAGAACCCCATGCTACCTGGCTGCCTGGGGCTGAGGAATGCAAAAGGGCAGTGGCTGCGCTTCACATGGCCTGTTGGGGAAAGAGAAAAGAGAAAGCGACTTTGAATCAGGTTGTTATTCCTGCACTCCCAGTGGCAGTCATAAAGTGCACTGCTCATGAGTGCTAGCTGCTCCCATCACCATAAACAAACAGGGAAGATGGGAACAAAAGTGCAGTGGTACCTTGGCTCACGAACGCCTTAGTTCATGAGCAAATCGGGCTGCGAATAGAAATTTCATAAAAATTTTGCCGCAGTCACGGACTCTGCATCGGGTGACGATCGTGAGCACCTGCCTTCCCCGCACGGGTGCGATCATGGTCGTGCTGGGGTGGGGGGAGATGCCTGCGATTGTGCACCCACGATTGCCCCTGTCTCCCCCCCAGTGTGCCCTTGATCATGCCAGTCTCCCCCCAGTGCGCTCGATTTACACCCATCTCCCCCCACTCCCCTGCATGTTCACTGGGGGTGGGGGAGATGGTTGTGATCTTTGTTGTTCTTTGTCACTTTGCTTCAAATTTTTGTGAGAAAAAAATAGTTACAGAACAGATTAACCTTATTTACATTGACCCTTATGGGGAAATTTGACTTGGCTCATGACTAATTTGATTCACAACCAGAGTCCTGGAATGGATTAAGCTCGTGAGCCAAGGTACCACTGTATTTGGAATGTGAATGTGACTGTGGATATAATACATATCCATATACATCTATCTATGCATGTATATGCACACACATACTGCTGTTAAACAGTGTTTTCAGAATGTTCCTATTCAAGAGAATTATCTAAAGTAAGCCTCCCCACTGGTGTCTTCCAGATGTGTTGGACTGCAACTCCCATAATTCCCAGTCACCATGACTAACTTCACACGCAGAGGGCACCAGGTCGGGGAAGACAGGTCTAAGCAGTGGCAGGCACATTGCCAACTTGAGCTCAGAGACCTCTGCGGAGAAGGACTGGGATTCCAGAAGTGAGCACAATGCCTGCAGGAGATGCAGGGTGGTCCGAGGAATGGATCACCAGGTGTCCCCAAGAAGCCCTTTGACTCCACACCAAGCCTTGTTCAGTTTCCTCAACTCTCTTCCATCAGAAACATCATCAGGGTAACCACTTAGCCACCAGAAGATCCTATTGTCCAGGATCTTTTCGGAAGGAGAGGAAGGACTCAGCTACAGCCAGTTGTAAAGAGACTCAGTGATGCATGCTCTCAGTTTCCTCCAAGACTTTTGCTGGGTTAGTGGCTTCCTTCGAGCCATTGCCTTCAGCATCTTGCTCCAGTCACTTGTTTGCTTACAGGCTGCAATCCTATTCATACTTGCCTGGGAGTAAGTCCCATTGTCCTCAGTGGGACTTAATTCTGCAGAGTTGTGCCTAGGATTGCACTTCTTTTTGCCTGTTGGGATCCCATTTACATCTTTAAAAAGTGGGGAACTATAACACAGCCTTTCTTCCTCAACAGAGAAACAGTACCCTAATCAGCTCAGCCTCCTGAAAGAAAAATTTCCAGTGATTCACTTGGTGGTCCACTCTGTTCTCTCTAGCTCAGTCATCTCATTCCTTTAACCCTGCCTACAAATCCCATGCTCTTCCCCCACCATCTCCTTCATTGCTCTGTGGACTTAGCCTTCTTCCAAATTCTCAACAGTGCATTGACTTTGTCCCAGTGGGAAGGCACCAAGAGCAAAGCACAATTCCAAAAGGTCACAAGCTGCTGTTCTTTTCTGTTTCCACAAACCAAGCTGCCTTCCAAAGGAACTGGTGGATGCACTGTGAAAGAGAGCCCATGGCAACAACTTGCTTGGCAGGTAGTGGCAGCAGTCACAAGTCTGCTCCATGTATTAGTCTTCAAAAGCTCTGCTATGTCATCCCTCAGCCCCACAGAATTTATGGAATTAATTGCCCAAGCAGCTGGCAAAAGTGAGAACCTTCAGGGGGAGAAAGGCAAGCAACAGCAGCACAACTGGAAATTCTACCACACTGAAACATATAAATTGATTCGAGAGAAACAAGATCTTTGTTGCTAAGGACCATATATGTTGTAACATTCAAGTCAAGAGACTCAGGCATTCATGTAGCAGGGTGTGGAAAAGCAACCCAAGGAATCCAGGTTCATGAACTTTTTGTCTCAGCTGGAACCAAAATGGAACAAGGAACAGATGGAAAAAAGGGGGGTGTAGTTTGTGTGGTATGCACACTTTGCTGGCAGGTGTTAGGAAACTGGGGGGAAATCTCCTGCTCCCAGGGGTACAGTGGAAGCTCATGGCTATGATTTCTTTCCTTCTTATTTATTTTCCTTCAACCAAACAATTCCCAGGATTTCTTTCAGTAAAATACAAACTGGAAAATTATTACACTAAAACCAACTAGCTAGGAACCACAGAATGGTAATTTAGGGGGAGGAAAGGCAGTCATGTACCTTCCTCCTGGAATCCCCTCCCCTAATATCAAATCTAACATTTGTATTCCCCCCCCCCCCGAGCTGCCACCCGCTGTTTGCACCACCTAGCTGGAGGTTCTGAAAAGCTTGAGAGCTTGCACACTGGCATTTTTGTGGATCTTGGATACTGTGTTTAAATGCATTGAATATCAATCAATTAACATATGACATAGTGTAGTCTGTAATAACTTCTCATAATCATAAATCCTGATTCATCAGATAAGAAAACTAATCTGATGGAATGAAAAAGGAATATTTTACTATCTGAACAAATTATGAATCATTGTAACATCTATGAAGACTGGGTCGTAGTCAGATTAATTTAGTCACACTTTGTTCCCACTGAAATCAATGGAAATTAAGTTAGTCTGGATGAATATTGCAATCTTTTATACACATTTTTCTAGGAACAAGCCTTACTATACTCAGTGAAGTTAACTTTTGAGTATATATGCACAGGACTACATGCTAACTTCCCATATTGGTTTCAGTGGGACACAAGAGTGGCTTGGATCCAAACTAGTTATTCTTTGTTTCCTGCCCCCTGGAAATTTCCTGGAAATTGTCTTTCCATGTCAGTCATAGCAATAATTTCTAAATTTGCCTCTAGGCATAAATTAGCATGTAAACATTTTATGCAAAGGGGTGTCCTTGTATGTCCTCTTTTTTGATGATGCTTTTCTTTTGGGGTGTAAACGGCTACCCTCCCCTGTTCACAGCAGTGCAGCCAATGTAACTAGGAGGATATAGGGTCAGTTCTTGTGAGGCATTTCAATAGGCAGAGCTACGGTTTGCATATCCTTCCCCTTCCTAACAAAACAAGTGTTTTTCACCTGCAGCAACCTGTAGATTAGGAATGCAGGTGGCACAGTGGTTTAAACTGCTGTGCTGCTGGGCTGGTTGATTAAAAGGTTGCTGGTTCGAAACTGCATAATGAGATGACCTCCTGTTGCTCCTTTCCAGCTCCAGCCAACCTTGCAGTAGTTCGAAAGCATGCAAATGCAAGTAGATAAAAAGGTACCACTTCGGTGGGAAGGTAACAGCGTTCTGTGCACTTCGGTGTTTAGTCGTGCCGGCCACATGACCACGGAGACTGTCTGCAGACAAACGCTGGCTCTCTCGGCTAGGAAACGGAGATGAGCATTGCCCCTGAGAGTCAGGCATGACTGGATTTTAATGTCATGGGGAAACCTTTACATTTACCTTAACCTGTAGATTAGCTGTTTGGTGCCCTGTGTGAACAATCAAGCAAGCTAGAGATGTCCCCATGAGCCAGGAAAACTGAGGGAAGACTCAGTTACATATCTAGAGCAAGGGTGTTGCCTCTTTCAGCCCAAAGGCCAAATTCCTTTCTGGAGAAGCTGAGAGGGGAAGGCCAAGTGAAAGGGCACAGCCATATGGTGAGCACCAAGCGGGCTGGATTCGGCACTCATGCTTTCAATTCTGCATCCCTGATTTTGAGGAAACCTGCTTCATTCTTTAGCGAAGCAATCAGGAGAATTTGTGAAGCCTCACCTATACTGCCCAAATTGCCTGGCTCACATTCCCTCAGCCCTGTTCACAGGGCATCTAATGACCAATCTGTGGAGAAGCCATTTTAGAATGAAGCTGTTGTGAGTGATGACTCATAGTATAAACTAAAGTCTTTTATTGCTACTTATCTACAAGATTTACAATGCTACGGATAAGTTCTACTGCAATGGTCTTTACAAGGCAGTTGCTAACTCCTTAGTGACCTCTCTCAGGGAACCCATGTGGGACTAGCTTTCTTCATCCCACCTTTCCCCCCGAGGCAGGACAAAGCTTCCTTCTGCTCCAGTCGGTGTAGAGAACGTCTAAGGATCACACGGGACAAATCTACCCCGCCTCTTGTGTCTCCTGTGTCATGTCCAGGTGGTTCAGCATCAGGAGGAAGGGGGGGCAGCCTGCCCAAGCTCTCCATGAGCAGAACTTACAGTGCCTTTTCCCTCGGGGCCCTCATGGTCTGACAGAGGCTCGGCTGTTTGCCCAATGGATAAAGGGTCAGGATGAGGGATGGCTATCTGTTCAGCTATTCCCAAGCCAGGCTGTGGAAGGGACATCTGGCCACAGGTCTCAGGTATAAATCCTCCTGATGTCTGATTCTCTCTTTGGGTGTTTGACTTTTCCCCGTGAGGTGCTGCCTCTGTCAGGCACGACACAAGCTGAGAAACATCTTGAAACAAAACTTCCCATAGTCAGGCATGTGGTGGGGTTGGTCTGTGTGAAAGATTATTAACAGCCTTGGTGTGAACCACACACCCAAGTCACTTCCCTTCCCAGTGCACAAAGCACTTAAATGCTACCGAGAGCCACCAGTTGCCAAAGCACATCACCAGGAGCAGTTTCCATAGCAACCAGGGGGACTTCTCTCAGTCCAACAGAAGTCTAGGTCTGAGCAACAGAGACCAGAGAGAAGCCACCTAGTATGCCTGCATACTGAAGAATATTTAAGGCAGACTCATTGCTCCTTCATATCGCCATCTCATTTTAGAATCATAATCAGGGATGGACATTTTCTTTTTCTCCATTCTTTCCACAGAGGTGGGGCTATGAGTAGAGTAAGAACTGGATCTGTGCAAGCGGTTGCAATGGAGACAATGGGTGATCTAACCGTTAATTTACATACAGGGGAGAATGTTCCGTGGAATACAGCATCCTACACACATAGGATTGTGCCACAAGCAATGCAACTTTAAAGTAGCCCAGTGCACGCATCTATAGACAAACTCCTTGTTCCATGAGTACATCACATCCCAGCCCAAGGGCCTTCAACCAAACATTCCTTGTGGTTTCCCAACTGTACATCTCTCTCAGTTGCTTCCAGAAATGCACATCAGCTGCTCGCCAGCTATACCGCCAACACACACTTGGCACCTTCTCCTAGAAGGTGAGCTTGTGGGAGTCTCTCTCAGGCCTGCCTAGTCCCCACATGAGTCCATCCATGTCCCGGGGTGGACTGGAGTACTTTTGACAAGCTGATAGGAGCAAAGCAGCTTATGAGCCCTCTAGGGCAGCCTTCCCCATCTGGTACTTTCCTGTTGTTGTGGATTTCAGCACCCATCTTCTTTGATTATTGGCCATGCTGACTGGTGTCCATGGGTGTTGGAGTCCAAAACATCCAGAAGACAGCAGATTTGGGAATGTAGCTCTATGCCAGCAGACCTATCACAGGGCTGTTCCCCAAATACCCATCCCCATAGGATTTGACAAACTGTGACCCTTTTCAGTTCTAGTTGCAATTTTCTCCTGCACACACACACACACACACACACACACACACACACGCTTAAATCTTGAGGCTGCTTTTCGGGTCACAAGAGCTAAAAATAGCATTCAAAAGAGGCAGAATATGCTGCTCAGTCAGATGTAAGCCACAACTTGAACTGGCTTTGCAACCACTCACTGAGCTGCCAGCCCACATCAGCTGGCAAGCAGGCACCTGGATGCTGCATTCTGGCCAGATCCTGTTAATGGCCCATCTGCCCATATTGTGGCCTCCAACAGGTTTTTCCGACATGCGGGAGGGTCAGGGCCAAACTAGACATCATGCCGAGTAGCAACTTTAATCAGCAATTTTTAACACTGGGGTTGGATCCAGACTTAGAGTAGACACATTGAAATAGCCAAGAACTAAATTGCCTGTGGTGAACTTAAGTTCCATTCATTTCAATCAGTCTATGTACAACTAAGCAGGGATCCAGATGTAGGCATGAGGGAGCTAATCTGAATCAGGAGCCTGGCACAGGAGTTTGGGGGCATAAAATATTCTGCCCCTACAAAACTCCCAGTCCAAAGTGGGGCTCTTATACCTGCAAGCTCCACATTCATTTTCTTTCCAATGCAAAGAGCAAGTATGAAAGAGGTTCAGACTGGGGCCACACTGGGGACAAAGAGGGCCCTTGACACATACCAAGCTCCAATCCAAACCAGGTTTCTCATGCCTGCTTTACACTTTTTAAAAGCCTTTCATATAATTAGCAATTGTATGAGGAGTGTCACAGCTAATTTGGTCTTAAGCTCCTGTCTAGACACACATCCACAAGACCTGAGGTTTAACTCTGTACTGCCCACAACAAAACAACAAATTACAGAGGACCCATAATTGAGTTGCCAGAGCCTATGAGTTGTATGCAGAAGCTCCCAGGTTCAAGCCCCACTTATAAGGAGCTGATGGGAAGGACTGTTTTAGCTGGAGCTGATAAAATGTTTGCTCTGGCATAAGGCACTTTCCTAAGAGTTTGCATGGAATTCTCCATTTTCACCAGCCTGGCACTGAAGCCCTGGACTGTGCAAGATGCACGAGGAGAAGGAAGTTCTACCACAGCTCAGGCTACATCTGCTAGGGCCAGATGGCAAACCTGCATCTTTCTGACCTCATCACCAGTTGAAATCAGAGAACGTCAAATGGGGTTAAAGGGCAGGGTTGGGCAGGGCAGGGCAGGGCAGGGCTACAGGACTGTACATAATCTGTAGTTCAATGACTTTGCTACCTTTTGTTGTAGATTTAGCATCTGAATATCATTTAACTTGTTGTTGCTGGTTTTTAAACAAGTTTCAAGTCCTCCTACTTGTGAATACAACCTTGAAACTATGTGACCTGTGAATGCCTGCTGAAATTGCAGAAGGACAGAGAGGAGAGAGCCAAGCAGATTTTCTGGTGTTCATGGATGCCCAGGGGCTTTACAGCAGCATATATTTTGGGGGGGGGGGGGTTCTTTCTTTTAGCAGAAACAGGATACAGTTTTATAAATGAAGCAAACAAATGCATCATATATATATTTACTTGCATTGCATAAACTGTACATGTTGCACAGGTTTTGCTTTCCTTGGCATAGTTAGGGTTGCCTTGTGGACTTTTCCCAACTTCCACATCTAAACTATTCAGACTATTGCTCTAGGAATATGGGTCCCATCTTCTATTGTGACTATTCTGGCACATCAAGGAAGCAGAAGGAAAGGTCATAGATCTGTGCAAGACAACTCAGAATCAGCATCATTTCTGAATTCACGCAGGCCCTGAGTTGACCCTGCAGCAGAGCTGTAGGACAAACGCAGTGGAGCGCACATGCACTATGGCCAGGGTGACACCCACCCAGCTGGCTCTCTGGATTCCAAGTTCTGCAAACTGGGAGTAATGAGGCAGGCTGTTTTATATGAAGATTCCAGTGCTCATGCTGGACAGCCAGCGATGCAAAAGGCACAGGCTGGCACCGATCCCTGTAAGAAAGAGACTTACAGTGAATCAGTGGAACCAGCAGCAGTCTGCCCTTGCATTCAGCAGGGAAGGGATCATATACACGGAAACAACTCTATCCACCCTGTTTCATTGCTAGCAGGAAGTTCATTTACATAGATTCCATTGGAGGAGCTGTGTTTAACCTGCTGCAGCAAAAACCACAAAGATTATCATGCCTCTTAAAGGCAAACTACTTCATTCTAACATGCTTTTATGGACACTTCATCAGTTGCATACAGGAAAGCTTCTGCCAGAATAAGTAAGCAAGTCTTTAAACTGCCACAAGACTCATTATTGTTTTCCCTTCACAGAGAGTTGCTGCAAGGTAGAAGTGACTATAACAGGGGAGAGGGATATCAGGAAGCATATGTCCCCATATGCCCCTTCCCCCAAACAGCTCTGCCAAACATATATTTACTATTTTTTGTATTTATATTCTGCCTTTTTCTTCTCCTTTCAAGGAATTCAAAGCAGCTCACATAATTCTCCTCCTCCTCCCAACCTGATCCTCACAACAACCCTTTGGAGTAGGTTGGGCTGAGAGTCTGTGACTGGTCCAAAGTCACTCACTGAACTCCATGGCTGAGTCCCAGTCCCAGTTCCAGTCCCATGCTCTTAACCACTACACCACACTGGCTATACGGACAAAGGCATCTTCCTTGGAAAAGATTGTGCAGACCAGAGGACCTTCTAGACAACAAAAGTAAAAAATAAAATAAAATAGCTTTTAAAAAACCAGAAAGGAAAAAGTGGGGGGAAACAGAGCCAGCTTTCCAGGATGCAGAGACAGAAAGTCTACCACACACGCTCTTCTCTGGTCTCCCTCACAGCTGCTGTGGTCAGAGACCTCGGCAGCTGCCAAGGCGAGCAGTACAGACAAGGGATGGCACATGAGGCATCCAGCCCCGGCTCTCATGGCCCCCCAAAGCTGGCGACCTGGGGGAGGAATTCAGAGAGTTGTCCCCCCCACCCCTCAGGCGACAGTGGTAATGGAAGGCGAGGCGGCAGGAGACTTGCTCCTTTTCCAACGGGGCAGAGAACATAGGCAGGCGAAGGGATTTCAGAGGATGGATGACGATTAAACCCCTCCCTCCATGCAGGGAGGTCGTGAGGCAATCAATAGAGACGGGGTGCAGAATCGGAGTGGAGCGCAAAAGGTAATCGGCAGTTCCTAGCAGGGTTTGCTTCTCCTCCAAGCATCGGCGATCGGGAGGGTCCTGGTTAACGGCCAAGGGAATAATAGAAAAGCGTAAATAAGGACAATGGGGAACAGAAATAGGCAATCACGAGCTCCGTGGCTCTCTAGGGGCGCGCGGACTTGGTAGCTTTCAGGATCAGTATGAGCTCTATGGGCACATTACCTTTTTCCCAGGTGCACCAGCGAAGCGGGAGCCCGACCCATCCAGCCAGCGCCTTGCGGTTCCTCCGCTTGCAGTCTCCACAAAGCCTCTCCGCTGCAGCCGAGGAACCACTACGTCTCCCCGCAAGGCGACTAAGGCTCGCCCCTGGACGCGCCCATTGGCTGAGAGAGTGCAAGCTCTCCTCTGATTGGGCTGCCCGCTCCCTCTTAAGGCTGGCCGGCCGGCCGGCCGCTTTCCCTGGCCCGCCGCGCTCTCGTGCTTCGAGGTAACCTGTCAGCGTCTAGGGGAGATGGTGCCGGGCCCGCACTGAAGCCGCGCTGAAGGGACCTAGACGGCAAACCAGAAAGGGAGCACGGCTCGGTCGTTTCAGTCGGGCTGACTTCTGCCGACTATTTCAACGCGAAGGTCATCTTTCCGTATAAAGAAAGGGTGTTCCCGATCGTGTGCTGAGTGCTTTCTCCTCGACAGCGAAGATGGGCCACCCCGTTCATTTTCCCCGATCAGCCAAGAACCAATACAGGACAACTATTTTCTGTATTCCACAAAATCACTTTTGACCAATTGCAATCACTCTGACCCAACTCTATGCCTTTCTTTCATGTCTTTTTTCGGTGTCTGCAAGCCAGGCTTTTAGGAGACCATCTCCCTGCCTCCATGGAAGTATCGGGTGTCCAGATGACTGATGGCTCCTTCCAGGCAGAGGAGTGGTAGCACTAACAGCCAGCAGACTTTGTTGTGCATCTATTCCCCACCTAGCCCCCAAACGCATTTTCTGATGTAAGATAAAAGAATCGGGGGGGGGGGTGTTTCCAATGGGGTTCACACCCACAGAATCCCTACCTACTTCTGCACCAATGCTTCTAGGATTGCACCACTCCTTTTTGATGGTACACAGACATTCAGGATGGTATAACTTTGCCTGAGCTTATGCCTTGCATATAACTTTGGTCCAGGTTTTATTCCTGGATGGAAATTGCTGCAGTGACTGTTCACTGCCATGCAACAGTTATAGTCAGTCACAGAGTGTCTACCAGGGAAAGAAAAGCAATCTGTATATCCTTACACAATATAAAAACCAATTGCCATGCCTATTGTGGCCTTTGAACCACTTCCTCTGAAGAGCACATATTTGTCAACTTAAGGGCAATTGATCTTAAATAAAACACCTGCAGCTTTATAGAATCTAGTAACTACACCACAAGTGAGCATTATCGCTGCAGGGTAGCAGGGTTCAAAAACGGACAGGATTTCTGCACCTTTAACTGCAGAGTCACAGGGAGGATGTTGGCACGCGCATAGCAAGCTACACAGATGGAAATTTCTGATTCTACACAGCTATGAAAAGTGGAGGAACCCAGTCCTCTTTCATATTTGCCCATCATAATTACATACACCCAGTTTATTAGAGAGATGCTGAAACTTCCAGGATACTAGAGGGATGCATTTTATCAGAACCCCTGATTCACTTACACGTCAACCAGAATCAAGAGAAGCATATGGCAACAAGCCAATCTAAGCCAGCAGGGACAGGTGTTTCCAGGAAATGAGAGCTGAGAAAAAGACTGGAGGCAACAAACAGGCTTTGTGTCCCACTTTCTTGATTTCAGAGCAATTCAGTGCCCATTTTTAAAATGGCCTTTTAAAAACCACATGCAGGCAATCTGTGAGCTTCCAGTTGTTTGAACCTACAACCCCCATCATCCCCCGTGAGTAGTTGTGCTGGCTTAGAGTAATGGAAACTACAGCCCAAAACACCTGTAGGATGACATTTTCAATGCCTGCTTTAAAAAAAATCATGCAGTACATAACATTCATAGTGCGAAGTCCATAGTCCAGAACACTGCAGATATGAGCCTTATTTAGGGTGCAACCCTGCTTGTATTTAGAGAGGAAAACATCATGCTGGGAGTTGTGGGACTTCTTTTCTGTCTAAACACATATAGGATTGCACCTTTGCTTTTTTGGTTATTAGAACCTTCCTATTTCCCTAAGATGTTTTAAAATTTACATAGCAGGAATTAATACATAGAAACACAGAAACAGAGTGAGTCAGAAGGCATCTCCTGGGTCATCTAGTCTGACCCCTGGCTCCAGCCAGCTCTGCTCACGACATGCCCACCTCACAGTTAAGGCATGCCTAATCTTTATGGAGCAATTTGGAATCTGTACTCTTCCTTAAGAACATGAACGGTGCTGAATCAGATCAAGATCCACAAATAGACCAGCATTCTTCACAGGAATCCCGGCAAAAACAGGTGTAAGGTGAAACATAAAAAATGGCCAGTGGATCACAGTGCAGTGCTGAGATAGGGAGGAGAGCGTGGTTTTTTTTCAGTTGCCCTCCATCCAATGAGTGCTTGAGATCTATAACAAAAAATATTAAAAGAATACAAAACAACAATTAAAGAAAAAACTGGAAGCAAAGTTGTTAATTTGTAAAGAAAGAAAGAAAGAAATACATAATAAGTAAATAAAGCTGTTAAGTTTATTAAGTCAGCTAAACAGAAGTGTTGAGGTGATATAGAAAAATGTTATTTTTCCATTTTGTTTGTGCCAGTTCGATTACCTTTGCATTTTGTGTGATAAACCAAGATCACTCTCTAAAACTGAGAAACAGCATTAGTTACTGGATGGATTCATACTGTACGACAAGCAATGCCATATAGTTTCCACTGTGCACAGTTTTTTGTGTGTATGTACCTCAAAAACAATCAGGCTCATCATGGTAACTCTCCTCCCATCCACCATTTCTTCCCTCTCAGTCCTCCAGGTGGTATCCCAGGAGGCACTGCGTGGAGGAATGAGGCTCCTTGCTTTGACAGCTACGATCATGAGCCACGTTTGATTCACCATGGCTGTTAAGAAGTCTCTGCTGAGCAACCAGGGCTCATGGTCCAGAATGCATCAGAGAGGACAAGGGGCTGGTCAGGCACCTCTCTCCTCCTGTTCCAGACAAGACCACTCAAGCAGGAGGGTTGCCCAATCCATACTAAGATGGGGGGGGGGTATCTGCTGTGCAGTGTTGCAGAAAAGAGCTGCACCCCCCCTCCCCAGGTGCCTGACTTAAGCCCCTCCACGTATGAGCAGTGGGGCAAGAAGCAGCATGGTGGTGGGGCAGTGCCCAGCTGGGGGCCATGTGCTGCAGCGCAGCCCTCCCTGCCGTGGACTTTCTCTCTCTGGCTTGGGGAGAGGTGCCCCAGCCTGGCACCCACCAGGCGTGAAACCGGAATGGAAAAGGGGGGACCAGTCCACCTCCCAGGCATTGCCCACATGCTGCTTTTCTCCCTGCTGCTCACTCAAGAGGGGCAGCGAGGAGACGTCCCATGCAGCGTGTGGTTCCAGCTGGACACTGCCACCGCTGCTCAAGCAGGAGCAGCAGTGAGGGAATCAACTGAGCAGCACTGACTGCTAGCTCTTGCCCCAAATGAGATTTTTTGGGGAGGAGGTGGGAGAAGCAGGGATGCCTCTGACAATTGCTCCAAATGGCAGCTGTCAGTGGCGCTCTCTGGTTGGCCACTTGGCAAGGACAGCGATGGGCTGCTCTTGCCAAGCAGTTCTGGCCTCAACACCGTGACAAGTTGTATTTCCCCATTTGGATGACACAACATGCAAACCCAGACATACCATGCTGAAATACCACAATGGGGTTAGAGTGAGATGACGTAACACAAAAGGTTAAAAAAACAGTTGCTGTTCATGTTGTGTGAACTTGCCCACTGAAAATTTGACTGAAAAAATATAGTTTTTAATGAGCCATCTAAAGGACAGTAACAAGAGAGCCAATCAAACTTGCATTATTAAAACAGGGCAGGATTGTCTAATAATGCCCTTTATTGTTATTGATGCTGTTAGGTGCCATTACATCATCTCTGAATTATGGCAATCCTCAGAATGAAAGCCATTCAAAGTGTCCTATTCATGACAACCCTGCTCAGCTCTTGTAATTCAAGGCTATGGCTTTCTTTTTGGAATCAATCCATTTAATATGATATTATTATTAACTTGTAAATCCTATTCACAGCAAAGGTACCTTGCGATGTTACAAGGGCTAAGTGACACATGACGTTAAATGCATCTTTCTGAAGCAACAGGAGCTGTGGCACGGTGGAGGCACCACCACTGAGAAGACTCTGTCCCTGTTTGCCATCCATTTGATTGCTGCTAGCAGAGATGCAGTGCAGACCCCCTGCTTAGAGCCCACAGCTGGGCAAATTTGTATGCAGGAAGACAGCCTTTCAGATAACCTGAAGTCTCAGATGTTCAAGGACAAGGTGGGGGGTATGTGGGCCTTCTGATATTATCAGACAACAACTCCCATCAGCCCTATCTAGCATAGCCAGTGGTGAAGGCAGGTGGAAGCGACAGTGTGACAAGACTTGGAGGGCCACATTTCCCATTTCTGATTTATGGTTAAATAGGTCAGTGTCAACACCTGGAATGGTGTTCCCAAACAAAACTGGAAGCATGAAATCCTGGCCTGTAATTTCACATTCTCAGCCAGTTGTATCAAAATGCTTCCAAAAAGCAGGACATCACAAAGGAGGGGTGAGTGCGGCAAGATTTTGGTTCTTCTCCGAAGCTACAACCCCTCACCAAGTGTGGCACCATTGAAAGGGCTTCAGGCAGCTACTCCATCTCCTCAGAAAAAAGTCGGAAGCAGCAGTGGGAAAACATGGAAGGGATTACGATGGTGTTGCCTGGCCCTCCTGTATAATTTGTGAACTGGTCAAGGTGATGGGACAATGACAGCTTTGGCTGGAAGGAAGTTGGATTTGCTGTCTGGTAATACTTTTGCAATAGGAGTTGGATCCCTGCCCCCATTCAGATTGAGAATAAGACCTTCAAGAAGAGGTTTGTTTCTTTGTTTACCACATTTGCCCCTCTTTTCAGACGATTATGGTCTCTCCAAATTGCACACATGACTCAGAAAACAGAAGTGGGGTCAGCTTTTCAGGCTTACAGACCAAAAGGAAGCATGAAGAAATAAGAGTGGGGGGAAGCTTTTCAAGGCAAGGACAAGGTCATGAACCCTGAATGGGCATTTATGTTCAGGCTGGCTTGATCTTCTCTTGCCGACATTCCTGCTGGGATGGCCCATGGATGGGGCCGCAGCCTCTTTCCTTGACTTTCTACAGTCCCAGTTGGCAACTGAAGCAAGGGCTCCTTTGGGCAGGGAGGACAGAAGTGTGCTCCCTGCAGCTGTTCTTCTTTGCATAGGGATGGCCCTGCAGGTTGCAGCTTTCCAGTGGCTCTCCACTGCTTGGCTTGACAGCAGAGACCACAGGCTGATCTTTGCTTTACGTGCCACTTCCATGGCCAGTGTGGTGTAGTGGGTAAGAGCATGGGACTGGGACTCAGAGGATCTGGATTCTAGTCCCCGCTCAGCCATGGAGCCAACTGGGTGACTTTGGGCCAGTCACAGACTCTCAGCCCAACCCACCTCACAGGGTTGTTGTTGTGGGGATAAGATGGAGGCGGAGAATGATGTAAGCTGCCTTGAGCCCTTTGTAGGAAAAAGGCAGGATATAAATTGAAAAATAAAATAAAATAAAAAATAAATTATGCTTTCTGGGGCGAACAGCACTTGAGCAGGGTGATGGGAATGAAGCGGGCAGTTGTCGTTGGCATGCCCTCTTGGGTCATGCCAATCTGGACTTTCCAGTCAGACAAAAAAGAGGAGGTGGCACTGGGGCCTGGGAACCTGGGACCTCGAACGACTTTGAGGTGGACAAGTGGAGGATCTTACCTCAAAGCCACTCTCTCCACGTGCCAAGACAAGATCTAGGAATAACCAAGATGTAAAAGTGTCGGGAAGGGGGCTGGGAGAGGAGCTGTCAGAGCCAGGCAAAGCTGATACGAATCTTGACTCCATGTTGTGGCATCGGGAGAGGAGCACCAGTCCACTGGAGGGCCAGCGTACAGAGAAAAGGCAAGCACCCTTCCAAAGGAGGGCCAGCGTACAGAGAAAAGGCAAGCACCCTTCCAAAGGAGGGCCAGCGTACAGAGAAAAGGCAAGCACCCTTCCAAAAGGACCTTCCAGAGGGACGGGGCTGAGACAGAGTCAAAGGAGGAGGTAGTTGCTAGATTGGGTTCAACAAACCACTCTGTGCATGCTCAGAGAGTCATTCTGTGGTGACCGAGTTCACTGGGTATGCTTTGCTGAATAAAGAGCTTTGGCAAAGGAACTGTTTGTTGCCTTGAATGTATGAGAGGAGGAAAATCATGACATAGGCTTTTTGGCAAAAATGTGGCACAGGGATGGATGAAACGGTCAACTTCCTCACCCCTCCACCACACTGAATCAGGCTTGGCCCTGCAGCTGTAGCTTCTAGAAGAAGAACAAGTCCAGGGTAAGTAGACAACCGTATGGTAAACATTTGGTCTACTCTGGATTCAGGAAGAATTTCAGAAGTAGAGCTGGATGGAGGACAGGGATGTGGTGCAGCACCCACCCGGATGCACATGAACAATAGCTCTTTGGCTTTAAGCAATGAATTCTTGATATCAGAAATTTACTTCCTCAACCAATTATTAGTAAGATTGATGTAAGCAAGCAAGCAAGGAGGGAACAGCCACCTGTGATTAAGAATGTCTGGAAAAGGCTTCTATAGCATGATCAGCTTGGCTCATAGACATTAATGAAGGCTCGGAGGCTGTAACCTTCTCGCAGCCATTCTGTGTGTTTCCACCACTTCTTTCTGCTTTCTTAATGCAGAGAATCAATAAAGAGGGACAGATGGAGCACTGGCACCGTGCCTTCTGACTGCTAGTGCTGGGAGACCTCCACCCAGAAAGAGTACATTTGGCACAAGGTCACCAGAGCCACCAAGGTACATTCTCTCTTCTCTAAGTAAATAAGGAGAGGAGAAAGTATAGCAGCTCAGCCAATGGAATGACTCATCCACTGTATTGTAAAGTTTACCTTTGGTTATGAAGTTCCTTGTCCGTGTATCAGAAAAAATCTCACTTCCTCCTCTGTGGTTTCTGTTGCAATATTTGCAAAACTCAAATTGCTACAGTTCCTAAATAGATATAAAGAACCTAAGAAGAATCTGGCTGAATAAGACAAAGAGTCCATCTAGGCTATCATTTTGTTTCCAACACTGCTTAGCCCACATGCCCCTTGGGAAAAGGATAAGCACAAAAAGGTGAAACCCTAACCTGGATGTTACACAAACCCTTAAAAATTGCTAAACTACCCATAACATACCCACATTTCAAAATGATGGATTTTCTAATGTTTTCCAGCAAGATTCATTCTTTCTGGCTATTCCAAGCATGTTCCAAGCTACAAAAGCATCACAGGGAGAGTGGTTCTTCTAACTCTAACCCAAACCTCGATGTTACCCAAACACTAAAAAAAGGACTGAACTACTCACAACACGCCCAAATTTCAAAATGCTGAATTTCTTGAAGTTTTCCTAGCCCTGTCTCTAACCCTACGCCTAACCCTAAACCCAACCCTTATCCTAACCCTAACAATACAAGGTAGCCTAGCTAGATGGCAGGGAAGAGCTCCCTTCTGTTCTCCTGAGTGCAGAGCGTACCAGGCGTGCCAGCAGCCCGTCCAGCTCGCGCGCTCTCTCCTTCCTCCCGTCCTGCAAGCGCCAGCATACTGACGTGCCTCTGTCCCCTTTCTGTCTCAGATGGCGACCCAGACGGGCGCGTGAAAGTCAGGGTCACTAAAGTAAGGCCAGGTAGCGCTCGGCAGAAGGAGCTGCGAGTCCAAGAGATGAGCAGGGACAACCCGCAGCTGCGCCACATAGAGAGTGTGGTTAAGGACCTGTTGGAGAAGGAAGGCCTGAAGGCAGAAGGTAATAATGCAGCCGTGCAAGCTGGGCAGCGGGTGATAGGAGATGCTCGCGAGCCTTTCCCTAGGCCGGGAGGGCACGGGGTTTTGGGGAGAGGCTGCCAGGAGAGAGCAGTCAGGGACCCGAGCTCACCCAAGGACTGGAAGGCCTGTCTGAGCGGATAATCTCAAGACATTATCTGATTAATGCCTTCCCCAGAGGAGGTGTGTAAGGCCAGGGCTGCCCCCATTTCCTTAATTAAGGGAGCAGTTGTGAAGGGGCTGTAATTCGTCGATGGTTGTTTCTCTGCCACTCACAGTCCCTGCAGTTCGGGCTTTAAAGGATCTAGAAAAGGCCTCTAGCTGGTGCTGTGTTTGAGGCTGCCCGGGCCAGCCTCACAGCCTTCCTCCGCAAGCGGGTGCTTTCCCCATGGGTTGGACTGCAGCTGGCTGGGCATGAGGAGAGTTGCATTTCGACACATCGGGTGGTACCGGACTGGGAAGGAAGGCTGCAGCATCGGGGTAGGCAGAGAGCTCTGTGCTCTGCCTTGGTCGAAAGCAGATCCGCGCATCCAACACCAGCTCCCCTATGACTGCCGAAGGCCCACCACTGTTTGTGCGGATCTTGTTCAAGGAGGCATCGGGTGGCAACTGCGCCTTTTGAAGTATGACCACAAGGTCGTACTCCTGCAACAGCAGGAGGCTGGACTCGATGGCCTTCATGGCCCCTTCCTACTCTACTATTCTGTGATGCTAAGGATTGCCGCTGGCAGCTACTTTTGACATGGAAAGTCTATCTTTATTTGAATCACTCTTAAAAGCAACGACATCACCCCAAACCAAACAATTTACAGGACGCTTTGAGTCATGATTCATCAAGGGGTATGCTGAAATTAGGAGAGTAAGACACAGACTTCTAAAATTGGCACGTGTTTTTAAAGTGAATTCAAACCATATAACCAAACATTAATGTTTAATGCTGAACATTAAAGTAGCGAAAAAGTATGGATGGGCAGCAGGTTGTTGTTGAAGTGGATCCCACTGTGGTTTGCATCTTTTTTTATATATCAGTTTTGATCAATCAACTAGTCTTTTGTCAAAACCAGAGCATTTAAGAAGGGGAAAATATCTACATGCTTGAGGCCTAGACTCGACTGAGTAATCCATCATTTTCTTGTATAAAATAAAATTGTATAAAATTTCTTTCTTTTTATAACACACACACGTATATGAATCTATACAGTATATAAGACAATGTCTGATTCTTCTTTTTGAATTCCCAGTAGATTGTGAGCAGTGTAATGAGCAGAGCAACCCAAAGTTGCAGGCCTGCTGGTTGGAGGGGATGGAAGTGCTCCTCTCCTAGCGAAAAGGACTCCCACCATCAGCAGTGTGTGTTCTGGGGATCCATTGCAGAGACCCCAGTACACCTGTAGCAAGCCTCTGTGTGCATAGGTTTGCCAGTGCGGGCCCCAAAACAAGGTGTCGGGACCCAACCCTATGCATGTTTAGGCAGAAGAAAGGCCCGGGAGCTCAGCTTGCTGCAGCCGGCTGTGCTGGGCGTTGCTGGCCCCTTTTCTGCCCACACATGCACAAGATGGTGCCCACGGCCGCCTTCCCATGAGCCCCTGTGCCTCAAAGCTAGTGGCCGTCCTCCTTGGGACTCCTGCATGGGGAAGCCTGGCGCTTCTCGAGCTGAGGATCCGTGTGCGGCCACAATCCCCCACAGCCCCACTGCAGCCGTGGGCGCGGCAGGCTGCCTGCCTGCCTCAGTCACTTCTCCTTCCCACCCCACACTGCTGTCAAAGAGGCCCTCGCAGCTTAATCCTTTTGGCGGGGTGGGGATCTTGGGGGGTCCACATCCTCCGCCTCTCCCACTTTCCCCATGCTCTTGTCTTCGACCCTTGAAGAAGCACGCAGCACTTTGCTCCTTGGCAGTAAGAGGAGAGCCGGGGAGACACGCATGACTTACAGCCAAACCCCACAAGAAGTCACTGCGTGTGTGCACGCACACACTCCTTGGCTGCCCCCAGGTGGCTGGAAGGGAGCAAACTACAAAGCTGCCTTCTCTGCTCCGGCTCTGCTTCACTGGTTGCTTGGCGTTTTGAGAGCCGGGCCGCATCAGTCCTCTTCAAACAGGGAAGCGTGACTCGTGGCCCTCTGGCTGCTTTGGCCTACCAGTCCCTACCCATTCCCATCAGACTGGAGTGTGGCTTGACAGCCGGTTATCATGTCCAAAACACTTATAATTCTTGTCTAATCCAGGTTACTTTTATTTAATATGCCTGTTTTAAACCAACATTTTAGCTATGGTTAGTTTGAATTTCTTGTGAAGCAGCCAGAACCTATGGGAATGGAGGGGGTACATTAAAATCTGAATAAAAAAATAAACCATGAGCAGCCCATGGAGAGTCTCTGTTGGGCGAGCTGTGGGTTGTTCAGCATGCTTCTGTTAGCTCAGTAGGGATCAGAAAAGAGGGCAGCTCACAGCCCTTTCAGTGCTTGACTGTGCATCTTGGTGCTGTCTGAGCCCTGTCACAGGGTCCAAGAATGCTTCCGAGGAGGCTGTGATGCAGGCGGGAAGGGAAGGGAAGGGAAGGAGCCCCGAGGTTTCGCCCTTCCCATGGCAGGAGGTGCCTTCGGTAAGCAGAGCTCTTCTGTCAGTGGGAGGTAGACCTCGGATGGAACCCAGCATTCCTTGAAAGAGAGAGCCTTGCCACGAAACAGACCAGAGGCTGCCTGAGTTGGCGAATGTTGGGTCCCCTTAGAGCGGGCAGATTGGGAAGCATAGATGTGACCCACGGTGCAGCTTCCCCATGGCCGGCCCCCCGGTTCATTTGCTTGAAGGTGCACGAGCTGCTTTCCCGGCAGGAGGAGGGCAGGGCTTCCCTGCCCCCCAGCTTGGCCCTTGTTGCTGGCAGTGTTGGGGGACAGTGTGTGAGGCGGTGTGCCGTGTGGCTTTCCCGCCTTGGGTCCTCAGCGTGTCTCCTGCCAGGGACGCGGGTGGAGCGTGTGTTTGTGCATGTGCTCACGGCCTTGCCTTGCTTTCTTAGATCCAGGGCACAGAGGAAGCTCACAAGGAACAGAGGCGGCAGCGCCAGCTGGAAGACAACTACCGTTTTGTGTGGGGGCGCAGCCAGGAAGAGCTGCCCGCTGCCGGCGGCACCGATTCTGACGAGCTGGATTTCTGAACTGTGCCAACCGTCCAAACTCAGACGGTCTATTCCTAGAAAGAAATATTTGGGGATTTTCCCTTCCCTGTAGTTGGCACTGGCATCCTTGAAGGACATGGCACAGTGGTAATCTCCATTGCAGAAGCCCTCTTTGTTACACTTCTTGTCAGAGCCTTTTAGCACTTTGGCGTACTTCAACACCCAAAAGGTGATGTCCTGTGCTGGTATCACGGTGGTTCTGCACACCACCATCAGCACTTTGTATCTCCAGGAAACAGGGGGATCACCTCAAAGTCTTCCAACAAAGTTGGGCTGACCTTCTGGGTGCACCTACGAAAAACCCAAAATTTCCCGTCTGTCTTTCTGAACCCAATCAACTGGATCGCAGCAATTATATCATTTCTGTCAAGCAGACCTCCTAGAAGCAGATTCTGCTTAAGCAAAACTCTCATGAGATAGAAGTGATTCTCATTCTCAGGATCTTGCCCAGGGTGTCAAAACTGCTTTCCATAGCACTTTCTTGCATCACGTTCGTCTGAAGCATTTTAAAAAACCCCCCATGCAGATACTTTTCCTCTCCCTCTTCGAAAACAGGGACTACCATCAGCCCTCCTCCTCACCTCTCCAAATGCATCGCTCCCCCTCTCTCCCTGACAGCACTTGCCTAGGTGGTGGTTGTCACAGCTGCAGTTTGGGGTCATCTGAAAAATGTGGCTCCACCATTCCGACATCTTGCATTTTCTGCCCCTGCTTTCCTGTGTGACCGGCTTCTGATCTGAGGGCTCGGTTCTGCGTCAGTTTTGGTCGCTGTTCATCTTCTTGCTTGCTCTGCCTTTCTGGCCCAGTCTGCTGCTTTGCAGTCACTTGACCAGCTTTCCTTTCCTTAGGCCCTGCACCATGCTCCAATTCTTGAAATTACTCATTACTTTCCTCATTACTTCGAGCCAGTTTAGAGCGCAGTGGCCAATCTGAAACAGACGACTCAGCTAGCACATTATTTCCCACCATCTTGCCTCCCGGTGGCTTGGCCAATATTTCACCCTCCATATCCACGTCGGTATCAGTATGCTCACTCCACAGCTTTCTCCTGGAGTTTGCATCGCCTATCACGTATTGCCCTTCGGGTCTTTTTTTGACCATATCTCAAGCGTCTCTCTGTGCTGCTGTCACCGAAAGGACCCAAACAGTCCTCCTCTGTTCCCTTAACGTTGTTTGCCAGATAGTCTCTGGAAGTCGCTCCTATGGTTGGCGAAGGCAGGTGTCTTCTCTTGTCTTTTAAAAAAAAAAACATTTTCATTTTTTTATTTTTTGACAGTCCTTAACAATAACAAAAGCATATACATCTTGTATTTAACAATAACTCTATTTACATGTCCATTCCAAATCTAGTCCACAAATTGGTACTCACAAATGTAAAAAAAATTACAGACCTAATAAACAGCAGACCAATATACTAGTGAGTTACCCAGTATATTTATGTCAATATTTGATTCCATATTCGAGGTCAGTAAGGGGTGCCAATTTTTAATGAAATGATCTATTTTTATTTTACCTTTCAGGATTCTAGCCCATTAGTTAATTTGATTAATTTGATTAATTAGTCAAATTAATGACTAATTTCTCCATTAACGCATTTTGCCATATCCTTCCTATATGTCTTTGAAAGGAGAGCCCCTTTACATCTTTCCAATTATATTTCTAATCTTGCTGTTCCTGTGAGAATCTCCATCAGATCTTTATTATTTAAATTCTCATTCCCATCCATAAAGAGGGTGAATAATAGGAGAGTTTTAATACAAACTATTTCATGATGTATTAATTTTTTTAACCATTTAATTACCTCTTTCCAGAATAATTCCGCTTTTAGACAAGATATCCACATGTGTTCAAGCAACCCTTTTATCCCAAAATTTCGCCAACACATATCTGATATTTCCTTATTTATTTTACAAAGTTTTGTGGGGAATAAATACCATTTATGAATTGTATTTGTATTAGCTTTACCATTTGAGACACTTGGAAGAATTCACAGTATTTTATTAAATGTGTATTGCCAATCTTTCTTCCATGGCAGCTCTATATTTCACACTATTTATAAATTTTATTTTTTCTGATTTCCTGAGATAAATTTTTCCAATTATTTTGGCCACAATTTTAACTCATTCATTTCTGGTTGCAACAGTAGGTTTTGGAACAAAAATTAAAAATTTGGCAGATTATGTGCTTTAATGTGTGCAATTCTCCCTAATAATAGAAATATTAATTTATCCCATTTCTTAATTTTCTCTTATTTCATTATACATATATTTATAATGTCTATATGCCAATTGATTTATACTTTTTGTTAGCCAGATTCCCAAATATTTAAAACTAGAATAGCACAAGTCTAAACAAGACATTGCTCTTTATTCTGATATAGAGATATTTATGCATAAGAATTTAGAAACATAGAAACAGAGTCAGAAGGGGTCTTCCAGGCCATCTAGCCTGACCCACAGCTCCCACCATGTGCATATCCAGCCTATCTTTGAACACCCGCACCGATGGGGCTTCAACGACCTCTTGTGGCCCTACACTGCACTGACTCTAACCTGGCTGTATCCTTTCTGTAATGAGGGGCCCAAAACTGAACACAATACTCCAGTTGTGGGCACACCAGAGTCGTATAGAGCAGTAGTAATACCTCTCTTGATCTAGAAGCCACACTTCTGGCTATGCAACCAAGGGTGGCTTTCGCCCTCTTGACCACCGCATCACACTGCTGACTCATGTTTAGCCTGTAGTCAACCAGCACCCCGAGGTCCCTTTCACAAGTCCTGCTCTCCAGCCACTTGTCCCCTAACCTGTACTTATGACACCTATTCCTATGGCCCAAGTGCAAGACCTTGCACTTATCCACATTGAACGCCATCCTGTTGTCTCCCGCCCACTTCCATAGTCTGTCCAGATCCTTTTGGATCTGGAGCACCTGCTCCTCAGTTGTGGCCACTGCTCCAGTTTTAGTGTCATCTGCGAATTTGATCAGCTGACTGTTCACCCCTTCTTCCATGTCATTGATGAAAAGATTAAACAGGATTGGCCCCAGGACAGAGCCCTGGGGAACCCCGCTTGTCACTGGCCACCATCCCGATGGTTCCCCACTAGTGGCTACCCTCTGCTTTTGGTCAGTCAATCATGCCCTAATCCACCAGACAGTGCTTTGGTGTATCCCAAAACTCCTCAGTTTCTCCACTAGGATATCATGGAGCACTTTGTCAAAGGCCTTGCTGAAATCCAGGTAAACCACATCCACTGCATCCCCTCCATCTAGCCATCTCGAAACCTTGTCGTAGAATTCCGCAAGGTTTGTCTGGCAGGACCTTTTTGCGGAAGCCGTGTTGTGTGGCTGTCAGCCTCCCTTCCCTATCTACATAGCATCACTAGATCTCTCTCTATTATGAGCCTTTCCATTGTTTTTCCTACAATGGATGTAAGGCTAACTGGTCTGTAATTCCCCATGTCCCTTTACTACCCTTTTTGAAAATTGGGACCACTGATGCCACCCTCCAGTCCTCTGGAACTTCACCTGTTCTCCATGAGGCCTCAAAAATGGAGGCCAGCGGGCATGAGTGAACCCGTGCCAACTCTTGGGTGTAACCCCTCAGGGTCTGGCGCCTTTGTAATGTCCAATGCCCTGAGGAGTCCTTTGACTTCAAGGGGAGTGATTCTAATCTATGCCCCTAATTCCCTGGCCTCATCTAATCTCCTATGCAGATCTCCCCCATCCAGCTTTGGGGAGAACACAGAGGCAAAATAGTCATTTAGCATCTGTGCCTGTTCCCTCATATCAGTCACTGGATCTCCTTCCTCCTTATTTAGTGGTCCCACCACTTGTCTCCCCTTCCTCTTCCTATTTACATGCTGAAAGAAGCCCTTTTTGTTGCTCTTGATATTCTTGGCAAGTCTCAGCTCGTAATCAGCCTTAGCCTTGCGAAGAATCCTTCTGCAACGGGCCTCCTCCTCCCTCTCGGTATACCCTTTTGTCTATTTGCCCCAGTACCCATTTCTTACAGAGGTTCCTCTTTCGTCTAATCCCTCTAACCACCTCCTTTTGCAACCATGGCGGCACTCTCCTCTGCCTCCCCACCTAACTGACTAGAGGTATCGTCAAGGCTTGCGCCTCCAAAACCTCCCTTTCAAGTGCTATCCACCCCTCCTCAACTCGCTTACCTTCCAGTAACCTATCCCAGGAGACTTCCCCCATTCTGGCCTTCAGTTGGCCAAAGTTGGCCCTCTTGAAGTCCCAGCTTCTAGTGCTCGACCTGCTGCATGTCCCCAGTCCCCTGATCTCAAAGCAAAGGATGGAGTGATCACTCACATCCAGAGCTCCCCTAATCTGTACTTCATCTATCAGCTCCTCTCTATTGGTCAAGACCAAGTCAAGGATGTTTCCCCCCCTCGTCGCCTCTTGGATCTTCTGTGTGAAAAACCCTCCCTCTATAGCTTCTAGGAAGCAACTTGACCTGGCTGTCACCGCCGAGTGAGTCTCCCAACTAATATCTGGGAGATTGAAATCTCCCATAATTACTGTGTCTCTCCCCCGAGATATCCTTAGAATCTGGCCTGTCAGGACATCATCCAGGGTCTCAAGTTGACCTGGAGGGCAATAACATACCCCTTCTGTCAGGTCTCTTTCCCTGTCAAAACCATTAAGTTTCAGCCAGACTGCCTCTACTGAATCCCCATCTGTGCTGCATTCTATCTCAGTGCATCCTATCCCTTCCCTGATGTATAAAGCCACCCCCCCACCCCCTCTTTCCCTTCCTGTCCTTTCTAAAAAGATGATATGCCTCTCAAAACTCCAAGCATTCTCCTGTTTCCCAGCTCCAGATTGGTGCCAGGAGAAGGAGGAGGCTGTGCTGGCTTCCTCCTCCTGTGGGTGACATGTCTCCATGTCTCCCTGGCTGCTTCTTCCGTGGCCTCTCCCTCAACCCTCTGTCCAGAGGGGGGCTGCTCCCGGGAGGCTGGAGAACTCTCTCGGCCCTCAGGCACCTCAACTCCTCCTGCAGGACCACCATCTTGCACCGAGGGCAAGTGTAAGCCTGCCTCTCCTGGGGGAGAAGGGCGAACATGTCGCAGCTCTCGCAGCGGACAGCAACACCCGTGACTCCTGCCAAGGCCATCTTCTGGACTGCCACTGGGAACTCTTCCGAGACCTTACCTTGGTCCCCTGCCTTGTCTGTCCTGAAGTACCCCTCACTTGCCAAATTCTCCCAGACAAAAACCCACACACACCCACACACACACACACAGGATAAAATAAAATTTAAATTGGAGGAAAAACAAACCAAACCAAACCAAACCAAAAAAAAAACCAAGAAAGAAAGAAAGAAAGAAAGAAAGAAAGAAGCAATAAACAGAAAACAAAAAACAACAAAACAAAAAAAAAGAACCCTCAGCCTCCCAGGGAAGGGAGTCCACGGGCAGCCCAGGCCACAGCTAAGGGACGCAGTCAAGGAACCACGCCAAGAGGTCAGAGCCAAAAGGGCTGGCAGTGGCTGAGTGCGGCCTTATCAGCCCCTCAGGCTGGTGGCCCCGCCCCTCTGCTCCCTCCTGCCCCCTCTAGCCTCTCTGGCCCCGCCCCCTTCCTCTCCGCTGCTCCTGGCCCTCTGCTCCCCTGCCCAGCTCCTACCTTGCCTTCACCAGTACCCTGGCCATTCTGCACTCTCTTCTTTTTGATAACTAATTTTAATCCCTTATGACAGTTAAAATTTTCTAATAATTGTTTTAAAGGCTCTATGCTTTTCACTGGGTCCTTCGACAAAAGCATATCATCTGCATAAAGGTTAATTTTATGCTGCTTATTCCTAATTCCTATCTATAATATTATCCTTATTCCTTATGGTAGAAGCTAATGGTTTGATGCCCATTGTAAATATTAAGGGAGACAAGGGGTCTCCCTGTCTAGTCCACCTATGTAACTCAAATATTTCTGATTCTAATCCATTAATTCTTTAGCAAATGCTCCTTCATATAGGTTTTTTAGAGTTCTAATAAATCCCTCACCCAAATTCATTTTTCCCATAAGTCAAAACATATACCACCATTCCACACGATCAAAAGCTTTAAGCCCATTCAATGAGAATATTGCTATTTTCTGTTTTTCCTTAGCCGCTCCTTCCTTATTTTACTTTCAAGTTGTTCTTGTAATTTGATTCTCTCTCTCTTTTTTTCCTGCTCACTCCATTATAAAATATCCTCTTAATAATGCTTTTAGAGTATCCCATAAAAGTGCAGGCTCTATTGGCTCTTTATCATTAGTCTAATTTTTTAAAAATTCTCTTGTAATTCTTTGAATAATTTGGGGGTTTGGACTGTGCAGAAATGGACAGATTGACTTTGTCGTTGAAGGAGAAAGAAGATACAGACTTCTTTCAAACTTGGGATTCTTTTTATTATTAGCTAGAGAAATGGGACCATGCATAGATTTAAATATGTTTACAGTTTAACATAAAAAGAAGAATCGTGGGGGGCTGACCCAACAGGTCTGATGTTTTTGATGAGCGATGTTGTTTTTAGTTTTTTTTGCTTTTTTGTGTTAGGTTTATTTAGAATAAAACTTATTCCAAAATAATAATAATTTGGGGGTTTGTAAGTATACTTACACTTAATTTCCAAATTTTAGATTTATTCTCAAGGAGTTTAGTAGACCATGTTATTTTCATTGGAGCATGATTCAATGCAATATTAGTGCAAATTCTACTTTCACCAGTAATGGTGCTACTGATTCTGAAACAAATACATGGTCTATTCTTGAATAAATTAAATATTTTTTTGAAAAAAAATGTGTAGTCTCTACCTTTTGGATTTAAATATCTCCATGTGTAGATTAAAACTTGCTTTTTCAATAGTGTTCCAAATTTTAACTCCTTCATTGGTCATTTTCCTAGTTTTTGAAGATGTGTCCTTAGTTCCATTTATTAAACAATTAGTGCCTCCCCCCCCAAAAAGCCCTAGTTTTCCCCTTGAATAGTGATGTAGCTTTTGTAAAAGTTGTTGTATAAAAACTGCTTGTCCTGCATTTGGGGCATAGTATGAGCCAATAGTTATCAATTTATTTTCCAATTTTCCTTTCACTAATATATAACCTTCCCTCAGGCTCACTCAAGTAATCTGATACCACAAACTTAGAGTTCTTCAAGAAAATTATAGCCACACCCCTTGCTTTACTGGTCCCGCTTGTATTATATTGTTCTTCTAAAAATGGATGTCTACTAATATCTTGTGTTTGTTTTTTATGATGCATTTCTTGCAATAGTATTACATCATCACCCAACTTTTGTATGGTCCTCATTGCTCTACGTTTTGCTGGCATTCCCAACCTATTAGTCTATATAATTTCCTTTCATTGTTCTCTACCCCACCCGCCTCCCCTTCTCCCCTCCCTTGTCCCTCCATCCCCTCCCATCTTCCCCCCGAACCCTACAGTTGGCAATAGGGTACCAGGGCCTCTGTTTCACTTATCTGAACTGTTCCATGTGGGTACAACTGAGGCACCGAGTTTCCCTCCAGAGGCGAAATCTCCCCCACGCCCAATCCTGCCTTCTAACATCAGAATATATCCAAACAAACATGCATAAACTATTATTATAACTTATTTTAAGTTCTTAATTTTTCTATCCATAATTTTGCCAGTTATATTCTTATCTCCTTATTACTTTCCACTTGCCAGGCAGCCTGGAAAAACAGCTGATAAGTTACAGCCTCAGCCTCACTTTTTTCTTTTTCTTTTCCCTTCTCAACAGAAAAAAACAGTATGACATGTCCTTGGGAAAAAACTCAGATACTGCAAGCAAGAATCTAATTTTTAACAGATTTTTCCCCCAACTATGTTCCATTGGAGTTGCCTTTGATATGTATGTTCATTCTGAACTTGTGCAATCTTCTCTCTTGCAGTCTCTGGAAATTATATCTTTATTTCCTTAAGAAAATCCTGTAGTTTTGCTATTTCTGTTCTAATTCTTGGACTAGTGACCATGCCCAATAATCAGTTTAAATGGAAATCCCCAATTGTATCTTATATTTTGGTTCCGAAGCTCTTCTGTGTACCATTTCCATCCTGTCTGTCACTGAATTGTTTCTGGAGTCAAATCTTGATAAGGTTCGATTCTTTCTCCTTCATATATTAAGTACCCTATATTGTTTAGAGCGTGGTAAACAGCCACTTTTGTTGTATAAAAGGCCAATCTTACACTAATGTCTCTCTGTTGGTCATGGTCTCCCACCAACTCAGTGAATGCATTCCAAGTGATTTTCTGTTATCTCTAGGGCAGGGCAAAGGTCTTTCATCCATTTTAAGATTACATCTTTTACCTCTTCTCTTTTTTCCCCTTCCTTGAAAAATCTTAAATGTATGTTGTGGCAGCAGTTATGGTTCTCTTGATCCTCAACCTTATCTCATAGATGTTTTAAGTCATTCTCCAGAATATCAGTCCTTTCTTGTTGCTCTTGTGCAAGTTCAAATGCCTGATTAGCTATCTTTTCAATTTTCTCAATATTATTCTTAACTTCAGACAATGTTTCCTTTAGAGAAGCAATAACAGTTTTCATATCCACTTGCAAATCCTTCCTTAACTGTTGTAAAAGCAGCTTCATATCTCCTTCTTAATCAGCAACTATTTCAGTTTTCTTTGTTTTCTGCCCCTTCCCTTTTATCTTACCATGTTTTTTGCTGTATCTTCCAGTAAGGACTGGAATCAAGCAGATTTGCTTGATCTTCCTCTTCAAGAAGGCATCCAGTGTTTTTCCTTGCAACATCTTCTTTGGCTTACCCATCTTTATGCACCTTCACAATTATTTCTAATCTACTCCATTTGAAAACATGTTTAATTATTACATAATAGACTGGATTGGGGTGGAGCAGATCTCCTGTGCTGCCATCTTCATGGCGGCAAGTCATGCTCCCTCTACCAGCCTTCTCTTGTCAGGTGGCTCTTCCATACAGGGAGATCGTCTTAAAGACTTTAATTTCTAGGTCATTTCAATTTCTCTTGAACCCTCACAGGCACGGGAGGAGTTCTATCATTTGCATCCTGGTTCTGTTTCAGGAGTTTAGCAAAATGTTGTAAATTGACAACAATGATCAACAGCCACTCAGGAAAGATCTTGCTCAGCAGCATGGAATTCCATTTGTTTATCCGTTGCCATATCAGTGGGCCTTTCGCTCTCGGGGCAACTTGCCATTGCCTAGGTATTTCTTGGAATGTTCTAATGAGCTTGGACTCCTCCAGCCATTCAGGGCAAGTTATGGATGCGGCTGGCTGTCTGGGGATAAAAATCCTATAGAGGGCATCCAGAGTGACAGATCTGGTGAAGGCTTTTTCTTTTTCTGGATTTCTTGATATGGATGACCATTCCAGCGCCATCAGTAGTTTCGAAGGGTTCTGTAGATTTGTTCAGGAAATTCCAGATCTTCTCTTGGCTGTACTTCTATCTCTGCCTTGAGTTTTAGCTCAGCCTGTTGTTGATCTGTAACCAAATCTATTTCTGTTTGTATAGGTAGGTGTCGCTGGCTGATTTTGGGTGTCGTGGGTCGATATTTGGCGCCTTCCCCCGATACCACTTGCAGTGCCCCATGTAAGGGCCGACGCACCATGGGTATTGGGGGAGCTCCCCTAGCAAACACTGCAAATTTGGAAGCATTCTGCCGACCTGCCCATTTTGGCCACTTTCAGGGCCGTGATCTGCAGGGTGGGCGTCGAGGACTGACTTTGGATGCCTTCCCCTGAACCCACTTCCAGTGCACCATTGAAAGCCCCATCACACCATGGGACTCAGGGGCCCTCCCCTAGCAAATACTGTAACTTTCAAGGCATTCTGCTGACCTGCTGATTTTTGCCACTTTCGGGGTTGTGACATACAGGTGGCTTTGGCCCAATCACACTCTCAGCCCAACCTACCTCACAGGGTTGTTGTTCCAAGGATAAAATGGAGCTATGTGAGCCACCTTGGGTTCCTCATAATAATGATATTCTCAATCTTCTTTCACCTTCTGAATCCAGCTTCCAAAAAAAAAAAAAAAAAAAAAAAAATCTAGGGAGCCGCTCTGTCAAGGACTAGCAAGGGAGGTAACAGGCTCTCTCAAGCTGGCACTAAGAAGGGGGAGTTTGGGGAGGGTCCTCACAGCTCCACAGGCTGCACGAGAAGTGGCTGAAGGAGGCCGGCAGCAAGCAGGCTGCAGATGATGTCTGCCCATGTTATCAAGATGACACGTGCCGCTTTAGATGGTCAGGCTACAGCGGGCAGAGCAGTCTTTCAGTGTTATATATTGTTCAGTGCTTTGGTCATCTTGCAAAAGAGGGTGGTTGGTGAACATTAACCCAACCTGACAAAGAATGGCAGAGGTGCACTGCGTTTCTATTGAAATCATATTATTTCTCCTGAACAACAAATGCTGCCTTTTCCCCTTTGAGCTTTTCTGTGATGGACAAACATAGGGCAGGGTTCACATGCTTAACAACCCATGATCCAAAAGCAACTCATGCTTTTGATCCATGCTCTGGGCTGTTGTTACGTGTGAACTGGACCGTCTTGTTCTGCCTGGAAGGGGCAGAGTCGACCTGAGGAGTTCCTTCATGGCTCCAGGCTTCCTCGGCCTCTTCTTTGCATCAGAGGTGAGAGGTGCAGCTTACGCTTGTATAAGCAGCCTTCTCCAGTGGAAGGGCTTCCCAATGTGTTGGACTACATTCTCCACCAGCCCCAGCCAGCCTGGTGCATGGGCAATGATGATGGGAGCTGAAGCCTAAAAAAACCGGGTGGGCGCCACCCTGGGAAAGCTGCCACGGGACGGCACACTTGCATGTGCCAAGCACCAATTGCCAACAGGCACTCTGGGGCTCTGACCCCAGGAAAAATGGCCAGTATGACTCCCCGGCACAACGGCCAGTTGTATGGTCTCCTGAGGATGACCAGATGCTGGATTAGGGGCCGGGAGAGTCAGCCTTAAAAATGTCCACTCAGCTACGGAGCTCATGGGGCCGGTGATGTGTCTCAGCATAACGCTCCCTTGCAAGGTTGTTGGACCATGTGCACCGGAAGGCCTAGGAATGCCAAGCTGACCAGAGGCCTCTCAGTCATCCGAGGGTGCCCTGCCCTTCCTCGCAATAGGGCAGTGAGCACTGAGGACACAGGATCCCAGAGAAGCAGCTGGTGATGACTATGGCCTTCCTGACAAAGAGCTTGGGATAACTGGATGAGCCCGATTCTCTGCATCCCTCGGGGCAGAAATGGGCAAGCTGGGACCCTCCAGTTATTGGGGTCTACAGCTCCCAGGATCCCTCACCACTGGCTATTCTGGCCAGGGTGGATGGGAACTGTACCTTGCTGGATGTTTTGGCCTCCAGGTTGCCCCCGCTTCGCTCCAGCAGCAGGGCCTGTAGCTCAACAGTAGAGAATCCCATTCATACACAGTCCCCAAGTATCAAGCAGTAGGCTGGAAAACTGTTGGCCAGAGGCATGGGAAAGCTGCTCTCAAGCACCACAGCCTCAAACATCAATCTTTTCAGCTTTTGGCAATACTGGCCCACAAAGCGATTCTTCATTGATGTGTAAGGCCACATTTCAAGGGTACCAAATGGCCATGTTCACAGGGCATTTTTTTAAATATCCTCTTCCCACCAGCTAGTCCGACCAGTCCTGCATGAAGTGGCGCTCTGGGAAAGGAGGCGTGGGGCTCCCTCCTCCAGGTGCTCTGCTGCATGTGTAGCCTGTTTTACGGCGAGAACGCACAATTGGGACCTGCCGCACAAGCGGAGAGACACGCTGACGGGCATCTAATTGCACACCCTTGTGGGCAGGCCATGCAACCCCCCCCCCCCGCCTCCACTTACTTAAGGAGACACAAACGTGGATGCAACGCTGGTCCTAGAAGGCAGGCATTGCCAGCGACTGCAAGTGATGGTGTCTTATTGTTTCAGCTGCTGTTTAGATAGCTGGGTAAGCTGCCTGGCAGCTGAGAGCAGAGGAGGGTGGCACCTGTCGCAGCTCCTGCCCAAGGACTGAATTGCATGCTGCCCTAGAGAGCAACTGAGCCTTGCAGTTTATCGCTTTAGCGGAAGCAGGCAGGGACAGTGGCCCCTTTTCTACTTATAGCGCCCAAACAGGAGGAAAGTGAATTTAGCTGGGGGTGGGGAGCAGCTGGGCAGGTTTACCCCATCCACCCAGTAAAACCCATCAGGCTGGCCTACGCACGCCTCCCTCCACACAGCATGTGGTCCAGCCACGGCCTCCTTTCCACGATCCAGCCCTGTGCCAAGTGGTGTCTGGCCCATCCGACTGTGGGAGGAGCTTCCCCTTCAAGATCGCTCATGAGGAGAACTGCACCAACCCTTGACAACATGCAAGATGTATTCACCTTCTAGACAAAAGAATGCCTTCCGCTGAACCTGACTGAATTCTCCTCGGCAACATGCCAAAAGAGGTAACCTGACCTCTTCTGATGTGTTTGCACACGCTGAATCAAACGACAAAATCTAGGCTGGGTCGATCTGGATTTATTTGATAGAAAAGTGAATTGAGAATCGTCCCACATATGCCAAGTCAGCAAGGTGGCAGGAGTCTTCTGGCATCGCTCCTTCCCCGGGCAGGCAGTGATTCCTCACCTCCAGTCACCCGTTCAGTGGCCGATTGTTCAGAATCTGCAGTGGCTCATTTCTCACTGCAAGAGCAGCCTGGAGGAGCCAGCCTGCACTTGTGGGGAGGTTCCATTTTTATGCAGTCCACACGCTCCTCCGTCGAAGGCCTGGTGCAGGTGAGACGATGCAGCTCGGGAGCAGCATCCTGCATCCTTCTCTCCCCCACCCCTTCCTTCCCTTTGCACTCTCTCTTTCCTGCTATCGCTGGCCAAAGGCTGCATCCCTGCATGCCAGATTGGTTCTGCGCAAGTGTAAAGGTGGGCAGGGAGCAGTTGGTATGATGGGGAAGAGCCGCTTTCAGCCCACGAAACGCTTCAGGAGCATATCAAGAGAGGAGGGATGCTGAGAAAAGGCCAGAACAGGAAAGGGAAAGAGCACCCTCTCCTCCAGTTCAACATTTCAAGGCACGCAGGTGACACTCAGCCATCCACACAAGCCCGGGGCTGATGTTTCCTCCAAAGCACACAAGGCTGAGTGTGTGAGAAGCAGATGGGCGCCGGTTCCAGGTCTTCACCCCAACTCCAGATTGCACTGACCCAAAGGGATTCTCCTGAGGGCTCTCCTTTGCATGGGGGAGCGAGCAGTTCCAGGCCAAGGCCTCAGCTGCACATGGCTCCCACAGAGGAAAGGCCAGGGAGCTGCCTGCCGTCTGCGTCCCGAGGGTGAGCGCCACTGGCAGGAAACTGAGGCCAAGAGCCTGGCACCCGTGGAAATGCCACTGCTGCCACTGGAGGCAGCTCCTGGAAACAATGTGCTGAGAAAGCGTGGCTGGGGTGCCTCAGGCAAACTCACGCCACAGCAGAGGGCCTGACCAGGACAGTCTGCCCCTGTGAAAAGGGGGCGCCCCTCACGCGTGCCTTGTGCACATTCGAAGGGGATTCTGCTCAGTGGGGAAGCGTGCTGGTTCTCCCGGCAACACAGCCAGGAGGCGCCGGCCCAGTCCTGCAAGGGAACAGCCACCATCGTCTGAGTTTGGACAGTTGGCACAGTTCAGAAATCCAGCTCGTCGGAGTCGGTGCCGCCGGCAGTGGGCAGCTCTTCCTGGCTGCGCCCCCACACAAAACGGTAGTTGTCTTCCAGCTGGCGCTGCCGCCTCTGCTCCTTGTGAGCTTCCTCTGTGCCCTGGATCTAAGAAAGCAAGGCAAGGCCGTGAGCACACGCACAAACACACGCTCCACCCGCGTCCCCGGCAGGAGACACGCTGAGGACATTCTCGTGCCCAAGGCGGGAAAGCCACACGGCACACCGCCTCACACACTGTCCCCCAACACTGCCAGCAACAAGGGCCAAGCTGGGGGGCAGGGAAGCCCTGCCCTCCTCCTGCCGGGAAAGCAGCTCGTGCACCTTCAAGCAAATGAACCGTGGGGCCGGCCGTGGGGAAGCTGCACCGTGGGGAAGCTGCACCGTGGGTCACATCTATGCTTCCCAATCTGCCCGCTCTAAGGGGCCTCAACTTTCCGCCAACTCAGGCAGCCTCTGGTCTGTTCCGTGGCAAGGCTCTCTCTTTCAAGGAATGCTGGGTTCCATCCGAGGTCTGCCTCCCACTGACAGAAGAGCTCTGCTTACTGAAGGCACCTCCTGCCATGGGAAGGGCGAAACCTCGGGGCTCCTTCCCTTCCCTTCTCTTCCCGCCTGCATCACAGCCTCCTCGGAAGCATTCCTGGACCCTGTGACAGGGCTCAGACAGCACCAAGATGCACAGTCAAGCACTGAAGGGGCTGTGAGCTGCCCTCTTTTCTGATCCCTACTGGGCTAACAGAAGCATGCTGAACAACCCACAGCTCGCCCAACAGAGACTCTTCATGGGCTGCTCATGGTTTATTTTTGTATTCAGATTTTAATGTACCCCCTCCATTCCCATAGGTTCTGGCTGCTTCACAAGAAATTCAAACTAACCATAGCTAAAATGTTGGTTTAAAACAGGCATATTAAATAAAAGTAACCTGGATTAGGTTAAATTTAATCTAATCATCAAACAAGCCATGAACTAAGTGCCTGGATAAGGTAAACCCAGTCAAGCCACGGTCCCGTCTTGGCTGTGGGCTACTGTGTAGCATTTTCAGGAGACTAGGGGCTGGCAGAAGCAGGCTGCTGCAGCGCCCAGATGCACATGCCGATACCCGGATCCAACGCATGGGGCAGGGCGCAAGAGCAGGCCGTGGGCAGAACGACCCCCCTCCCTCAGTCACCCAAAGTGCAGCCAGCCTCTGCATCTCCCACACGCCAAGGCAGGACTTCCACACAGTTCCTCTGCTCACTCAAACGGCTTTCCCCACTCAAACAAGGGTAATGGTGCATCCTAGGTCCTCACCAAAATATTGAAGAAAATGTCCTTGAGGTTCTTGGTGTCCTCTTCTGACAGCCAGTGGGTGTCATCCTCCTCCCCAAGGCCACCCGTTGTCACAATCTTGATTTCAATTTTACCTGCCGGCCACATAGTCAGCCGAACATTAGACAGCCCGTGAAATCCTCCGTGTGTTACATTTAGGAGAACGGCAAATAGCAGGGTGCAGCACCTCAGGCCTGCAGGCCAAGCCTGGCCTCCTGGAGTCTGACTCGAGCCCTCTGGCATTCCTCAGAAAGCCCTTCTCCCTGCCAGAAGGCCTTTGATGGCTTCCTGGCTTTGGGATGACCCCCAGGCTCATCAGAAAAGGCAGGTGTGCTTCTCCAACAGCTCCGTGACGAGCAGTCAGCGCTTCAGGCTAAGGTGGGTGGCGTTCTGGCCCTGCCCTCTGCTGGCATGCAGCCCAAGCTCCTCCCCAAACCGGTCAGCACTCGGGCTGAAAGAGGTTCAGCAGCCTGGTGCAGGAACATGCTGGGGAGGTTTCGCACATTCCCAAGCAGCTTCTCCCTGCCAGGAAAAGAGGCGGCACAGGCCTGTTTTTCAGGGGGAGATGCTGGGGCAAGAGATCAAGCCGTGGGACCACTAGCCTGGCTCCGGGCCACAACCAGAGAGAAGATAATTCTCTCTGGTGCAAACAGAGAGCTATCTTCGAGGTGCAACTGCGGCTGGCCGCACTCCTTCCCTGCCTCTCCCAGTGATACTTGGTTAAGGTGGAAGGGCAGGACAGCATCGCGTTGTTCAGTGTTTCCCTGCCCCTGCAAACACCTGCCAGTGAAGCAGCGTGGAAGCAGGTAAGCGGGAGAGCACTGTGTGGCCAGATGTGTCGGCTGCCATTACGCTCCAAGGAGACGCAGGAAGAGTCTCATTTTGGAAGGAAGGCAAGGTAAGGCTTGTGACCCACCACATTTTGGCAGCGTGCAATTCCCAGGATCCTTCACCACTTGCTATGGCACTTAGGGCTGATGGGTGCCTGCTTTGGTAGGCCAAAGCAGCCAGAGGGCCACAAGTCACGCTTCCCTGTTTGAAGAGGACTGATGCGGCCCGGCTCTCAAAACGCCAAGCAACCAGTAAAGCAGAGCCGGAGCAGAGAAGGCAGCTTTGTAGTTTGCTCCCTTCCAGCCACCTGGGGGCACCCAAGGAGTGTGTGCGTGCACACACGCAGTGACTTCTTGTGGGGTTTGGCTGTAAGTCATGCGTGTCTCCCCGGCTCTCCTCTTACTGCCAAGGAGCAAAGTGCTGCGTGCTTCTACAAGGGTCGAAGACAAGAGCATGGGGAAAGTGGGAGAGGCGGAGGATGTGGACCCCCCAAGATCCCCACCCCGCCAAAAGGATTAAGCTGCGAGGGCCTCTTTGACAGCAGTGTGGGGTGGGAAGGAGAAGTGACTGAGGCAGGCAGGCAGCCTGCCGCGCCCACGGCTGCAGTGGGGCTGTGGGGGATTGTGGCCGCACACGGATCCTCAGCTCGAGAAGCGCCAGGCTTCCCCATGCAGGAGTCCCAAGGAGGACGGCCACTAGCTTTGAGGCACAGGGGCTCATGGGAAGGCGGCCGTGGGCACCATCTTGTGCATGTGTGGGCAGAAAAGGGGCCAACAACGCCCAGCACAGCCGGCTGCGGCAAGCTGAGCTCCCGGGCCTTTCTTCTGCCTAAAGATGCATAGGCTTGGGTCCCAACACCTTGTTTTGGGGCCCGCACTGGCAAACCTCTGCACACAGAGGCTTGCTACAGGTGCACTGGGGTCTCTGCAATGGATCCCCAGAACACACACTGCTGATGGTGGGAGTCCTTTTCGCTAGGAGAGGAGCACTTCCATCCCCTCCAACCAGCAGGCCTGCAACTTTGGGTTGCTCTGCTCATTACACTGCTCACAATCTACTGGGAATTCAAAAAGAAGAATCAGACATTGTCTTATATACTGTATAGATTCATATACGTGTGTGTGTTATAAAAAGAAAGAAATTTTATACAATTTTATTTTATACAAGAAAATGATGGATTACTCAGTCGAGTCTAGGCCTCAAGCATGTAGATATTTTCCCCTTCTTAAATGCTCTGGTTTTGACAAAAGACTAGTTGATTGATCAAAACTGATATATAAAAAAAGATGCAAACCACAGTGGGATCCACTTCAACAACAACCTGCTGCCCATCCATACTTTTTCGCTACTTTAATGTTCAGCATTAAACATTAATGTTTGGTTATATGGTTTGAATTCACTTTAAAAACACATGCCAATTTTAGAAGTCTGTGTCTTACTCTCCTAATTTCAGCATACCCCTTGATGAATCATGACTCAAAGCGTCCTGTAAATTGTTTGGTTTGGGGTGATGTCGTTGCTTTTAAGAGTGATTCAAATAAAGATAGACTTTCCATGTCAAAAGTAGCTGCCAGCGGCAATCCTTAGCATCACAGAATAGTAGAGTAGGAAGGGGCCATGAAGGCCATCGAGTCCAGCCTCCTGCTGTTGCAGGAGTACGACCTTGTGGTCATACTTCAAAAGGCGCAGTTGCCACCCGATGCCTCCTTGAACAAGATCCGCACAAACAGTGGTGGGCCTTCGGCAGTCATAGGGGAGCTGGTGTTGGATGCGCGGATCTGCTTTCGACCAAGGCAGAGCACAGAGCTCTCTGCCTACCCCGATGCTGCAGCCTTCCTTCCCAGTCCGGTACCACCCGATGTGTCGAAATGCAACTCTCCTCATGCCCAGCCAGCTGCAGTCCAACCCATGGGGAAAGCACCCGCTTGCGGAGGAAGGCTGTGAGGCTGGCCCGGGCAGCCTCAAACACAGCACCAGCTAGAGGCCTTTTCTAGATCCTTTAAAGCCCGAACTGCAGGGACTGTGAGTGGCGGAGAAACAACCATCGACGAATTACAGCCCCTTCACAACTGCTCCCTTAATTAAGGAAATGGGGGCAGCCCTGGCCTTACACACCTCCTCTGGGGAAGGCATTAATCAGATAATGTCTTGAGATTCTCCTCTCAGACGGGCCTTCCAGTCCTTGGGTGAGCTCGGGTCCCTGACTGCTCTCTCCTGGCGGCCTCTCCCCAAAACCCTGTGCCCTCCCGGCCTAGGGAAAGGCTCGCGAGCATCTCCTATCACCCGCTGCCCAGCTTGCACGGCTGCATTATTACCTTCTGCCTTCAGGCCTTCCTTCTCCAACAGGTCCTTAACCACACTCTCTATGTGGCGCAGCTGCGGGTTGTCCCTGCTCATCTCTTGGACTCGCAGCTCCTTCTGCCGAGCGCTACCTGGCCTTACTTTAGTGACCCTGACTTTCACGCGCCCGTCTGGGTCGCCATCTGAGACAGAAAGGGGACAGAGGCACGTCAGTATGCTGGCGCTTGCAGGACGGGAGGAGGGAGAGCGCGCACGAGCTGGACGGGCTGCTGGCACGCCTGGTACGCTCTGCACTCAGGAGAACAGAAGGGAGCTCTTCCCTGCCATCTAGCTAGGCTACCTTTGCCTCAAACAGGCCCTGGGCAAAGCACTGAGTGGCTTCAAAGCGTGTTTGCAGAAAGCAGAAGGTCCCTGGACAGCAGAGGAAAAGGAAGGCGAGAAGTCACGAAAAGGTATAGAGATCAGCCTCTTGGCCAGACCTGCGCTGTGCCTGCTCTGCAGACGAAATGCAGCCCGCTAGCTTTGTACGGCAACCCACCAGGTGCTCCGTATGAACTGGTTCTCTTCCAGCCTAGGAGAAACTAAGGCAAAGGCTCTCCACCTCCCGGCAGGTTGCAGCACATGGTCAGTGGGATGTATTTGGCTACGGAGACCTCGAACAGTGCAGGTCTGCAGTAGGTGCAGGGAATAATAAAGTGCCTTCAGTAGTAGAGAAGGGGCACTCTGGACAACTGCAAAACTTAGCATTAGGCAAAGGCAAAAGCCAAAAACTGGGAATCGGAGCATGACCTAGGAAGTCAAAACCTCTTTAAAGGCAAAGAATTATTCCCTTTACCTAGGAACTGGCAAAACGGCTGAGCAGCAGCAGTAGCAGCAGCAGCAGCAAACTGAGGAGCAGGGATCTCGTCAGTGCTTGGCAATGCCTTTTTAGCCCCAGAAACCAGCGAGCTTCACTAGGAGATGCTTCCGGTGGCCACAGTCTTTTGTCCTGCATGTGTCCTTGGCCAGCAGCGAGGGAAGCCGAGTGGAAAATGGCTGCAGAGCCACATCCTCAGTCATGGGCAAGTGCCCATAGAAGACTCCCAGGAGGAGCCAGCAGAAGTGAACTATGGCAAGACACACCTCAAGAACTGTGCCCAAATATTTGTTCAGCCCCACCATGAGCATCCCTGGCTGCTTTTCCAGACTGGGGCCCACAAGAAGTTCAAGAACATGAGCAGGGGAAGGTTCCCAAGTCATCTCCCCCTTAGAATGTTCAAAAGAGCATCAATTTCTAGCTGTTCCTGTTTCCTAGTTATACCAGCTTCCTAGTCACTTGCCTTCACACTGTAGGGCAGCCTTGCCCAACCTGATGCCCTGCAGATGTGTTGGACTGCAACTCCCATCAATGCCAACAGGCTGCCTGAGCACTGCGGGACTTGCAGTCAAGTGCATTTGCTGGGCACCTTATTGGACAAGGCTGATGCAGGCCAGCCCCAGCCTTCCTGCCTCGATCAAGCATGTGAGCATGCTGCACATTCCTTGCAATGCTGCCTGTGGCAAAACAGTGCGCCCTGCTGGCTTCTCCAGGCTTAGCCAGAACCACACAGACTGCTGACTTCACAAAAACAGATCTTTGGAACAGGAACATACCTGTTGCTGGCTTGGCTGCCCTTTCCTTAGCAGCACTGCCTCCTGCAGACATCTCCTCTTCCTCCTCAGGGCGCTCCTGTTCCTTATCCCCCTTATTTGGGACTTTGCCAGAATCCAGCTTGTCAATGAGTTTGTTGAGGGTTGAAGCCAAAGACTTGGAGGCTTGTTTTCGATCAAACTCACCTTTCAGGCCTTCCGTTTCCAGCTCATCCTCCACCTACAAAGCAAACAAGCAGAGAAAATACAGGTCAAGATTTGTGTGGAGAAAGGTGGGTCATAAATATAATGTACAATTGTTGTTATTTCTTACAATTCAGCGCAGGATCTGGATTCTTAAAACTAGTTTAAAGCAAGTTTCTAGTTCTTGGGACTCTAGAAATATACCTTTTAATGCACTAAGTGTCTGCAAGAAGTGGCAGAAAAGGACAGAATTTTTGTAGCCTTGATGTATTGCCCTGTACTGTGTCCTTTGTGGCCTGGTTATACACCAGCAACATGGGCTGGGGGAGGAAGGTAGGCCAGCATGATAAATGTGTGAAATCCAGGCAGGAATCTGGGAATTCAGAAGAGAGGCTGGGATTGCTGTGAAATGGGCTATTGCTGGTGCTGAAAAGGAGTTTAGTGCACTGGGGCTCGGACCCCACCTTTGCCTTCTACTCAGTCACTTGTTGCTTGCTGCCCTTTCTGTGGAAGCTAAATGTGTCCACAGCCAAGTATGTTGTCGACTGTAATCTAGTCTTTTCAGAAAGCCATCTAAGCTGCACAGCCAGAGATCTGACCTCACTCCCCCACCCACTCTTTGCCTGAATGGAAAAAACTCTCCTTCAAGGTCAGAAAATCAGCCTCAGGAAGGTGGAATTTTGGTGGGCAAGGAAAGGAGGAAAATGGAGAGACCAGGATACAAGCAATCTGTGTCTATTCTAGCCTCCTTCCATCTCCCACTCTACCATCCTTATTAGACAGGAAAAAAAGCCTATCTGATGAAACTACTGGGTGGAAGGAGGCAAAGATTGCTTCCGCTGCGCCTTCCTATTCTGCACAGGCTGATCTGACACCTCCGAGTTCAGATGCATCCGATCCTCAAGGCTTCCATGGAATTTTTTTTAAACTGCTTTCCAAAGCTACAGCTCTCAAAACAATGTATAAGACAAAAGCCCAGTCTAATACAAGATACTTCTAATACTTCCTCGTGAGGTTTGAGCTCGAGAGTGGCCTTTCCCTCTGTAAGGGTGCGGACCCTATTGTGTGGGTCCGCCCCTGGAGCCGGATGGATCCAGATGGATTCCTGAAGGCTCTGGGGGGAATTTCCAGTTGATAAGGCTGGTGCTCCTGTCGAGGCTCTGGTCAGACTGTGGAATGGGGAAATGACCAGGGCTATTGACACGATTGCTCCTAAGCATCCTCTCCCGCCTGGCAGAGCCCGTTCATCCCCTTGGTACACTCCTGAATTAGGGCGATGAAGCGGGTTGGGAGATGTCTAGAGTGTAGGTGGAGGAGATCACAGGATGAATCTGCCCGAACACACTTAAGAGCCCACTATCGGGCCTATGCTGTGGCGGTGAGGACGGCAAAGAAGAAATTCTTCTCCGCTTCCATTGCCTCCTCACAATGCCGTCCAGCGGAGCTTTTTTGGGTGGTAAATGGGCTGGTTCATCAGGCCCTAAGAAATATCCTATACCGCCTTCGACGGCCCACTGTGACGACTTTGCCAAGCATTTTAAGGAGAAAATCGCTCAGATTCGTCACGAGCTGGACTCCACTAGTAACTCAGAGCCTTCAGGGAAGGAACCAATGTTGCTGTCTGGTCCTAAATTGTTGGATGAGTTTCAGTTATTGTGGCCTGATGATGTGGACAAGGTGTTTGGACAAGTACGTCCCACCACCTGCTTATTGGACCCTTGCCCATCTTGGCTACTTAACAAAGCCAAGGACGGGATAGGAATCTGGATCCTGGAGGTTTTCACTCCTCTCTGAGGGATGGCCTAGTACCTGCCCCTTTAAAGGAAGCAGTAGTCCAGCCAGTCCTAAAGAAGGCATCTCCGGTTCCAGAGATGGCCACCAATTATAGAGCGGTGGCCAATATCCCGTTCTTGGGCAAGGTGTTATAGCAGGTGGTGGCGGGACAACTCCAAGCACTCTTGGATGAAACTGATTATCTGGACCCATTTCAGTCCGGCTTCATACCCGGTTATGGTACTGAATCTGCCTTGGTTGCCCTGTATGATGACCTGTGCAGGGAGAAAGACAGGGGGAGTGCGTCCCTGTTGATTCTCCTGGACCTCTCAGTGGCTTTCGATACCATCGACCATGGTATCCTTCTGGATAGGCTAGCGGGATTGGGAATAGGGGGCACTGCTTTGCAGTGGTTCCGCTCCTATCTCAATGGCCGATTCCAGAAGGTGGTGCTGGGGGACTATGGCTCTGTGCCATGGCAGCTATGCCATGGAGTACCGCAGGGCGCTATTTTGTCCCCCTTGCTATTCAACATCTACATGAAACCGTTAGGAGAGGTTATTAGGAGGTGTGGGCTGCGGAATCATCAGTACGCTGATGATACCCAGCTCTACCTCTCTTTCTCAACCAATCCAGGTGAGGCAGTGGCTGTACTGAACCGGTGCCTGGCCAAGGTAATGGGCTGGATGAGGGCCAACAAAATGAAGCTCAATCCAGACAAGACGGAGGTCCTGTTGGTGGGTGGTTCGGGCTCTGGGGTGGGGGACCTGGACCTTGTCCTGAATGGGGTAGCACTCCCTCTGAGGGACAGGGTCTGCAGCTTGGGAGTGCTCCTCAATCCGGAGCTGGCTTTGGAAGCTCAAGTGTCAGCAGTGGTGAGGAGCGCTTTCCATCAGCTTCGGCTAATCCATCAGCTGTGTCCCTACCTGGAGGACGACTGCCTGGCGACAGTGATACATGCATTGGTTACTTCCCGATTAGACTTCTGTAATGCACTCTATGTGGGGCTGCCCCTGAAGACGGTCTGGATACTTCAATTGGTGCAGAATAGAGCTGCCGGGCTGCTGATGGGGACTGGGCGTTGTTCTCATATAACCCCAGTCCTCTGTCAGCTTCACTGGCTCCCCATTGAAGTCCGGGCCCAATTCAAGGTGCTGGTGATTACCTATAAAGCCCTAAGCAACTTGGGACCTGGGTATCTAAAGGAGCGCTTGCGTCCATATATGCCCTCCCACCTCTTGAGATCAGTGGCAGAGGCCCTTCTCCGGGAACCCTCCGTGAAAGATGAGTACCTGGAGGAGGGCCTTCTCTGCAGTGGCGCACCACTTATGGAATGCGCTCTCCAGAAAGGTCCGCCTGGCGCCGTCATTTTTTTTTTCGGCGCCAGGCCAAGACCTTTTTATTTAAACAGCATTTTAATTCATTGTTAAATTATTTATTGGTTTTATTTATTGCCTGGATGTGTCCAATTTTTATATTTTTGAATTGTTATTTATTTGATGGAAGCCGCCCCGAGGCTTATGCGAATGGGGCAGAATAGAAGTATCCCAAAGAAATAATACAAGAGGCAAAAGCCACATAGCAAGCATCATGGATCCACTGCAGAGCTGCTCTGACGGCATAGACCATTCAACTGAACACAGCTTTAAACAGAAAGGTCTTCAGTCTCTGCCCCAATGCCTTTGCAAAAAGGAATAGGCACATGTCAAGAGGAAGGGAGTTTCAAAGCATCAGAGAGCCTGCTGCAAAGGCCCATCTCTTGTCTTTAAAAAAGAAAAAGGTGGGATATACATCTAATAAATAAATATTAGCCAGCCTAATCAATGACCCTTGACACAGATCATAGTGTTCACTTCCCCTTCCTTTTTTTTCTAAAGCACAGCCCCCCAAATGCTCCTGCTTCTCAGCACACTGAAGGCAAGGGGTACACAAACAGGGACAGAGACAGAACATCCTGGACTGGGTGTGGGAAAAGCACAGCAGAAAGGCGACAGAGAGTTTCATGGATCCTGACCTCATCAATAATGTGATCAAACTCCTTCTCCATCTCAGACTTCACCTCTTCTTTCAGCTTGGCCATTTCAGAGTTAGGCAGCAAGATATCTTCCAGCTCCTTCTCAAACTTCCCTAGCAGATCTTCCTCATCCTCATCATCATCCTGGGCCTCATCTTCCAGGTGCTCCGTTCCCACTGGTGGCTCACTTTTTGAGGGCGGTTCTGGCGATGCTTCCTCTGATTCACTAGACTTCTCTTTGCTCTGAAAGGACAAAGAGATGCTCAGAAATTCTAAGGGGGTAGATGGCCTCTGTATGCCTGCCTTAAAAGTAATAGGAATGAGATTTTTCCAAACCTGTGGAAGTAAGCCTTTTTAACAAAACCCAAGCCAATTAAGCTCGTGTGCATGCTACATTGCCTGTTTATTATGGTAGGGACAAAATGCCACGCAGGGGACCTAAGTATGCTTGTTCCTTAAACCAGAGATTTACCCAGATCCTGTGCATGCATTTTCAAACATTATGATTTACATGCTGCACCCTTAACCAAAAAAGGCTGTCTGGACAGCTTACCATCAAAGGCATTAGTTAAAATACAATGTTTATTTTAAACAATAAAACAATAGAATAAAGCCAGATAAAGAAATAAGAAACAAATGATAAAGTAATTTAAAAGATCAATTTTTAAAAGTGACCCAGTTGTTCTTGCAGTCCCATGTGCTAGAAACTTGGCTTAAAAAGTAGAAGCAACAGCACAGCAGTTTATGGGCTTAAACATTATGTTTGTCATTAAGAAATTGTATGAGCTTTTTTAGCAGTATTGATAGTCATGGGATCTGCTGCATAGTGATGATAAATTGTTATCAGTAGGGTGAAATGTTAAAAGGGGCTCAGATGAAAGATCTCTTTTGCCTATCTCCCTGCATTCCACGGTGTCCAACCAGATGCTTCTGGAAAGCACCCAGGCAGGGCATAATGGCAGCAGCTCTTTCTCCCCACTGCTGCTTCCTAGCAACAACTGTTCAGTGGCACATGGTCCCTGAACTAGGAAGCTTCACACTGAAAGCAATTCCACATGTATATCGAAAAAGCTTGCCTAGCAATAACCTAAGCCAGCCCAAGAAGTAGCAAGACTTGCTTTGGAATCTTACCTTCTTGGCATTCTGTTTCAAGTCATGGATGAACTGAACTAAGTCCCCCGGGTTCCGGATGACTTTAAAGTGGATCTTTTTCTTGAAATCTGGAAAGATCCAGGCAATAAAAGCATTAGATCTTCTTGCAGATCAGGAAGTGGCAAGAACTCCCTCACCAGGATATACACACACACACTCACAGCACCAAGAAAAGATGAATTCTGAAACCTGTAAAGGTCACATGCAAATCTGCAAACATCTATTCACTTGTCATACTTTTTCTGCTTCTGCTGACCAATGGAAACCATACTCATCCATTAAGCTTCTGCAAGTTCACCAAGCACCACCGCCACACTTCATAAAAAAAAATTGGCTGCCCAAAAGTACTAGAAACTAACATTAAAATTAAAAATATAAATGAACATTGGAGATATGCCATATGTGGGGTGGAGATGCTCAGTGTGCTGAATTTTGTGCCTACTTCCATACTTAAGTAGGCACAAAATTGGGCAGGTTTGCATGAAACAACAAGCTGCATAGAAAGCAACAGAGTGGTATTTTTAGGCCAAAGCTCATGATGAGTCTGACAAACACATGGCTTTCTGATGGAGCCTTCTCACAGGAAGCTCACTGGTGACTTAGCAAACCCTGTGAACCCAGTCCCTGTGCAAGCACACTTATTCCTGTCCCATGTACATGGCACACAGTGGAGCTAAAGAATCATACAATGGGGCTTCAACTTGAGAAACTACTCAAAAACTCAACTTGGCCATGAACTTGCTAACTGACATTGAAAAAGCCACTCCATTTAAAGCATTTTACTTTTCAGCTGAAAAGGCTCTTAGAGCAGCTTAGATATGTCTACATGCTTACCATCTAAAGGACACAACACAAAAGGAAAAGGTGATGGGAGGAAAGAGGAAAAAAGCAAGTCGGGTACCAGTCCTTAAGCTAGTAGAATTGATGCTGACCTGCTGGAAACCAAGAAAAAGGAGCCTGATCTTCCAGTAGGGCTGCAGGACTAGCCCTGCTTCCTACCTTTGTCTCCTGTAATTTGACAAAATGGCTGATACCCGGCTTTTGCACATGAAGTTCAAATACATTGTCAGTAGTAAATGCAATACGGAACCAATACTAGACCCTGAGCCACCTGGAAAATGTTACTCTATTTTGCAGAACTTTCAGCTTCAGTTCCCTTTCAGTGGAAAAGAGTATTAATTCACAAGTCTTTTGGGAAGATTTTAATGTAAGTACTATTGAACAATCAACTGTTTGATTTTTTTTCAAAGAAGCAAAAATCTGAGAATAGGAGGGAGTGGGGGGGTTGGGGGGGTAGGCACTCTGATTGATTGAGCGCACAGTAAAGAAGTGTAAAACTCTCCTGGACAGTGTTTGGTGAAACTGCAAAACCCAGAGAGGCTAATGATTCTAATTTCTCTAGCTGGGTTTTGTGGTCCACAGAAGTCTTTGTTCACCACCTGTCACTATCTGAACGTGAATGGGCTGGGCAAAATAAGCATATTGGTCAATAAAATTTCCAAGACAGCATTCAGACATAACACTAAATCACAGCTGGTCCTACATGAACAAGACTCAGGCTCTTGTGCTTTTTCTCTGTCTGGCCTAGCTAAGAGAAAATGGAAACCTTCACTTTCATTTTCAACTAGCCATAGCTGGTTATTACAAGCAAAGAGAGAGTCACTGTGGTTGGTCTTAACTATAGTTTATTTTAATAAACCAGGATCATAAGTCACAGTTTGAAATTAGTTTGTTCAGACAAACCAGTTTGTTCCCATTTGGACATAATGACTTGGCTTGCATGCCATGCTACAATTCCTGGGTTGTTTAACCATGCATATAGTGATGAGTGGAGCATCTGTGCTACACACAAGCCATTTCTGATTTCAGGTAACAACCCCAGAACACCCTCATTTGTGAGATGTTTTGTGACATGCAACCCAGAGTTAACCCAACAACAAACTATGGTCAGTTGTTGGGCTAACTCTGGGTTGTTTAATCCATGAACAACCCACAGTTTCCAGGTTTGTACATCAGGAAACACTCAGGATAGGGTGCCCCTGGGTTGGTAATTAAAAGTGGAAATGACAAGCACTCATGAAGCCTCTGGCAATTTCTGGCTTAAACAAATTAGTAGTACTACCATGATTTGAAAACTGTCCTTATGATAAGCTGTAGTTAGCTGAAAATGAAAGGGAATACACCCACTCTATTGTTCACACTCCCACGCTGGAAGAGAGGGCAGGTAAGGAGCACAGGTATGTAATGCTAAACTAGGGATCAGCATTATTTATTTATTTAATTTATTTAAAACATTTCTATGCCGCCCCATCGCAACAAAGTCTCGGGGCGGCTCACAACACATAAATACAGAATAAAATAAATAAATACAAATTATACAATAAATAACACCCCCCCCAGTGCATTCTCCGTTTAAAAAAACCTAGTTAATAAATAATTAACAGTTAAAATAAGTTTTAAATAAAAACAAATAACGATGGCGCCAGGCGGACCTCTATGGGGAGCGCATTCCATAGATGGGCCGCCACCACAGAGAAAGCCCTCCTCCAGGTGCTCACCCTCCTAATCTCATTCACAGAGGGTTCCTGGAGGACGGCATCTGCTGCTGACCTCAAGGGGCGGGAGGGCATATATGGGTGCAAACGTTCCTTTAGATAACCAGGTCCCAAGCCATTGAGGGCTTTATAGGTCATAACCAACACCTTGAATTGGGTCCAGACTTCAATCAGGAGCCAGTGGAGCTGACAAAGAACTGGGGTTATATGAGAACAACGCCCAGTCCCCATCAGCAGCCCGGCAGCTCTATTCTGCACCAATTGAAGTATCTGGACCGTCTTCAAGGGTAGCCCCATGTAGAGCGCGTTACAGAAATCTAATCGGGAAGTTACCAGCGCGTGTGTCACTGTCACCAGGCAATCATGCTCTAGGAAGGGACGCAGCTGATGTATCATCCAAAGCTGAAGGAAGGCGCTCCTCACCACCGCCGTCACCTGAGCTTCCAAAGACAGCTCAGGGTCGAGGAGCACTGCGAACCCTGTCCCTCAGAGGGAGTGCAACCCCATTTAGGACAAGGCCTAAGTCCCCCATCCTGAGGTCTGATCCACCCACCAACAGGACCTCCGTCTTGTCTGGATTGAGCTTCAGTTTATTGGCCCTCATCCAGCCCATTACCTCGGCCAGGCACCGGTTCAGCACAGCCACTGCCTCACCTGGGTTGGTGGAAAACGAGAGGTAGAGCTGGGTATCGTCAGCGTACTGGTGATTCCGCAGCCCACACCTCCTGATGACCTCTCCCAGCGGTTTCATGCAGATGTTAAAAAGCAAAGGGGACAAAATGGACCCCTGCGGAACTCCATGGCATAACTGCCATGGCGCAGAGCCACAGTCCCCCAGCACCACCTTCTGAAATCGGCCATTGAGATAGGAGCGGAACCACCGCCATGTGGTGCCTCCAACTCCCAATCCCGCTAGCCTATTCAGAAGGATACCATGGTCGATGGTATCGAAAGCCACTGAGAGGTCCAGAAGAACCAACAAGGATGCACTCCCCCTGTC